>NC_090649.1:284224453-284534734 GCF_040937935.1 Hyperolius riggenbachi
CAACCATAAAGTACAAGGAGACTCTTAACAGACCAGAAGCAATACAGCTACATCTGGACTATCAAACGTATACCTACAACCCTGATCAACAAGGTGTGCAGCAAGCAGCAAAGTACTTCAACCAGATATTACACACCATTGCAGAAATGGCCAACATAAGAAGGACTGCCCAAAAGAGACCACCAAAGAAAAACTCAAACAAATGGTTCGACAGTGAATGCAAGTCACTAAGAAACAACCTACGAGCCATATCAAACAAAAAACACAGACATCCAAACAACATAGAATTGAGGACAGCACATGACGCCGCACAACGTCAATATAAAGCGACCATTAAAAAGAAATAACAAAATCACATCCAAAATCGTCTCGAATGGCTTGAAGAATCCCTGCAAGACAACTCCTTTTGGGAGACCTGGAAACAAATTGGCAAAAAACCCAAACAAAATCAGCATATCCAAAATGGCCAAGTCTGGCTACAATACTTCAAAGACCTATATAGAGATATTCCTAAAAAAGAACTCAGCCCAGAACAAGTACAAATATTCAGCAAATTAAAGAACCTGGAGGAGAAGGTGAAAGATTTTTAAAACCCACTTGAGACACCTTTCACACTGGAGGAAATAAAAGAGAAGATAAAATCCATGCAAGGCAAAAAAGCTAGTGGCACAGATGGAATCCTATCAGCAATGATCAGATCTGGCACCCCAGAAATCCATGCTGCAATATGGAAACTATTCAACCTGGTCCTGTACGCCGGTTACTTCCCTGAGGTCTGGAATGAAGGACTCATAACTCCCATTTACAAGAGTGGAGATCGCTATGACCCAGCCAACTACAGAGGCATCTGTGTGAGCAGCACACTGGGAAAACTGTTCAACAGCATCCTAAATAAGAGAATCCTCACCTTTCTCACACAGCACAATGTTATCAGTAAGAGCCAAGCAGGTTTTATGCCAAACCATCACACCACTGACCACATCTACGCCCTGCACATCCTTATCAAGCACCATGTACACAGACGAAGAAAGGGAAAAATATGTGCCTGCTTTGTGGACTTTAAAAAGGCTTTTGACTCAGTGTGGCATCCAGGTTTGTTCCTGAGACTCCTAGAGAGCGGAATAGGAGGGAAAGCATATGATGTCATAAAGAGCTCATACACTGGGAACAAGTGCAGTGTGAAAGTAAATGGGAAAACAACACCTTTTTTCCTCCAGGGTCGGGGGTAAGACAGGGTTGCAGCCTGAGTCCAACACTTTTCAACATATACATCAACAAATTAGCCTCAGCCCTAGAGGCTTCACCAGCACCAGGACTCACCCTGCATGACACAACAGTGAAATTCCTTCTGTACGCAGATGACCTCTTACTGCTATCGCCAACTAAAGAAGGTCTACAAGACAGCCTAGAAATCCTGGAGAAATTTAGCACAACATGGGCACTCCCCATTAATCTAAAGAAAACCAAAACCATGGTGTTCCAGAGGAAAAACAAGTCAGCCCAGAGCCCATCCTTTATACTCAATGACTGTGAAATCAGCAGAACTAATACATATACCTACCTTGGTCTGGAAATCAACCAATCAGGAAGCCTTAAAGCGGATCCGAGATGAAAAACTAACCATAGCAAGTAACTTGTCTATATATCTTATCTAAAGTTTAGATAGTTTACACAGCAAATCTATCTGCAAACAGCTTCAATTTTGTATGATTATTTTTTCCTGTGATACAATGAGAGCGGCCATGTTGTCTTGTCATCATTACACACAATCTAAACTGATCTGCATCTCCACGCCTTAGCCTGTGCAAACTCCACGCCCCTCTCCGCCCCCTTGCCTCTGAAACCTCTGCATGGTCAGTGTCAAATGATTGAAAGCAATGGGCCCCTTTGTGCACATAATATGCAATAAAATCAGACCTCATTTCAGAGCGGCTGACCCCCCTAAATGACTGACAGCAGTGGGGCCCCTAAACACAACTGTCCCCACATAATATGCAATAAAATGATAAAGGGAAAGACAGGGTGCACAGGGTAGGGAGAGAGAGAAAGTCAGGGAGACCAGGATGGAGAATAACAGTGGAAAAGAGAGATCAAGATAGAGAAGAAGGAATAAGAAAAAAAGAGGCAAATAGAACAGAACTGGGAAAGAGAAGGAAACTATGATGAAGAAGAAATGAATAATGGACATTGCAGCAGCTATCCAGCAACTAAGAGGTTACATTTGCTCTGCATAGATGACTGGCTGCTTCCCCCCTTCTTCTGCAGGGACATGATTTGTTGTCTGAGGGCTGGAGAGGTCATGAACTCCGTGAAGTATCTGGAGTCTGCCATAGCCAGCCTGTATCTAGTTCTTTTGCAGGCGATTACTGCTGTCAAAGTCCTGCTTGATGGATGAAATGCCCGGCCATATCTAACTCTGCCGATCAGCGCAGAGACCGCATGTAACGAGTGAGGCAAGTGAGCAGTGCCCTGTCACAGCGCTGTATACTTTACACACAGAAAGCACCTGTGTGTGAAGTATACAGAGATGTGACAGGGAACTGCTTCTCGCTTCGCACAGTCACCACGCTGAAGATCAGCATATTGCCGGGCTGGCTGGTGACGCCTCCTCCTCCTCTTCCTGCAGAAGCCTCCTCCTCTCCTGGCTGAGTTCCCATGAGGTATTGCAGCATGGGACTGAACGCCGCGGCGTTCAGAGATGCTGGGGGAGGGGATATATTCATTTTAGTGACAATTGGGTATTAAATAAATGTAATAAAATCTTTTGGGGGGATAAATGCCCTATAAAGTATATGTCAGGAGCTGAATTATAAAAGCAGCTATATTTGGTCTCGGATCCACTTTAAGTCAGCCATGGAGGCCCTAAAAGCCAAAGCATGCCGAATGTTCTATGCCATCAGGAAAGAACTGTACCACCTCAAACCACCAGTAAAGGTCTGGCTGAAAGTATTTGACAGTGTCATCACCCCAATCCTACTGTATGGAAGTGAAGTATGGGGCCCCACCACCTACCCTGATCAATCAAAATGGGAATCCAGCCCAACAGAAATATTCCACCTTGAGTTCTGCAAACACCTTCTCCATGTCCACCGGAGTACCTCAAACAATGCCTGCCGAGCTGAGCTGGGGAGATTCCCATTACTGCTTGAGATACAGAAGAGAGTGTTGTCCTTCTGGGCCCACCTACAGAGCAGCAGCCCCGACTCACCCCACTACAAAGCCATGCTGCACAATGAAGACCAAGAAAAGCCGTGTGCGCTGAAAGTCGTGGTCAGCTCTATACTCCCTCCAACCCCCAACCCACAGGTCATAACAAAAGTCCAGATAAAACACACCACAGCTAAGAGCAAAGAAGACTATGTGGAAAAATGGAGGAGTGAAATAAAACAGTCACAAAAGCTAACCATATACCAGTCTCTACAAAGAGAATATAAAATGGCCCCATACCTGGAAAAGCTCCAAAACTCTCAAGAGAGGAAAATCCTGAGTGTCTACAGATTGAGTGCTCACAACCTCGAAATAGAGTCTGGGAGACACAGACAGACGTACAAACCCAGGGAGGAGAGACTATGCCAACACTGTGAGCAGAAGACCATTGAGGATGAAAGCCACTTCCTATTGCACTGCCCCAAACAGGGCCGAGCCTGGGCTCTCCCCCTGTGGCCGCCGCTCGCTCGCTCCCTCCCTCCCTCTAGCCGCCGGCGCCGCGTCAGACCTCGATCAGGCGGGCGGGCGCTAGGACCTAGCACGCCGCACTGATATGCGGAAGTGACATCACTTCCGCATATAGAGCGGGTGCGCCTGGCGCCTTCTTACTGGTCGGGTCGCCCGCTGATTGAGGTCTGAAGCTGCTGCAAGGTGAGGAGGGAGCGGCAGAGGCAGCAGCGGCGGGAGGGGAGGATTGGGTGCGCTCCTGTCACTACCTAAACGGGGACCCTATACCCCCTGGCTACCTATCCTGGGCACATATTACCCCCTAGCTACCTATCCTGGGCACATATTACCCCCTGGCTACCTATCCTGGGCACATATTACCCCCTGGCTACCTATCCTGGGCACATATTACCCTCTGGCTACCTATCCTGGGCACATATTACCCCCTGGCTACCTATCCTGGGCACATATTACCCCCTGGCTACCTATCCTGGGCACATATTACCCCCTGGCTACCTATCCTGGGCACATAATACCCCCTGGCTACCTATCCTGGGCACATATACCCCCTGGCTACCTATCCTGGGCACATATACCCCCTGGCTACCTATCCTGGGCACATATACCCCCTGGCTACCTATCCTGGGCACATATACCCCCTGGCTACCTATCCTGGGCACATATACCCCCTGGCTACCTATCCTGGGCACATATACCCCCTGGCTACCTATCCTGGGCACATATTACCCCCTGGCTACCTATCCTGGGCACATAATACCCCCTGGCTACCTATCCTGGGCACATAATACCCCCTGGCTACCTATCCTGGGCACATAATACCCCCTGGCTACCTATCCTGGGCACATAATACCCCCTGGCTACCTATCCTGGGCACATATACCCCCTGGCTACCTATCCTGGGCACATATACCCCCTGGCTACCTATCCTGGGCACATATACCCCCTGGCTACCTATCCTGGGCACATATACCCCCTGGCTACCTATCCTGGGCACATATACCCCCTGGCTACCTATCCTGGGCACATATACCCCCTGGCTACCTATCCTGGGCACATATACCCCCTGGCTACCTATCCTGGGCACATATACCCCCTGGCTACCTATCCTGGGCACATATTACCCCCTGGCTACCTATCCTGGGCACATAATACCCCCTGGCTACCTATCCTGGGCACATAATACCCCCTGGCTACCTATCCTGGGCACATAATACCCCCTGGCTACCTATCCTGGGCACATATACCCCCTGGCTACCTATCCCGGGCACATATACCCCCTGGCTACCTATCCCGGGCACATATACCCCCTGGCTACCTATCCCGGGCACATATACCCCCTGGCTACCTATCCCGGGCACATATACCCCCTGGCTACCTATCCCGGGCACATATACCCCCTGGCTACATATCCTGGGGACACTGGCTGTTTGTCATTATGTGCATTTGCTGGTGAAAAGCAGTCTCTTGTTATGTGAATTTGCTGGTGAAAAGCAGTCTCTTGTTATGTGCATTTGCTGGTGAAAAGCAGTCTCTTGTTATGTGCATTTGCTGGTGAAAAGCAGTCTCTTGTTTTGTGCATTTGCTGGTGAAAAGCAGTCTCTTGTTATGTGCATTTGCTGGTGAAAAGCAGTCTCTTGTTATGTGCATTTGCTGGTGAAAAGCAGTCTCTTGTTATGTGCATTTGCTGGTGAAAAACAGTCTCTTGTTATGTGCATTTGCTGGTGAAAAGCAGTCTCTTGTTATGTGCATTTGCTGGTGAAAAGCAGTCTCTTGTTATGTGCATTTGCTGGTGAAAAGCAGTCTCTTGTTATGTGCATTTGCTGGTGAAAAGCAGTCTCTCGTTATGTGCATTTACATGGGGAAAAGCAGTCTCTCGTTATGTGCATTTACATGGGGAAAAGCAGTCTCTCGTTATGTGCATTTACATGGGGAAAAGCAGTCTCTCGTTATGTGCATTTACATGGGGAAAAGCTGTCTCTTATGTGCATTTAGTGGGGAATTTTTGTCAGTAAAAATAATCTTTTGTCAGTAAATTTTTAGGTATTTGTCAGTAAAAAATAACGTGAAAGGTTGGCAACACTGGCAGGCTGTGTGGCGCAACGGGAAAGATACAGGCAGCCCACCTTGGGCTTGGCAGGGGGGAGGAGCCGATGTCAGCGAGCGAGAGTAGGGTGGCCGCAGGCAGCCATAAATACGCAGTGTGTGACTGCGTCGCACTCGCAGAGCCTCTCAGCCTGAGTCAGTCCAGAGACTAGCAGACTGTCACTCGCAGGAAGCCAAAGCCAGCCAGGAGCAAGCCCATGGAAGAGGGGTAGGAATGGGGTATCACATGCATGCGTAAAGAGGTGGAAGGTGTGGGTGTGATTAGGAAGGACATGGGTGTGGTTATGTGGTTGGGCGTGGTTAATTTAACCACTCCCATAGGCGCCAGAGAAAATCTTGCACCCAGGTGCCAGGCACCCCAGGCTCACCCCTGGCCCCAAATATACTGCAACCAGGGACACTTACTTTAAGAAATTGTTGGAACTATTCCCAGACTTTCTCACACTAGAAGATGAGAGAAAAACATATATCCTACTGGGAGAAGAGGAATCCACAGTGACAATCGCTGCACACTATGTCACAGCATGCCACAGACTGAGAGGAGCATAACGGAACTGTAAACCTAAAAATGTCCACAGACTGCTTAGCCATTGTCCCCCCTACCCCACCCCCTCCCACGTCCCCTATTTCCCCTTACTTTGGCAATACCTGTAATGAATCTTGGTCATGCCAATAAAGCTATCTATGATTTGATTTGACTGGTCCATTTTCAAGCTGCATACATTACCATAAAAAACAAGGATAACATCTGCATCACCTTGGAATTATTTGCATGTCATTGACCATCTCTAGCAATGAAATAAGTAGGGATGTGGTTTAAATTTGAAATTAGGTGATTTTATAGTACCACAGGAAGCGGAGAGTAGAAAAAGGTAATGCATACAGACATTGGAGACTGCAAGATAGGTGAGCTGGCAAAGAATGAGTGTGATGGTGGGTGGGGGCGATGTATGGAGAGTATGACAGGCTCAGAGCCATGGAGTGTGTGCAGCTAAGGCATCCATACATTTAATGAAATTCTATTATTTTACAGTGATAACTGTCAATAGTAAAATATTGGTAAATGTTTATGAATCCATGACTAACAACTAATGTTTAGTGCAACGACTTTATTCACACACGCTACTGTATTACTAATAAGATTGGCCAATCTGTGTATGTATGGTTGTAGTGTGAGAGTGGGTGAGCCTGTCGCAATGAGCGCTCCTTAATTTTAAACATTGCTCAGGATATTGCTTTTAAGGGTTTGATTTTATAGGGAATGTTTCTTACAACCACTGAACTAAATAAAATGTGTACAGGTATGTTTATAGGTACTGTGGGTTGGGGTTTGAATACTTTTTGGTCATAAGTAAATGTTACAAATATTTTACTACAGCTAAACCTAACTGTACTCTCACACAGAACCCTCCTTCCTGATGCCTAACCTTAACCTGAAGATTTTACTGTGCTTGCGCCAATGAGCCCACACACACTATCAAAAAGCATACTATATAGGTAGCCAGGGTCTCTCCATAAGCATGGTGTACAGGTCCCAAGCTCTGTCCACGCATCTGCTGTGCATCTGCCCAAACCATGTCCACAAATGCACTGTAGATATACCCATGCTATATCCACATGTTCTGTATATTCCCTGAGCTCACACTGTACATGCACTCAGGCACTGTGCGCACAAGTGCTGTACATGTACTACCTACACAGTTCCCACTGTATTTTAGCAGCCAGCTATAAAGATGCAGAACAAATGACTGCAACAGATACAGCTGTTGCAGTTTCTTGGACAGGCCAGGCGATGTCAGTGTGCCGCAATTCTGTGTGTCTCCGTTACCTCCTGACTCGTTTACTCTTTGCACTTCAATCTTCCGGCTCCAACCTGCGCTGGCCACGTCACGCTGCTCTTTTCCTGCGGAAGTGACGACACTCGGTCTCCCGGCCAATCCCCGTGGTGGGGGTCCTGTGCATGCTGTGGGATGGTGCCGGTGTCAGAGAGCGGCAGACATGTCCGTACTGTACGCGCTGGCTTGGCGCCTCCTGCACGTGCTGCTCGGGATACAGCGGGCGCTGCTCGCCTGGCTGCGGCTCTGGCACTGGAGGCTGTGGAGGGCAGCGGGCGCTCTCCTATTGCCACCTGATATCGGTTTCCAGCAGCAGCGGCTACCCGGGCGTGGGGACAGGTGCCGGTGTCTGACCCCCAGCACTGATAGCGCCTCTCTGCGGCAGCGCTGTGACTGCAGCACCCTGCACCGCGAGCTCATCCTGCAAAGGAGGGACCGCGCCAAGCTCCACAAGCTGCCTGTCCACCTGGCACTGCTCTTTGGGGAGGAGGAGGAGAGCTACCCCGACGTGGCCAGCCTGGTGGTGTGGTGTATGGCACTGGGCATTTCCTATGTCAGCGTCTATGACCAGCAAGGTATGTGCGGCTGCTATGCAGCCTCTGATCAGACTGATCACATTGCTACCATCATCCCTGCTGGAGACATTTGCATTCATATAGTTTGAAAATGAATGAGTTAAGTGTTTGTTTGTTTTATTAGACTGGGCCTTAAAAGTAAATTTTTCTCAACCCTTGCCAAGAAAATGACTAGCCTGCTGTAATCTAATTTAAAATAACAACAATAACAATAATATTTATATAGCGCTTTTCTCCCTGGGGACTCAAAGCGCTGTGACCCTGCATTATGCAGTCTCAAAGGCTCGGGAAAAGAGGTGAGTTTTTAGCCTTTTTTTAAAGCTGTCCAGAGAAGGAGCCTCTCGTACTGATTGTGGAAGTGAGTTCCATAGAGTAGGGGCTGCGTAGGAAAAGGCCCGAGCACCAAATGTTAAGTGTATCCTGGGAATAACCAGCTTCATCTTGTTGGCAGAGCGGAGGGTGCGTGAAGGGGCATAAAGTTCCAATAGATCCGCTATGTATTTGGGTCCCATGTGGTGTAGAGCCTTGAATGTCAGCAGGCAGATCTTAAAGGGATACTGTAGGGGGTCGGGGGAAAATGAGTTGAACTTACCCGGGGCTTCTAACGGTCCCCCGCAGACATCCTGTGTTGGCGCAGCCGCTCACCAATGCTCCGGCCCCGCCTCCAGTTCACTTCTGGAATTTCTGACTTTAAAGTCAGAAAACCACTGCGCCTGCGTTGCCGTGTCCTCGCTCCCGCTGATGGCCCCAGGAGTGTACTGCGCAGACACAGACCATACTGGGCCTGCGCTGTGCGCTCTTGATGACATCAGCGGGATCGAGGACACGGCAACGCAGGCGCAGTGGTTTTCTGACTTTAAAGTCAGAAATTCCAGAAGTGAACCGGAGGCGGGGCCGGAGCATCGGTGAGTGGCTGCGCGGGCGCAGGATGTCTGCGGGGGACCATTAGAAGCCCTGGGTAAGTTCAACTCATTTTCCCCCGACCCCCCCTACAGTATCCCTTTAAAATTGATTCTCCATTTTACTGGCAACCAGTGAAGAGTTTGCAGTACTGGGGTGATGTGTGAGCTGCGGGGGGCATTGGCTAGGAGTCTGGCTGCAGCATTCTGTACTAGCTGTAAGGGGCGCAGAGCCTTATCTGTAGATCCGATGAACAGGGCGTTGCAGTAGTCTAGGCGGGAGGATACAAATGCGTGAACCAGGGCAGGTAGGTCTTCAGCTGGGATAAGGTGTTTGATTTTCGCTATATTTCTTAGATGGAAGAAGGAAGACTTGACGACAGCTGATACCTGCTGTCTGAGTTTTAGATTTCCATCCAGGATCACCCCAAGGTTTCGCAGAGTTTTTATACTGTACAGTATCTCCCCCAATTGCTAGTTTGAGGTGGTGAGCGTTTTGAACTTTATCCATCATGTGTGGACCACCTACCACCAACACCTCTGTTTTGTCAGAGTTCAGCCTCAGCCAGCTGGTGTTCATCCAATTTTGTAAATCCACTAGACACGCATTTATGGATGCTGATGGGTCTTGGGTGCCAGGCTTGAAGGACAGATACAGTTGTGTGTCATCTGCATAACAATGGTATCCTAGGCCATAGTTCTGGATTATTTTGCCCAGTGGGAGCATATAGGCTGCAAAGAGTAATGGTGATAGTACAGAACCCTGTGGAACTCCATAGGCAAGTGGCACTGGATTAGAGTAGTGTGTGCCCAGACATACTTGCTGTGTCCTGCCAGATAGGAAGGTCTGAAACCATCTAAGAACAGTACCCCTTAGGCCACAGTAATTCTTCAGTCGCTGGATAAGAATTTCATGATCTACAGTATCAAATGCTGCTGACAAGTCAAGAAGAATCAGAATTGAGCAATCACCCTTGTCCCTTGCAGTAAGTAGATCATTCATTACTCGGACTAATGCTGTTTCAGTGCTGTGCCTTTTCCTGAATCCTGACTGAAAAGTATCAAAGATGTTGTTATCTGTAAGCCTGGCTTCTAGCTGGTTGGCGACTGCTTTCTCGATAACTTTTGATAGGGATGGTAAGTTCGCCACAGGTCTGTAGTTGGTTACAGAATCAGGATCTAGTGATGGTTTCTTCAGGAGGGGTTTTATGATTGCTTTCTTTAGTTCTTCTGGGAAAAGACCACTTTGCAAGGAGCACTGAGTGATTTTGTGAAGTGCTGGCCTGATCAGCTCTGGGCACTGCATTAAGGATCCAGTTGGGCCAGGATCCAGGTCGCAGGTAGTGGGGCGGAGACTTTGAATGAGAATTCCAAAATCTTCTACACTCAGTGTCAAAGACTTGCCATGGTGGTACGGTAGTAGGCATATGCAACGTCCAGTGGTCAATTGATGTAGTTGGTGTAATGCTGGCACGGATGGTAGACACCTTGCTTGTGAAGAAGGCAGAGAATTCTTCACACCTTTCCCTGGAGTATGTGGTTGGGGCTTTTAGGCAGGAAGGATTGCAGAGTGATTCCACTGTGTGGAAGAGTTGAGCAGCTCTGTTGTTGGCTGTAGATATTTTGTGCGAGATAAAGTCTGATTTTTTTTTCTTGGTTATTGCTTGTTGGTATTGTCTGAGGTGTTGAACTAGGCTAGATTTGTGCTCCTCAGTCCCTGATTTACGCCACTGTCTTTCTAGTCTGCGCCCTTTCTTTTTTAGATCCATGATGGTTTTGTCAAACCAATTAGCTTTCTGCTTTTTGGTTGCTGATTTGGTGCGCCATGGGGCAATACTGTCAAGTGTTTCATATATCGTGGTGTTGTACTGGGTTACTAGAGTGTTTGGGTCCATTTGGCTGTGGAGCAGATTTGTAAAATCCAGGTTGGCAGTTATCCTCTCCGGTGTTAATTTACTCAGGGGACGGGTTTTGATTGTTTCTTTAGGGAGCTGCTTGATAGGGTGATGTTCAATAGTAAACTGTATTATGTGATGGTCTGACCACACCACTGGGGTTACTGTTATGTTACTAATGTCCATTCCGAGGTGGAACAGTAAGTCTAGCGTATGCCCTCCTCTGTGGGTAGCAGATTTTACAACTTGAGTGAAGCCTAGTCCACCCATGAGATTTATTAGTTCATTTGCATCTTGTGATTGAGTGTTATCAGCCCGGACGTTGAAGTCACCAAGGATGATCCATCTCGGATAAGACAGAGTTAGCATGGCCAGAAGTTCTGGGAATTCCTGTAGGAATGGGTAGAAAATAGGAAGAACAATCATTGCCACCAGGTTTACAAGCGACGGCTGCTGAGAGTGACTAATGTCCAGAGTTCAGAATAAGTCATGTACATAAATCAGCGCAGGTCTCATTGATTGCGAGATGATTCAGTGTAATAATATTCCAAGTGGTTTAAAGACATGCCTACTATCATTACAAAAAGAGTCAAGGCTTACCAAACAGAAACAACCCATGTTATAAGGTTTTATATAGACTAGAGCATAATTAATCAAGGATCGTAGGATGACCCTCCAGGCTCGAGATTACATGTCAATCCTCCAACTGAGATTAGCAAACAGTGTCTCAGGATATGATCATACGAAACAAAGGCAGTTCATAGTGTAGTGGTCTGGTTTTATTTCATAAGAACTGTATCAAACAATGTATAGAAATAAGCACAAAAACAGGCACTCAGTACTGAATTGCATGTGTGTGCTGGCCAACAAGCGAGATCAGGTTAAAATGAAGTAAAAGTTCCCGGCTTGGACTTCACCACTTCTGATTGAAGCAGTCCATTTGTAGCTTACGGTGTGCGGCTCAAATGATAATTGGCTAGGTCAGAAGCCTGTATGTTCCATTACATATGTGCTTAAGTGACGCCACGTTTGCGTTATGTTGTGAGGCGCTGCTTATATATGGCATGCCGAAATCACAAGAGCTTTACAGGTCGGAGTAGTGCTTTTCAGTGCTGCTAGATTTGGGCGCAGCCGGCGCTTCCATAGGCCTCAATTCACGGAGCATTATCAAACGTTTGATAATTTACCTCATGGGTAAAATCTCACTAAGGTGTTATATATTTGTTGAACGTTTTATCGGTAAAACATTCGATAAATATATAACACCTTAGTGAATTTAAAATGAGATTTTACCCATGAGGTAAATTATCAAACGTTTGATAAAGTGTTTGATAAACGTTTGATAATGCTCCGTGAATTGAGGCCATAGACTACAATAGGAATCACTCCTATTGCAGCGCTCAGTGAGTAACGTCGGGTCCGTCAGAAGACGGAGCCGAGGTTGTTTAAAAAACTAATAATTCGGCCTCCAGCAATCGCTGGAAGCCGAATTATTTCATTCCCCCACTGTCCATGTAGGCCTGGAGGGGGAATAGTAATAAAAAGGCCCGGACTTGTGCAGAAGCAGGATCAGCCATATACCGCTGAATCCTGCGCCCAAGTCTACCGGCGCCGATTTCAAATGTAGTCTTACAGGTGTGTCTTTCGGCAACTGCCATGCTGCTCCGTGGGAAAGGAAGGACAATGTTTCAGCTGACATTGGGGAAGCTTCTGACATGTGGGGTAAGGAGGAGAACAATGCACTCGGCTGTTGCTATTGATCTGGTGCTCTGAACCTCGGAATACATGCACTTACTTAGATTCTTGGCCAGCATTGCATGACTGATATTTACCTGGCACATTATTAAATAAAAATAATTTAATCTTTGATCAGTGCCTTATTTTGTGTTTACAGTTTAAAGGACACTGGAAGAGAGAGGGATATGGAGGCTGCCATTGGTATTTTCTTTTTAGGCATTGCAAGTTGCCTGGCAGCCATGCTGATGTTTCAGGCATCAGCAGTGTCTGAACCACACCCCTGAAACAAGTGTGCAACTAATCCAGTTAAACTTCAGTCAGAAACATCTGACCTGCATGCTTGTTCAGGGTCTACGGCTAAAAGTATCAGGGGATCAGCAGGGCAGCCAAACAATGTGCATTGTTTAAAATCAAAAAATCAAATAAATATGTCAGTCTCCATTCCCCTCTAACATCAGGTGTCACTTGAGTGCACTAAAGCTACCCTTTTAGTAAGACATTTTTTCAGGGCTGTGGAGTCTGTCCAAAAATCCTCCGACTCCTCAGTTTAGGATTCCTCCGACTCCTCTAATTTGCATATTACAATTTTGTTGATTAAAACTATGTAACATGAAATTTGTCTCTTAACTGCCAACGCTTAGGAATTTTACAAGACAACTGAAGTGAGAAGGATATGTAGACTACTATATTTATTCCCTTTAGACTAAAACTAGTCCTTGGTAAGAGTACTTGTAAAAGGTACAAACCGGAACAAAGAACATCTATCGGGCCCTAGGCAATGTAACTGTGGGTACATGTAAGAGTGATGTGCAGGTACTCTGCAGGGGAATGAGGAGATTCTTCCTCTATTACACATTCTTCATGCACAATCTAAACAAGGTTTATGGGTGACAGATAACACCTCTGTGTTCAATGTGCACAGCATTCTCAGTGAATTCCCTGCAGCTCTGTGGGGAGTGCATATGTAGAGTATAGTACTACTGTGTAACAAAGTAAACCTGAGACAGATGAAATTAAAGTTTTATACATACCTGGGGCTTCCTCCAGCCCCCTTCAGGCCAATCAGTCCCTCACTGTCCTCCTCTGCCACCTGGATCTTCTGCTATGAGTCCAGGTACTTGAGCCAGTCGGGCGTAGTGCGCATGCACACACTCCGCAGCCAGGAGCATACTACACCTGTGCAGCACTATTGCGCAGGTGCAGAATGTTCCTGGCTGTGGGAGCGGCATGCGGCCGGACAGCACTGACTGGCTGAATTACCAGGACTCATAGCAGAAGATCCGGGTGGTGGAGGACAGCGAGGGACTGATTAGCCTGAAGGGGGCTGGAGGAAGCCCCAGGTATGTATAAAACTTTACTTTTCATCCGTCTCAGGTACCCTTTAATTTGTAGTCACCAAACCAAATTTTAACATATCAAATTATTTGATTTCATCAGCAAAGGGATTGCATACATTTGCATAAATCAGCATCAGTGCAGAATTATTTCCATCTCATTGACCATCTCTATTAGTGACACAGCTACACATCAGGCTTTATTCTTACAGCATAGATGTTGTTTAGTATATATGTTACGGCCAGAACCCGAAGTGTGGCCACTTCTAGTTCTGGCCGGTCACTTCGGGTTCTGGCCGGCCAATGCGCGAAGTGGCCCCAGCGCAGCGGCCAATGTTAGAAATGGAATGTTTCCTTTTAATATTAATATAGTTTTCCGGCCGTCTCTGGCCAAAATGTAGCAAAACAGTTCGTTAATTGAATGAAATGAAGCTGGCGGCTCCGCCTCCTCTCCTCCGCCCCTGCCTCTTCTCTCTCTCTCTCTCTCTCTCTCTCTCTCTTCTTCGGGCAGCCGGCGGGGACACGCGTGTCCCCGAGAGTCGTTCGTGGCGGCAGGAAAGCAGAGCGGGGAGGCTGCAGGCATTGCTTCTGCCGGCACCCGCTCTGCAGGGACGAACGACAGGATTGCCTGCCGCGACGAACGACTCTGGGGGGGTCACGCATGTCCCCCGCTGCCAGTATCGGGGAGAAGAGAGAGAGGCAGGGGCGGAGGAGAGGAGGCGGAGCAGAAGCCGGGCGGCTTCATCCTTCTACATTGCCGCCAGCTTCATTTCATTTAATGAACGAACTGTTTTGCTACATTTTGGCCAGAGACAGACGGAAAACTACATTCATAATAAAAGGAAACATTCCATTTCTAACATTGGCCGCTGCGCTGCGGCCACTTCGCGCATTGGCCGGCCAGAACCCGAAGTGGCCGGCCAGAACTAGAAGTGGCCACACTTCGGGTTCTGGACGTAACATATATAAGAGATTCCTGTGTACACATCATATATACAGTCGCAATCAGATATGTATATCTGACCTTAAAAATACGGGGACTGCTTTATTGAAGCAGCACAAGTAACTAATTTTGATTGTTTTATTTCATTTTTGTGGACTAAGCACAGCTATTACTGTATATATACTGTATATATACATTATTTTTAATGACTATTATCTGAGAAATAGAACATTTTATCATATTTTCTATTTTAATTACAGTAACAAATTCATTAGGAGTTGGAGTCGGTGCATTTTTTCCCGACTCCAGGGACCCAAAATTGCACGACTCCGACTCCACAGCCCTGCATTTTTCATAGATTAGACTATCATTTTGTTAAAACATTTATTGAAATGAAAAAATCAGGGCTGTGGAGTTAGAGCAGTTTTGGGTCGGAGCAGTGCTTTTCAGCGCTGCTAGATTTGGGCGCAGCCGGCGCCTCCATAGACTTCAATAGGAATCATTCCTATTGAAGTGCTCAGTGAGTAACGTCGGCTCCGTCAGAAGACAGAGCCGAAGTTGCTTAAAAACATAATAATTCGGCCTCCAGCAATCGCTGGAAGCCGAATTATTTCATTCCCCCACTATCCATGGCGGCCTGGAGGGGGAATAGTAATTAAATCGGCCCGGACTTGTGCAGAAGCAGGATCAGCTATATAACGCTGTATCCTGTGCCCAAGTCTACCGGCGCCGATTTCAAATGTACGCGTTTTGGGTACCTGGATTCGGAGGTTTCATAAACTGAGGAGTCTGATGATTTTTGTACCGACTCCACAGCCCTGGAAAAATTTGTAATTGGTCAGCGGCAGGCAAGCATTTTCCACTTTATACTGCATTGAGTTGCACAGTTCTAGCGGTGATGGAATTCCAATTAGTACTGTACTAATAATATGGGTCTGTGAAATATTGATGGTTTCCCTGGTTGAGCATATATTGTAACGTGTATGCTAAGCTTTACATGTTAAAAAGCCATCTGCACACCATTAAACCTCATCTGTGCTAGATATTACAAAATAATTTCAATGCTTCTATATATCCTTGTACTGTATTGCCAGTGATCTCTTGTAATATGCTTAAGCATCTCCCATTCAATTTCCTTCAGGACTCTGAATGAATCTCATTGTAAGAAAACTTAATCTCATGTGGGTTTTATACATACTATATTTTTTACTCATGTTGCATGTATTGCTTCACAGTCATTGAATATTATGATTCTTAATTCTATCCACTGTGCTTATGCAAATGTTTTTTCTTTAGAGTCCGAGAAGTTTGCATTGGAATACATTAGGAGGGGTTGTGTTGCCACAACAGGCTGACATCCAGTCAGTGTGAATCCGTTTTAAGTTGAAGGGTTACAGCTTCTTTTGCTGTCACTTTGGCTCAGGGACAAAAAATAAGATGGTTTCTTAAATGTAACAGTTGTCACTAAAAGAATGTGCACCAATCTCCTAGATAAGGCCACAGACTTTTAGGAAGTTGGAATTGCAATGTGTTATTTGTATTACAGTAAGGAAAATATGCTTTTTTTTTTTTCCCTTGTAGGGAAAAACTTGCATATCTCTAATTTGTGAATTGTATGGCTAGGTCCACAGTATGCCTGATAGGCAGTATGAACAGTCACAGCGAATCTAATGTACAATCCACTGTACGGACAGTACAGTGTCGGAATACTTCCATTATGTCTTTTGGACAGCAAGGGAGACCATGGTGGGCATGTCCCTTTTCCGTGCGGCGTCCAATAAATACGTGCAGGTAGGGACGTTGCATTCTGCTACCGCAATGGAGAAAACATTCAAAACGCACCGATTTGTTTTGCAGTGTAAACCTTGGCCCATGCCCCCCCCACCCTCCCCTTTTTTTTCTTTTTTTACTTTACTAGCTTCTTTTTATCTCCTATATCAATGTAACATTATTTTACATTTACTGTATAGTAAGCCTACTTTATAAGGGTTGTAGTTTCATTAAAATGATAGCCAGAAAACACTTTTTTTTTTTTTTTTTACCACTTAAGGACCACAGTCTTTTCGCCCCTTAAGGACCAGAGCCTTTTTCTCCATTCAGACCACTGCAGCTTTCACGGTTTATTGCTCGCTCATACAACCTACCACCTAAATGAATTTTGGCTCCTTTTCTTGTCACTAATAAAGCTTTCTTTTGGTGCTATTTGATTGCTCCTGCGATTTTTACTTTTTATTATATTCATCAAAAAAGACATGAATTTTGGCAAAAAAATGATTTTTTTTTAACTTTCTGTGCTGACATTTTTCAAATAAAGTAAAATTTCTGTATACATGCAGCGCAAAAAATGTGGACAAACATGTTTTTGATAAAAAAAAACCCATTCAGTGTATATTTATTGGATTGGGTAAAAGTTATGGCGTTTACAAACTATGGTGCCAAAAGTGAATTTTCCCATTTTCCAGCATCTCTGACTTTTCCGCCCACCTGTCATGTTTCATGAGGTGCTAAAATTCCAGGATAGTATAAATACCCCCCAAATTACCCCATTTTGGAAAGAAGACATCCCAAAGTATTCACTGAGAGGCATAGTGAGTTCATAGAAGATATTACTTTTTGTCACAAGTAAGCGGAAAATGACACTTTGAGACAATAAAAAATAAAAAATTCCATTTCTGCTAACTTGTGACAAAAAAAAATGAAATCTGCCACGGACTCACCATAGCCCTCTCTGAATACCTTGAAGTGTCTACTTTCCAAAATGGGGTCATTTGTGGGGTGTATTTACTGTCCTGGCATTTTGGGGGGTGCTAAATTGTAAGCACCCCTGTAAAGCCTAAAGGTGCTCATTGGACGTTGGGCCCCTTAGCGCACCTAGGCTGCAAAAAGGGGTCACACGTGGTATTGCCGTACTTAGGAGAAGTAGTATAATGTGTTTTGGGGTGTATTTTTACACATACCCATGCTGGGTGGGAGAAATATCTCTGTAAATGACAATCTTTTGATTTTTTTTTTACACACAATTGTCCATTTACAGAGATCTTTCTCCCACTCAGCATGGGTATGTGTACAAATACACCCCAAAACACATTATACTACTTCTCCTGAGTACGGCAATACCACATGTGTGGCACTTTTTTGCACCCTAACTGCGCTAAGGGGCCCAAAGTCCAATGAGTACCTTTAGGATTTCACAGGTCATTTTGAGAAATTTCATTTCAAGACTACTCCTCACGGTTTAGGGCCCCTAAAATGCCAGGACAGTATAGGAACCCTACAAATGACCCCATTTTAGAAAGAAGACACCCCAAGGTGTTACGTTAGTAGTACGGTGAGTTCATAGAAGATTTTATTTTTTTGTCACAAGTTAGCGGAAAATGACACTTTGTGAAAAAATCTAATAAAAAGCAATTTCCGCTAACTTGTGACAAAAAATACAAAAAAAACCAAAAAACAAGCAAGCAGCAAAGCAATTACTTCATTAACAATAATAAACTTTGAACTTTTTTAATAAAAAACTTAACATTGCAAACCAAACATTAACTTCTTTGCTTACCTGTTTTTTTTTTGTTGTTTTTGTTTTTTTTTAACTTGCCTCCCGAGGACAAACCTCTCCCCCCCCCCCCATGGAACAATGTGCGAAGTGCAAATCGCACAGAGTTGTGGCGAAGTACATTACGCAATTTGTCCCAAGTGAAAGGAGAGGTTTCTGGCAGCCCTGTGTATTAGGGTCTCTGGAAACCCGATGTTTGGTTTCACACTGCATATTGACATTTCCCAGAACGTCTCAGGACAGCAACCCTGAGACTTGTCTCCTTCCATAATTCACTGGACAGGAAGCTAGATAAGAATTTGCATAATAGATTAGATAGGGATTAGACAGGTATATACAACATAGTTCCCGCTTACCCCATCAGTTGTTATCCTGTCCAGCAGGATGCTAGGTGTGGGGATATGGCTGGCCACCCATGCTAGTTGCAGGAGCCGCTGCTTGTGTGATCTCCCTGGCTGCGCAGGCTAGTTGTCCTCGCGCGGGAGCACGCTGTAGCCTTCCCCAGGATACGGAAGTTCGTACGGATTCCGGAAGTCCCGCCCGCGCATCACGTGATTGGCACCCACGTGACCAGAAGCCGGAAGCAGGAAGTCTCCTGGCCCGGCGTGCGCTCCAGTGCAGCGTTTAGCACGGATTCCTCCGGACAGCGGACGTGCAGGCTGCAGTAACCACTTGGAAAGCTGTGGAATCTTCTGGACTGGTAGGATCTCTGGTGATAGCCAGGGATAATGTTATTATGCTGTGGGCAGGTACATTCTACTTAACTAACTTAGTCACTCTTTACAGTGTCTGTGACTATGGAGGCTGCCTCTGGATCTTCCTCCCAGGGCTCTGTGGAGTCAAGCTCCGTACCCTCTCTGGTATGCATCATTGTGGTTCCTTGATCCATATTGGTTAATTATTGAGGGTTATCAGGCTGATTGGGGTTTTTTCTTTGTGTTTTATTTTAGCCTAAAACCCGGAAGATGGACACTAAGTCTGATAAAGAACTCCCTAACAAGCCTGATAAAACTGACACTGATAAATCTAAAGGCTCTGAAGCTAAAGCATCTCATAAGCCTTCTAAGAAATGTGCAGTTTGCAAGGGTCATTTGTCTTCATCCTCATCTAAAATGTTATGTCAGTCTTGTACAGATAAAGTGGTCAGAGATGAATCTCCTTCTATGTTTAAAGATTTAAAAGGATGGATTAGAGCAGAAATCTCCTCAGCAGTAGAGACTATGAAAAGCTCAGCTACCTCTCCAGTAAGGGCAGGTTTGACAGTCCTACCAGGACCCTCGGGTTCTGTGGCTACTAAACAGCCGGATCGGGCTCCTGAAGGTACCCCTCCGACTAAGAAGAGGAAATTAGACGTTGTGCTTTCAGAGGAATCAGAAAGATCCGAGGGAGAAATGGAAATTTCCTCTTTTGATGAAATACCTTCTGAAACAGATAATGTGGAAGAAAAGAGGAGTAAATGCCATAGGTTTGCTTTCTCCACTGACTTTATGAAAGAACTGTTAGAGGCCATGCACATGGCAATGGGAATTGCTACAGAAAAGAAAACATTAACACCCCTAGATCAAATGTATGAGACTTTATCTGAACCTCAGATGTCCTTTATTCCTGTGCATAATAGTCTTAAGGACATCATTAAAAGAGAATGGGACAATCCTGAAAAGAGAGCCTTTTGGCCTAAGTCTTTGGCCAAGAGATACCCATATAGCGCAGAAGATCAAAAGTTTTGGGGGACCTCAACTAAACTTGACCCTTCACTATCTAAAGTGTCCAGAAGGTCGGATCTGCAATTTGAAGATTTCGGTTGCCTAAAAGATCCAATTGACAGGAAAATGGATAACATCTTAAGAAGGGCATGGGAGGCAGCTTCTTTAAACTTCAAGCCTTCGGTAGCATCTACTGCAGTGGCTAGATCCCTAAAGTTATGGATAATGGAAGTCCAATCACAGATTGCGTCAGGCATCCCTAGAGAGGAAATATTGAATGCCTTCCCTAAGATCCTACATGCCACTAATTATCTGGCGGATGCAGCAGATGACTCAGTACGTCTAACGGCTAGAACAACAGCTCTGGTAAATTCTGCTAGCAGAGGTGTGTGGGTAAAGACCTGGCAGGGTGATACCTCTTCCAAGTCTAAACTATGCGGAATTCCTTGTGAAGGCAATCTCTTGTTCGGAACAAAGTTGGAAGAGACTTTGGAAAGATCTGCAGATAAAAAGAAAAATTTTCCAGTTAAGCGGAGAAATTTTCGTTTCAATCGTTCCTTTCGTCCTTCAGGAAAACAAGAAACAGAAAATAGGAATATCCAGAAGAAGAAGTGGGTACCAAATAGAACGCAGCGGCCAAGAGGAAATCCCTCTTACTCCAATCCAAACCCTCCAACAAAACAATGACGCCAGGATACCGGTGGGCGGCAGACTAGCCCATTTTTTCGAAAGATGGCAGAAGACATTCCAGAACAATTGGTTGTTAAACATAATCTTACAGGGATACAAAATAGAATTTATCAAGCGCCCACCGACACAGTTCTTTGTGACTCCCTGTCCAAGCAGTCCAGACCAGGCACAGGCATTACTAAACGAAGTAAATTCTCTACTAGAAAAAAGAGTCATCAGACAAGTCCCAAGATGCCAGGAATGTCTAGGATTTTACTCTCCAGTGTTCCTGATAAAGAAGCCTCAAGGGAACTACAGGTTTATCCTGAACCTGAAGAAATTAAACAAGGCAGTCCGTTACAGGAAATTCCGAATGGACAACATTCGCTCAGTGATAAATCTGCTACAAGAGGGCTGTTGGTTAACCTCTCTAGACCTCAAAGACGCTTACCTACATCTGCCAATTCACCTAGAATCACAGCAATTCCTGAGGTTCGCAGTGGTTCTACACGGAGAGGTAAGACACTTTCAATTTAGTGCCCTCCCCTTTGGTTTATCTTCAGCCCCATGGCTATTTACCAAAGTTATGGCAGAAGTTTTAGCTGTCCTGAGACTAGACTCTATCCAGATTATGGCCTACCTGGACGACTTACTACTTTGGGGTCCCTCTGTCCACTCAGTAAATCTCCAGAGTTCACACTTGATTTTCTTCAGTCCCTTGGGTGGGTGATTAACTGGGAGAAATCCTCTTTAAAACCTCAGCAGAGTATGGAGTTCCTGGGCTTTGTGATCTGTACTGGCAATAAAACACTTGTTTTGCCTTCCAGGAAATATACTGTTTTACTAAATTCTGTTCTTTCTTTTCAGAGAATGAAGATCATTTCTCTAAGAAAAGCTATGGCGCTACTGGGTTTATTAACAGCATCGTTTCCTGCAGTACAATGGGGTCAACTTCATTCGAGAGTACTTCAAAGCTGGATTTTATCCAAATGGGACAAGAGGTTATCTTCCCTAGACAAGAAGTTTCACATTCCTTGGAGTGTCAAGCACTCTCTTCTTTGGTGGCTGGAGGCAAATCATCTCTCCAGAGGAAATCTTTGGGACTTTCCAACCCAGACTGTAATAACGACAGACGCAAGCTCCGGGGGTTGGGGAGCACATCTGAATACTCTTCTTGCTCAAGGTCAATGGTCTGCACATCTTCACAAACGATCTTCAAACAGCAGGGAGTTGCAAGCTGTATGGGAAGCACTTCAGGCATTCCAGACTCAGATTCACCAATCCCATGTGACTATTCGTACGGACAACAGTACAGTAGTGGCCTACCTGAACCGGCAGGGGGGTACGAAGAGCAGAGTTTTAAGGTCCCAAGCATCAAGGATTCTTCATTGGGCAGAAAAGAGTCTACTTTCCTTAAAAGCAGTACATCTGAAAGGGACGCTCAACTATCTAGCAGATTATTTAAGCAGATGGAACCTCTCTCAAGACGAATGGAGCCTAAACGATCAAATATTTCAGGAAATATCGAATCTCTGGGGGGCCCCACAAGTAGATCTGTTTGCAAGACGAATCAATACGAAACGCCCTCTATTTTGTTCCCTGTGCCCACAGGACAATCCATGGGAAGTGGATGCATTCTCAATCAGCTGGAGCCAGCACAAGATGTACGCCTTCCCCCCCCCCCCCCCCCCCCCCTACATCTCATCTCGAGGGTTTTGAACAAGATATGGCGAGACCAAGCACAAGTCATTCTGGTTGTTCCTTTCTGGCCCAAGAGACCTTGGTTTGCTCCACTTCAGCGCTTAGCCTCAGACCATCTGATCCTTCCATGTCGACAGGATCTACTGACCCAGGGCCCAGCGTTTCATCCCAATCCGACTCTTCTTCGGCTTTCGGCATGGAGCCTGAATGGAGGATATTAAAGAGCAAGGGTTTCTCTAATAGATTATCAGAAACACTCATTCAGAGTAGGAAAAAAGTTACACGCCAGATATATCATAAGGCTTGGAAAACATATCTCTCCTGGTGTTTGAAGAATGAGATGGACACATCACACTCAAATTCGGTGCTGGAGTTTCTACAATGTGGATTTCAAAAGGGTCTTAGCATCAGCACATTAAAAGTACAAGTATCGGCTCTGAGTGTTTACCTGGAGAGAAGATTAGCGGAGGAAGAATATGTGGTTAGATTTTTTAGAGCAACAAGGAGGCTTCGACCAGTTGTCCAGTCAAAGATTCCGTCATGGGACCTAAATACGGTGTTGCAAGCTCTATGTGAATCGCCCTTTGAGCCTATTTCTGATATATCTGATAAGCTATTGACACTAAAGACTGCTTTTTTGTTAGCAATAACAACTGCCAGAAGAATAGGAGAACTACAGGCTCTTTCAATAAATGAACCTTATTGTGTTATCAGTGAAGATAGGATTACGCTACGGCTAGATGTATCTTCCAAGTTTCACCGATCTCAGGAGATTTTTTTTACCATCTTTTTGTAACAACCCATCTAATCAAAAAGAAAATAAGTTGCATTCTTTAGATGTCAGAAGATGTGTAATCGAATATCTTCAGCGGTCCAAGTCATGGCGAAAATCTAATGCTTTACTGGTACTATTCGCATGTAAATTTAGAGGCAAACAAGCATCTAGGCCAACAATTGCCAGATGGATTAAACAGGCAATTGCTTTATCCTACTTTCATCAGGGGAAGCAGCTTGTTTCTACAATCAGAGCACATTCGACGAGAGCTGTCTCGACTTCCTGGGCAGAGAGGGCAGGAGCCACTATCGAGCAAATATGTAAGGCAGCCACCTGGTCAAGTCACAATACATTTGTCAAACATTATAAACTGGATGTATTGTCAAATTCTGATCTATGTTTTGGCAGAAAAGTATTGCAAGCTGTAGTCCCCCCCCCTAAATTGATCTTGTATATCATCTCAGGGTTGCTGTCCTGAGACGTTCTGGGAAAGACAAAAATTACTTACGGTAATGTCTTTTCCAGAAGACGAAAGGACAGCACCCTTACTACCCACCCGGATTTTGTCTTATTAAAATTTATTTTGAAGCATCATTCTGTGTGGTCTTTTTTTTACAACTGATGGGGTAAGCGGGAACTATGTTGTATATACCTGTCTAATCCCTATCTAATCTATTATGCAAATTCTTATCTAGCTTCCTGTCCAGTGAATTATGGAAGGAGACAAGTCTCAGGGTTGCTGTCCTTTCGTCTTCTGGAAAAGACATTACCGTAAGTAATTTTTGTCTATCCGGTGGGTCGAGCCCGCCGCACCATATCGTCCAAAACAGACCTTCAGGCAATACCACAAGAGTAGCATTCGGCCTAGTAATGAACTGCGTCGCCATAGACCAACATGACTTCCGGGCCGATCGATATTGCCACAGAAGCCACGCAGTAACATAGGCATGCACTAGCGTTAAGTCAAGCACTTCCGGCGTAGGGGGGGACCGCAAAGTGTGACTTTTGCTAGGCATTTTGCCCTAACGCATCGCAGCAGTGTGAAATAGCACTGAGAGACCCTTGTGTGCCTACCGCTGTGTGTGGAGTTCCCTACTCTCTAATAGTGTACCTGCTCGTGGTATCTCTCAAAACACTCCCCTAGGCATAGGCCAGGCTGGTCAGGACAGGTGGGACAATAAACAGTGGTGTCACGCCTTATTCCAGCCCTGCTGCAGACACGACAGCGTTTTCTTCGGATTCGTTGACCTGGGGTACTCGGAATTGGATAGGCGTAATGCCTTCCATGCAGCCGGCTAGTTGCATCTTGGGGTTGGGCCACTGCACCTCCTGGATACAGGAGTTCCATCACGATCTGTTTATTAAATTGAATAAACGATCCAGTTCTCCCAGCCTTACTGTAGAGAACAAAGCTGTTGTAAATTGCCAATTGAATGAGGTAAAAAGACACTTTTTTTTTATACCAGCGTCTTGTTTATCGGGCAACTAAATAGGGCGCTAACCTCTGGTCATTGAAGTCCACCCCTCCCATGTTAGTATTATACTCATGGACGACAAGGGGTTTTTCAATTACCTGAGTTCGCCGTTGAATTTCAACTGTCGTGTCTGCGTGAATGGTGGACAGGAAGTAAACCTCCCTCTTGTCCTTCCATTTCACCGCGAGCAGGTCGTCAGCACACAAGGCGGCCCTCTGCCCCGTTCAAGTCTGGTGGTAATGAGCCGTTGGGGGAAGCCCCGGCGACTAGGCCGCACGGTGCCACAGCATCAGATTTTTTTCTATTTTTAAGTGCTGAAAGAGGGCCACACTTGTGTAATAATTGTCCACAAAAAGATGGTACCCTTTCTGGAACAAGGGTGACACCAAGTCCCACGCAACCTTTCCACTGCTCCCCAGGTAGTCAGGGCATCCGACCAGCTCCAATTTTGAGTCTTTTCCCTCATAGACCCTAAAATAAGATGTATAGCCTGTGGCCCTTTCACAGAGCTTATAAAGTTTCACCCCATACCGGGCGCGCTTGCTTGGGATGTACTGTTTGATGCGAAGGCGCCCGGTAAAGCGTATGAGGGACTCGTCTACGCATATGTCCTGGTCAGGGGTATAAGCATCTGCAAATCTGGATGACAGGTGGTCTATGAGGGGTCGAATTTTGTGGAGCCGGTCAAAAGCAGAGTGGTCACTTCGATGACAGGTTTCGTTGTTATTGAAGTGCAGGAAGCGCAGGATGTTCTCAAATCGTGTCCTGGACATGGCAGCAGAGTACAGGGGAACATGATATGCTGGGTCCGTAGACCAATAAGACCGCAACACATTCTGCTTTACTAGTCCCGTGTGAAGGCGAAGGCCCAAAAAAAATTTCATTTCGGAAACTTGGACTGGTTTCCACCGAAAAGGCTGGGCAAGGAACTTTTCCGGATTGGCGGTTATATATTGTGTGGCCTTACGGTTGGTCTCTGCCACAATTAAAGAGAAACTCCAACCAAGAATTGAACTTTATCCCAATCAGTAGCTGATACCCCCTTTTACATGAGAAATAGAATGATTTTCACAAACAGACCATCAGGGGGCGCTGTGTGACTAATTTTGTGCTGAAACCCCTCCCACAAGAGGCTCAATACCGCGGTACTCTGGGCAAACTGCCACAATGTAACAATGTTCACAGACAGGAAATGGCTGTTTAAAGCTGTCTGTAACAGCCAGAGCAGCTAGAAACAGCTACATAACTTGCCCACAGTAACAATGTCACCATGTAATACATGTCAGAATGTGAATCTGGGAGAGGAAAGATTTTACAATGAGCAAACAATGACTAAATCATTTATACATAAATATTGTAAAAATCAAGCACTTTTTTTTACTACATTATTTTCACTGGAGTTCCTCTTTAAGTCTAAGAGATCCTGGGTGAAGAACAGATAGAAAAAGTCTAGGGCCGATCCTAGATTATCTGTCTCCACCTGGACTCCAGACTGGGCGGTGAAAGGGGGAAGTACGGGTGCGGCGGAATCAGGGGATTGCCAATTTGGGTTTGCCAGCACCTCTGGTAAACTAGGGGTAGTACGGGCCCGTCTTCTTGGTGGCTGCGACTGGGATCTTACTGCACGTGCCACCGAACCAGTTTCAACTTCCATGCTGGTGCTCGCCACTTCACCAGGGTCTACGGAAGTACTGGTGCTAGGTCCAGGAGATGTTGTGCTGCTGGTTCCTGCCCCACCATGAAATCTCAGACCAGCACGAACACTACTCTGCTGCCCTTGAGGCCGATCCTGCGCCACCTGCGGTCCAACAACATGGGGTGTGGTACGCCTGGCTTTAGCCGGGACCTCAACCTCGTCATCACTATCGGTCAGTGAGCCACTGCTCAATTCAGGTTCAAACTCTGACCCGGAAGATTCGTCGAATGAGGCGTCCCAATCGTCCTCATCCGACTGGGCCATGTACCTGAGAACCTCATCATCGGAATACCCCTTTCTTGCCATGGTGGTCTGCTAAATTTAGGGGGTATTCCTCTGAGACTACCCAGAAAAAAAGAGCACCTACCTAGCAAAAGGGAGTATTTGAGAGGTAGAAAGCTGTGGTCACTGAGTTTTGATAAAAAAATAAATCAAAACTGAGTTTACAGTGCCACAGCTATTGTACAGTGTTTTTTGCAGTGATCAGAAAAAAAATTCTGTCACTGCGGTGGGGCGGGCTGAACGCAAGTGCAGGCGAACGATCAGGCCTGATCGGGCAAACACTGCGTTTTTTTTTTGTGGATCCTAGTGACCCTAATAGATCTGACTGCGATCAGTAATGATCACTTACAGATACTATATAGTACCAATGTTGATTAGCGACAGTGATGACGCTAATTAGTGACTGTGGTGCAGTGGGCTGAGCACTAACTGACACAAAGGGGCCTAGCTAACTGGCCTAACTGCTAACACTAGTGATACTAAAAAAGTGACAGTTTTCACTGATCACTGTTTTTAGATCACTAGGATAGTGACAGGGGGGTGGTGGCGAGTGGGGAATCAGAGGCAATCAGAAACAATCACAGGACAATCAAAGGCAATCACAGGGCAATCGCAGGCCAATCACAGGGCACTCAATTCACGGGACAATCGAAGCCAATCACGGGCCAATCAAAGCCAATTATTACACCATACACCGCGCTAGTATACTCAATGATATACTGAATGTGCACAATACAAAGTCAGGTGGTGCGCGTTCAATAATCAATTTGGCAAACTATATTAGCTAGAACCGCGCTGCACTTATGATTACAGTCCTACAGTGATAAGCAACCCTTAGAGTCCATACAAAATAATCAGCACAGTCCCTGGTTGTTCACAAGCTTCACAGTTTCAACAGGTGCTTTAACGATCCTACACCTTCACCACACCCTGCAGAGTGGGCACTTACTCTTAGTAAATGACCCTCAATCAAGTGGGTCACACAGCGCCTGCGGGATACTCTAAGGCGATCCCCAGCCTTTAACGATCCTCTGCTCGCTGTCACTGTATACTCCTCACAAGAATTGCACCTCAAAGTAAAAGCACAAGGCTCCCATAGCGTAAAACCATACGGAAAATTTATTAAAAAGTTAAAAATGCACACTCACATGTTCCACAGCATATAAACAGCATAGAGTTTTATTGGGCTCTCCCCCATGCGGTGGCCATCCGGGCTGGCTTTTGCCTCTGCTGGTACTTGCTTCCCACGTCTCAGCACGCCACGGCCTCCACGCTGTGTACTACTTCCTCATTGGTGTCACCGATGGGCGTATTGCGGTCATTTGGGCCCGGACTTTGCCGCCGTCCATCGGCTGGGGGCGGTCCTCAAGTGGTTAAAGGATGGCTTTGTGGCTCTTGCATTTCAGGTCATCGTATATATCAACTACAGTATAGTCATACATATAGTCAGGCACCCCGGGAGAGAAGATCAGGCATTGTTTGCAGCATTAATTTCTAGCAGAATCTACAAGGGTGATCAAATCTGTCGGATATCAACAGGAAATGGCCACTTTAAGCCCCTCTTAAATGACAGAGACCAGATCTATGTACCTATGTCTTTTGTGAATAGATTTGAGTAATGCATGTTCAGGAAAATAGTCCTATTACAGACCTTTATTCTCTGATTTAAACTGGGTAAAATGTGAACTTGGGCTGTTTTGCAATATGCACTGTTCAGCCACTTAACAAGTGATTATGTAATCGCATATCTGTTAGTCTGTTCAGACAAAAGAAATCTTAAAGCATCAATACACCCGGTGTAAAAACATGTATATAGCGTGATGAGTATATTGCTCTTAGCTTTATTATTGTCACTTCTGAAAGTCATTTGTTATAGCTGCACTCAAAACACACTCTCATATCGAGCTGGAAAACTGACAAAAAAAAAAAGTATCTTTATATCTGGCCAGTTTTTACTCCTTTATGGTTCACATCATAGAATTTAGGCCCGTACACATGCTCAAATAAAGTCCTTTTTAAATATCTAACAAACCACAAATTTCACCATGTTTGACAACAATCTTGTGCCATAATATAGCAAAAAGACATGCCAATCGACTCCTTTTGAACAACCCTTCCGGTAGATCAACTCTTCAGCCCCATCTACACGATACGATTCTTTGTACGATTCGATTATGATTCTATTTATGATCCGATTAAATCTGACATGTCCAATTGGGATTCAATTTGATTCAATTCGATTTGTCATTGTTTTGCAATGGCAAATCGAATCCCAGTCGGACATTTCTGATTTAATCAGATCGTAAATAGAATCGTAATCAAATCGCAAAAAGAATCGTATCGTGTTGATTGGGCTTTACAACTGTTGGAAAGTGTGCAGTTGGCTAAGTGTCATTTGAAGGACATTGTTCTACTAAATGTGGATGCGTCATGCATACTGTCGTCTTCACTTGCACGTGCAGTATTTTAATGAGCCTTTTTCTATTTTACACTTTAATCACAGTCATTGGCTCCCATTGATCACAGGGTCTGACAGGTGTACAAAGTTAGGCTGTCACTAGGACAGTTGAGCAGACTGCAGCGATGGGAGTGGAGTTAGTGCTTGGCGGCGAGTAGTTGAAATCTACTCCTTGACAGGCATAACAAGACGTAAATGGCATAGATTTAAACTAGCTCGGTGCAGAAAGGGTGAAGATGGATGTTCCATCTCCAGTATGCATAGAATTAGTGGATAAACTGCTTATACTGATGTTAAATTAAGTACACTTTTTGCTAATCACTGCTTCTCTTGTTATCGTCCCTCTACCGAAAAGCTAATAAAATCAGCAAACATTCTTTAGGCTAGTACACTGTAGGGAGGAAACAACTCGGCACCCAGTACATATTGCTGGGGGTGGGGGCCTCAGCCTGCATCTGCTGCGTGTGTAGCAAAAGTCTTCACCCCAGAAAAAGCACCCGTATCTTGGCACATGACACTAAGCTGAAGGACGTGCAGCCGGTTGTAAACAACGGAAAACAAATGTCAAAGCACTGTAGTGAAAGGCAGACCGGGCACTTGTCACTTAAACTGCTTTATTTTCCATCTTTATGCCACAAATGATACAAGGACATCAATCACAAATATAACATCAAACCTGAGATGATGATGATGATGATGGTGCTGGGGAGAGGTTGATGGTGCTGGGGTGTACAGGGTGCTGGTGACCAGGGAAGTAGATGGATGGCACTACAGCCGGTTCACGCCAGACCTGGGCTTGTTCACGTGCGTGTGTACAATGTTAATGGTGGCGCAGCTTCCGGGATAAAGTTGCCAGACCGTGCCCGTGGCGCTCGTCATTGGTGCAGGAGTGTGTCAGGGTCGGGGGTGAATGAACGGAGACTCGTCGACCAGCGGCGAGAATTAGAAGAATGCTTTATTAAGCCTCCTTTGCAAGCAAATGCTGCATGAGATGGGCACATCTATGTTACCAAGTGTACTAATGATTTAGTGACGAATTGGTGAAAACCAATAACATTAAGTGATGTTAGGCTCAGTAACATATTATATAAAACTCATAGTGCAAACATATTGACACATATAATGTGCATAAACTGTGTGCTACCAAAAACGGTGTTGTATAAAGACTGGGGGTGTGTTGCGGTTTTCTAAAAGACCTATATAGGTGCATTGACCTCCAAACTGTCAGGACCGTCATTGAGCACCCCTTCCAAACACAAAGACCAGAGTCAATGCATATTGGGCATTACATACAGTGGTGTGAAAAACTATTTGCCCCCTTCCTGATTTCTTATTCTTTTGCATGTTTGTCACACTTAAATGTTTCTGCTCATCAAAAGCCGTTAACTATTAGTCAAAGATAACATAATTGAACACAAAATGCAGTTGTAAATGATGGTTTTTATTATTTAGTGAGAAAAAAAACTCCAAATCTACATGGCCTTGTGTGAAAAAGTGATTACCCCCCCTTGTTAAAAAATAACATAACTGTGGTTTATCTAACCTGAGTTCAATTTCTGTAGTCACCCCCAGGCCTGATTACTGCCACACCTGTTTCAATCAAGAAATCACTTAAATAGGAGCTATCTGACACAGAGAAGTAGACTAAAAGCACCTCAAAAGCTAGACATCATGCCAAGATCCAAAGAAATTCAGGAACAAATGAGAACAAAAGTACTGTAATGGAGATCTATCAGTCTGGTAAAGGTTATAAAGCCATTTCTAAAGCTTTGGGACTCCAGCAAACCACAGTGAGAGCCATTATCCACAAATGGCAAAAACATGGAACAGTGATGAACAGTGATGAACCTTCCCAGGAGTGGCCATCCGACCAAAATTACCCCAAGAGCGCAGAGAAAACTCATCCGAGAGGCCACAAAAGACCCCTGGACAACATCTAAAGAACTGCAGGCCTCACTTGCCTCAATTAAGGTCAGTGTTCACGACTCCACCATAAGAAAGAGACTGGGCAAAAACGGCCTGCATGGCAGATATCTAAGGCGCAAACCACTTTTAAGCAAAAGAAACATTAAGGTTCGTCTCAATTTTGCTAAAAAACATCTCAATGATTGGCAAGACTTTTGGGAAAATACCTTGTGGACCGACGAGAGAAAAGTTGAACTTTTTGGAAGGTGCGTGTCCCGTTACATCTGGCGTAGAAGTAACACAGCATTTCAGCAAAAGAACACCATACCAACAGTAAAATATGGTGGTGGTAGTGTGATGGTGTGGGATTGTTTTGCTGCTTCAGGACCTGGAAGGCTTGCTGTGATAGATGGAACCATGAATTCTACTGTCTACCAAAAAATCCTGAAGGAGAATGTCCGGCCATCTGTTCGTCAACTCAAGCTGAAGCGATCTTGGGTGCTGCAGCAGGACAATGACCCAAAACACACCAGCAAATCCACCTCTGAATGGCTGAAGAAAAACAAAATGAAGACTTTGGAGTGGCCTAGTCAGTCCTGACCTGAATCCTATTGAGATGTTGTGGAATTACCTTAGAAGCAGTAAAGTGTTGTACCGTGATGTTGTGGCATTACCTTAAAAGGGCGGTTCATGCTAGAAAACCCTCAAATAAAGCTGAATTACAACAATTCTGCAAAGATGAGTGGGCCAAAAATCCTCCAGAGCGCTGTAAAAGACTCGTTGCAAGTTATCGCAAACGCTTGATTGCAGTTATTGCTGCTAAGGGCGGCCCAACCAGTTATTAGGTTCAGGGGGCAATTTCTTTTTCACACAGGGCCATGTAGGTTTTTTTTTTTTTTTTTTTCTCACTAAATAATAAAAACCATCATTTAAAACTGCATTTTGTGTTCATTTATGTTATCTTTGACTAATAGTTAACGGTTTTGGATGAGCAGAAACATTTAAGTGTGACAAACATGCAAAAGAATAAGAAATCAGGAAGGGGGCAAATAGTTTTTCACACCACTGTATTTCAGGCCACTCAAATAGCCATTACTTCAAGTCTAGTTAAGGCAACCCAGGGAAGTTTACAGTTAGGGACTGGAAAGACATCCAATGTGTCGTAGCAATCCCAGCTTATGACAATCATAGAGGAAATCAATAGAAATGGCAAAGTGGTGCCCAAGTATGAAGAAGAAAGCAGACAAGGTAAGTATCACAGAAGTGGCTACCTTGAGGGGTTCTTAAGGCAAAGCGCAAAGCGAGGAAAAATCCCTTAGGGGGCTGGGATAAACCACTAAGCTCCCATGCAGCAGATGGCACTAATTGAGCTGTCCATTCCCATTAACATTGACGGCGGGATGACCCGTTGTCCATGTTGGGGAAGGTCACTGATTTTAAAACTTTTCCCGTATCTGCCACACAGCCAGGGGGTCAACTATTGATGATCGTCGGGGTATAATTACCCTTTAGTCCATGGAAGGATTCCTATTACCCTCCACAAGGTGGGCCCATGAAGTACCAAGTTGAAAAGATTAAGGGGGGGGGGGTCCAAAGACAGGAATCAGAGGGAACCCCACTGTTGCCTCCTTACATGAAGTATACTGTAGGTATATAGGTGGGGTGTGCCAGGCCCAACATGTCCAGGGGAGTTGATGGATCGAGGAAACAGGACAACTCAGCCTATCATTCAGGCCTAGCGGTCCCATTGCCTCTGTGCGCAAAATGATACGTGATTATCGACGTGCTAATTCACGGTCGCCATCACCCCCTTGCCGTGAGGGAGCGACATACAAGAGGCCAGCAAATCTCAAGCATCTCGCTTTTCCACCGTGAGCCTCTCTCACATGCTCAATGAGCCTGGGACAACCCCTACCCGACTTGATCGATTTAAAGTGTTCCCCCGCTCTTTCTTTCAAGGGTCGAGTGGTCTTGCCTCTGTAATAAAAGATGCAGATCCAGACGAAGCAGGCACCACCTTCAGTAAATAATTAGCTCTTTATTGAAAAAGTCATAAAAAATGACAAGTCATCGATAAAAAATGGCTTTAGCGGCTAAAGCCATTTTTTATCGATGACTTGTCATTTTTTATGTCTTTTTCAATAAAGAGCTAATTATTTACTGAAGGTGGTGCCTGCTTCGTCTGGATCTGCATCTTTGGATCATTGGTACAGTGGTCTTAAAGCTACGGCACACCCCATATCCTTTTGCATGGGTGCTCCTCCACTTCTGTCGTTTTTTCTGTAATAAAAGAGGCAGGGGCAAAACAGAACGTAAGAAACAAACCTAGTTTGGCATGTAATAAATGCCCTTACTTCCCATTGAATTCCTCACATGCGATAGTTTGTGCCCTCCCACATGTAGGGGCAAAATTGACAGTTACCACACTTGTGGTTCCCCTTAGGACATCTACCTGTCAACCAATTATGAACGGGGGTGAGCGAAATTTGCTCCGCGTGAGAACGTCTCCCAGTGTGGGGGCTCTCCTACAGACTATTCTGGGTGGGTCAGGAAAGATCTTTTGGTGTGCGGGATCCCTGGCTATTACTACCCAATTTTTCTTTATGATCTGTGTTAGCCTTTTTGTCATGGGGGTGTAGTCAAAGGTGAACGTAAAGGGACTTCTCCCTCTGTTCTTGGAGCCTCTGCAAAGAAGGGAGGCTCTATCCTTCTTACCGGCCCTCTCCTGGGCTTCTTGCAGGGACTGTCTGTCATAGTTCCTTGGTTTCAGGCGTTCAGTAAGTTCCTGTGCCTCCAAAAGTATCAAGACAGGAGTTATTCATTCTTAGATGTAGAAACTGGCCATATGGCAGGGAGGCCTTCACGTGTTCTGGGTAAAAGCTGTTCCTGTCTAGCAGGGAATTCACAGCTATTCCCTTCTTGATCCTGCATTATTAGGCTAGGTGCACAAGTGACATAACATGAAAAACTGCGTTTTAGGTCATGTTTTATGTTAGCGTTTTTTGTTTTTCCTACTACAGATGCGTTTTGCATGCATTTTAATGCGTTTGTGGTTCGAATATAAAAACGCATATGTTTTTCATGCGTTTTTAATTTGCGTTTTATGCACTAGGAAGACAACAGGAAGCGGAAATACATTGCAAAACAATTTTTAAGTAAAAATGCATGAAAACCGCATACCATTGCGTTTTCATTGACTTTCATTATGTGCATTTTTGCTGCGTTTTTGAAGATTATGCAACAAAACCAGCGGTTTTGAAAATGCACATTTTTGATATGCGTTTTTTCTTTTCCTGCGACCCATAGACTTCCATTACCAGCAAAAATGCAGCATTTTCTGTAACGCTAGCGTGTCTGCTATGTGTGCACATAGCCTTACAGAGTTTGGATTTCAGATTACTTATTTTTGTAATGTCAATAATTGCAGTGATGGGCTTTTATTTTATTTCAGAGCTAAAATGAGTACAATACATTGCTTTGATTAGAGCCTTATTCTAAGTTATTTTGAGCACAGTGAACTTTAACCACTTCACCACTGAGGGGTTTTACCCCCTGAGCACCAGAGCAATTTTCACCTTTCAGCGCTCCTTCCATTCATTCCCCTATAACTTGATCATTACTTATCGCAATGAAATGAACTATATCTTGTTTTTTTCGCCACCAATTAGGCTTTCTTTAGGTGGGACATAATGCCAAGAATTATTTTTTTCTAAATGTGTTTTAATGGGAAAATAGGAAAAATGTGGGGAAAAAAATAATTATTTTTCAGTTTTCGGCCATTATAGTTTTTAAATAATGCATGCTACTGTAATTAAAACCCATGAAATGTATTTGCCCTTTTGTCCCAGTTATAAAACCATTTAAATTATGTCCCTATCACAATGTTTGGCGCCAATATTTTATTTGGAAATAAAGGTGCATTTTTTTCATTTTTGCGTCCATCCCTAATTACAAGCCCATAGTTTATAAAGTAACAGTGTTATACCCTCTTGACATAAATATTTAAAAAGTTCAGTCCCTAAGGTAACTATTTATGTATTTTTTTTAATTGTAAATTTTTTAATTTTTTTTTAATTACAAAAAAAAAAAAAATAGGGAGTGTGGGAGGTAATGAGTTAATTTTATGTGTAAAAGTAATTTATTTGTATGTGAAAAATGTGTAGGGTGTAGTTTACTATTTGGCCACAAGATGGCCACAGTAACTTTTTGTTTTAATGCGACCTCCAAGCTTCCTTCTGGAAGCTTGGAGGAAGAATAAGGAGGCTGGACACGTGAGTTTTTTCTCACAATGATCGCGCTGCCCATAGGAGAGAAGCTGATCATTGCGGGGCTTAGATCAACGAACGGGAATGGATTTTCCCGTTCATTGATCTCTGGGCGAGCGGGCGGCGGCGTGTTTACTAGCGGCGGGCGGCGTGTTTACGAGCGGGAGCGCGGGCAGCGTCGGGAACGCGGAAAGTACGTATTTCTCCGTCCCTGGTTGTTAAAGGATGGAAAAAGGGGCGGAGAAATACGTACGCGCGGGGGTAAAGTGGTTAAATATCCCCAAAATTTTAAAAAGATACCCAAGATTCTATTCTGTGACAAATGTCCTCTCTTGGTTTATGTTGTGCTTCATTTCTGCCTTTAGTGTTTTGTACCATTGCACGTGACTTTGCCCATTTTGGCCTGTCTAGGACAGTGGAAAAGGTGAAAGAACTGCTGTTCTATTTCCATGCTGCTTTCAGGCTGCTCTGACTGAATCTCTCCACTTTATGTTTGATGGCATACAAAGCCTGTTATCATGTAAACAGCAGCAACTTAACTTGTTTTGTTTCCTTTCTCATCTGAAGGAATCTTCAAACAAAATTCTTCAAGACTTATGGATGAAGTATTAAAACAACAGAAAGAATTGTTGGGTCATGAATCCTCCAAGTATCCCCTAGAATATGCAAATGGTAATGCTGACAAAATAGATAAAGGTAGGTAAAACTGTAAGCATGTTGTGCTAATAGTGCCCATACATGGTACTATTAAAACCTTCGATTTTCCTGTTTTATTCAACCAAAACGATCAAATAGAGTGAAAATGAATATTTTTTTCGATTGAGAAAAGTCGGACGAATATTTAGTTGTTGTTTTTTTTTATATAAATCTGATCGGACATGTTGGAAAAATCTGGGTGTTTTTTTTGTTTTTTGTTTTTTTTTTTGTTTTGTTTTTTTGTGAAATTGTATAACGTATGGTAGGTTGTGTAAGAAAATACTATTAGATAAACCAACTTTTTCTTCATATTCAATTGTTTTTCTTGGATTTCTTTGAAAAATCGAACGTTTGTGTATGGTACCTCGAAAAGGATTTTAAACATTATTCGACCAAAGGGAATAATTGATAAAATTTCTGATTAAAAAAATTGCACCGTGTATGGGCACCATAAGGAAGATTTGAGATCTCATTTTGGACCGGCACTGCACACATCAGCTTGGCAAATTCTTTCTTAAGGGGGGGAATCTGAGGATAAAAACCGCCACTTACCTAGGGCTTCTATCAGCCCTCTGTAGCAGTAATGTCCCTCACCGTTCCCTGCCGCCGGCCCCAGTCTAGCGCAGCATGCCGTCCAACTGCGCCTGCTCGCTCCCGCCCGCATCATCGGAAGCTTACTACGCAGGCGCAGTACAAGAAAACTTTGTACTGCGTCTGCACAGTAAGCTTCTGATGCGGGTGGTAGCACGCATTACTCGTCTTTGTCAGACGAATAATTGCCCGGTGCCGGCGGCGGGGAACGGCGGATCGGAGGACGACGGTGTGGGACATTGCTGCTACAGGGGGCAGATAGAAGCCCCAGGTAAGTGGCGGTCTTTATCCTCAGCCCCCCCCCCCCCCAGAACCCCTTTAAGATAGTTCTAGCAGCTGACTTCATAGAAAATCCTCTACTCAGTTTACACTATATCTACTACCTGCTGGAAAGCTTCATACACATGAAGGACATGATCCCACAAGTGACAATTTGGAGGCCCAGAGCTCTGCAGACATGCCCACCTATAGCAGAGTAGTGTTTACTGCTTCTATGGAGAAGGGAGGCGGGGTGTATTGGCTTCTGGTGGCAGGCGCAAGGAGGGGAAAGAGGTGCTCTGCATGCCTGTCACATAAAGATCTGGCGTTTGAGCTCATGTTATACCTGAACATATGCTCCATTCCCAGCCAGGTTTGTCTAACGTGTATGCACCTTTACATGTCCATTGTGGAAATAGCTGACTAGTTAAGACCCATGGTACTCGAGTAATGCAAGTATTGCTACAATTATGCGCGTTGCGCTATTTACGTAACATGCGTTGCCATAGCAACATTCGTGTTCGAGTACCGCGGGTTGCGCTAATAGCTTTTACGTGTGGTACACTGCTGGCAGTAGTACAGGTAATATTGCAGTGCTCTGTCTCAGCGCGACAATATTACCACTAGTTAGTGTATCAGCCTCTATATTGCCATTCATCCATTAAGTGGCATCCATCTGCTGTGGTGGCAGCGGACTACAATGGTGCAGTGATGAACAATTCATCAGAATGATACAGTACCACTTCAGTTGAATCAGTCCTACACCATGTTCCAAATTATTATGCAAATTATATTTCCCTCTGATTTGCCTAAATGGTGGATGAAAGTGGCAGTCAGCATCATCTTTTAGTCATCAACCATTAGAGCATAATTGAAATGTTACTGAACAAACCTCATGATAACAGGATATTTTTCAAAAATAAAAAAAGCTATTTCAATGAAAAACATCTTAACTGGTCAAGTTATGTATTAACACAGGACCCCTTATTTGATAGCCGCTTCAGAATTCTTGCATCCATTGACCTTGAGTTTTGAGAGTTTCTGCTTGAATTTCTTTGCAGGATGTCAGAATAGCCTCTCAGAGCTGCTGTTTGGATGTAAACTGCCTCCCACTCTCATAGATCTTTTGCTTCACTATGCTCCAAAGGTTCTCACTATGATGGTCAGGGAAGGATGAGGGCCACACTATGAGTTTCTCTGCTTTTTTGCTGACAGTTGATATGATGCAAAGGTATATGTCGCATGAGCTGGTGCTGGTGAAGATTTTGTCACAGAAAGCACGGTTCTTCTTTAAGTACCATGGAAGAAAGTGGACAGTCAGAAACTCCACATACTTTTCAGAAGTCATTTTCACACCTCCAGGGACCCTAAAGGGGCTGACCAGCTCTCTCCACATGATTTCGACCCAAACCATGACTCTACCACCTTTTGGCTGATGTCCCAGCCCTGCTGTGACGTGGTGGCCATCCACCACTCTATCCACCTTGACCATCCAGGGTTGCATGACACTCATCAGTAAACAATAATAGTGTGAGGAGAGAGAGACTCTGAAAATGTTTGAAGAGAAAATCTTGTCTGTCTGCCTGTTACAGAGTAAACTGTGTACGCTATGGAGGGATGGATGAATCAGCAATGCAGTCTGTGAAACTCACACAGGCTGCGTGCCAACACAGTATTCAAATGTGCCTTCCCACTGATACTCCTCCCAGCCACCCCAACATAGCGTACACTGTTTACTCTGTGCTGATTCCTCACCTTTATTATCATCAGTGATACCCCACGAGGTGAGTCCTTGCATTGTGCCCCAGTCTGAGGGAGACTGACAGTCGTCTTAAGCTTCTTCCATTTTCTAACAATTGCTCCAACAGTTGATCTATTTTCACCAAGCTGCTTTGCAATTTCCCCATAGCCCTTCCCAGCCTTGTGGAGGTGAACAATTTTGTCTCTGGTTTCTTTTGACAGCTCTTTGGTTTTGCCCATGGTAGTAGTTGGAGTCTGACTGTGGTGTGAACAGGTGTCTTCAAAGAGCTGAGATGGGTGCTACTACAATGTGAATTTCAGACCCCTCCATGATATATAAGTGGGAGAACTTGCAAAATTGTAGGGTGTTCAAATACTTATGCAGTGTTCTCCCAGAAGTTTTTTCCAGCCGGGTGGAATGAAAAAGTAGCCGAATGGGTGGCGGGATGAGACTATGCAGGGCTTGTGCTTCTGTGAGCAACTATGCTTATAGCATAGGAGGAGGTGAGCCAGTGACAGCCGGGTGCTCACCAAAACTAGCCGGGTGGAGCACCTGGCTAAAAGAGTCTGGGGAGAACACTGCTTATGTTCCTCACTGTATTAGTGATGGAGAGATTATACTATGATTTTTGTTCTCAGTAACTCCATTATTTTGATAGGACGTGAAGACTCTTGCCAGACACCAATTAGCAGTAAAAATTCAATTTTCTCTTTAGACACGGACACTCTAGACACGTATAGATCAAGTTACTATGAAAATGGCAGCTCACCTGCAATAGATGCATGAATCCATAATCAAGTGTTCTCTACAGAACAAGACAGCATCAGTGTTACTAAAAACTGGATAAGACCTTGCCCAAAATGCTGCTTACATTTAGTACTTCTGTAAATCACACTGGCTCTCTTAAAGGTCAACATAAGTGAGGTATATGGAGGCTGCCTTATTTACTTTTAAACAATACCAGTTGCCTGGCATCCTGCTGATCTATTTGGCTGCAGTAGTGTCTGAATCACACCAGAAACAAGCATGCCGCTAATCCGAGGGCTCACAATGTCAGAAACACCTGATCTGCATATGCTTGTTCAGGATCTATGTCTGAAAGTAATAGAGGTAGAGGATCAGTAGGACAGCCAGGAAACTGGTATTGCTTAAAAGGAATTAAATATGGCAGCCTCCATATCCCTCTCACTTCAGTTGTCCTTTAAGCATACGTGTACTCCCATTCCAATAAAGCTGATATTATGATGAATTGATTTGCTAGGTGACTTCCTATGCCACAAGTGTCAAATTCAAGACCTGTGGACCGAGTGTAGCCCTTGAGCGCTTCAAATGTGCATCATTATAAGCAGTTCAAAGAATGACAGCACCCTGCCTTCCCATCCATAAGAGCACCCTGGTGACAGTGTTTCTTGTTTAAACATTGTTAGTTTGAGGTGGGGCTCAGCAACCCACAGTACTCCCCAGAGGAATTGGCACACCTGAAATTAGCACAAACACACCCTCTCCCCAAATTGCAGATTAGGGCAGTGGAGCAGTGTAATATGTACCTGCCCCCATGCTGCATTATGTCTTTTCCGTCCTTCCTGGCAGCCTCACCCTCTCTGCTGGCGTGTCTCCTCTCAATCACGTGACATGCATGCAGAGTCACAGAGGTGAGCAGCATAGAGCGAGGTGCTGTCGGGAAGATCAAAGGACACTAGAGCAGGTAAATATTGAACTGCTCTACTGTGCTAATCTACAGAAGGGGGAGAAGGAAAACACACACACACACACACACACACACACACACACACACACACACACACACACACACACACAGTCACACACAGTCACACTCACACACAGTCACACTCACACACAGTCACACTCACACACAGTCACACTCACACACAGTCACACTCGCACACAGTCATACTCGCACACAGTCACACTCACACACAGTCACACTCACACACAGTCACACTCACACACAGTCACACTCACACACAGTCACACTCACACACAGTCACACTCACACACAGTCACACTCAAACACAGTCACACACACACACAGTCGCACACACACACAGTCACACACACACACAGTCTCACACACACACACACACAGACACACACACACACACAGTCACACACACACACACACAGTCACACACACAGTCACACACACAGTCACACACACAGTCACACACACAGTCACACACACAGTCACACACACACAGTCACACACACAGTCACACACACACAGTCACACACACACACACACACACACACACACACACACAGTCACACACACACACACACAGTCACACACACACACACACAGTCACACACACACACACACAGTCACACACACACACACACAGTCACACACACACACACACAGTCACACACACACACACACAGTCACACACACACACACACAGTCACACACACACACACACAGTCACACACACACACAGTCACACACACACACACACACACACACACACACACACACACACACACACACACACACACACACACACACACACACACACACACACACACACACACACACACACACACACACACACACACACAGTGTCTCACACACACACACACACACACACACACACACACACACACACACAGTGTCACACACACACACACACACACACACACACACACACACACAGTCACACACACACACACACACACACAGTCACACACACACACAGACACACACACAGTCACACACACACACAGACACACACACACACACACACACACACACACAGTCACACACACACAGACACACAGTCACACACACACAGACACACAGTCACACACACACACACACACACACACAGTCACACAGTCACACACACACACACAGTCACACACACAGACACACACACACACACACACACACACACAGACACACACACACACACACACACACACACACAGTCACACAGTTTAGGCTATTGAATGTTAAATCTTATAAACCATTTACTTTCAGCTTTGGCCCCATACGTGATTGAGCTTGACACCTCTGCCCTGTGCCATTAAAGTAGACCTGAGCTCTTGCACAGGGCAAAAGAAAAACCGAAAGAAATGCACCCTGTATGTATTTCTAGAGTTTTGCTTGTTTAATTTCCCCTCATTTGTGTCTAATCACAAGTTGTAATTTGATCTCTCCCCTGTCACATGACTGCTACAGCAGAGATGGCAGATGAGCTGTTTTGAAAGCACAGGACGTTAACAATGTGTCTGCTTCCATGACTCAGGAAGTAGAAACAGTGCAGATTTTTTTTTTTAGGATTTGTATCCGCTGTAACAAAGATGTTTTATGTTTAAAGAGTCACTTAAGCCAAATAAAAAAAATGAGTTTTACTCACGTGGGGCTTCCCTCAACACCCTGCAGTGGTCCGGTGCCCTCGAAGCCTCGCTCCGATCCTCCTGGACCCGCCGGCGACCACTTCCGGTTTCGCCGTCAGGACCCGACAGGCTGGGAACGCAAGTGATTCTTCGCGTTTTCAGCCACAATAGCGCCCTCTATGTTGCTATAGCAGCCCTCTATTGGTCATATTTTTTAAATGTTACAATCAGTCAGAAAAATTGATTGCAATTCTTAAATTGAACAGGTATTTAAAAAATTGTATGGTGTGTGGCCACCTTTAGACATCAAATAGTTTGGTCTAAACCCAGTGCCCTCTTTGCGTGAAACTGAAGTTTTGGCACAACACAGTTGGGTCTCTATGGCAAGGTTGTCTTGCACTAGTTACCTCAACTGTCTATCATTTTAAATGGACTGCACTTTCCACAGCTCCATATTTCATTATTAATGCCTGACAATATGTCCAGTAGGTGAGCATGCCATTATCATTTCTCTTTTTTTATAATTACTTACGTGTGAATTTATCTTATCATCCCTGCTAGAGGAAACAAGCCAGCAAAACAAATGGGCTGTAATTGAGTTTGGCATTTAAAATACATGTTTCTCCTTTCCATCCTCTATAATAAAACCTAATTCTCCCTGCATCATCCTCTGTCCCTGTCTGTGTGTCCGTGGTTTTTTTGTACTGTGCATGTGCACAGTACAGTCAACCGTTGGGACAGGAGGATGGGCCAGGGAGCAGGGCGGGTGCGCACGCGAGTCTGGCAGGTGTGCGCACGCACACTAACATGCGGTGGCGGCAATATCCCTACCTAGAGCCCGTTTTTAAACCAATAAATTCTCCTCTATCTGTCTGTCCAAAATCCAACCGTGGAGACTAGTAAAGGAGTAGCACTATATGTTGTGATCCTATGAAATATTCCTAAACAGGCACAATGTACAAAGTTTGTATACCATTGTGTAGCTAGAATGTCTACAGGAGTGGTGTTGGTCGGTGGGTGTAGAGTTTATGGGGATATGTGCTGCTTTCCATCTTATGTGTTAGTAAATTAGTCTCTGTTTTTTTTCCCACAGCATTCCACCATTTGCCCATGTTGAAGGTGCTATCGCCAGAAGATGGGAAGCCAAACATTGTCAAAGCCGCACAGACATTTTGTCAGCAAGTAGCAGAGAAACAAAAAAGACCGTCAGATTTGGATGTAGATACTTTAGACCATTTACTTAGAAGTAATTTGCCCTCTTTACTTTCATTAGAATTGTATTTTTTTCTGATACATTTTGGTCCTAATTTATGCTTGTAGTTTTAATGTAGTGTTTCCTTTTAGGTGTAATTGCGACAATAAGCATGTTGTTTGAGCAATTTTAAAGGGAAGCTGGCATTTTCTTAACCTCTTGACGACCAGCTAACGCCGATTGGCGTAAACTGGTCGTCTGCAAGTTTCCATGGAAACGGCCGCTCGAGCGGCCTTTCCATGTCCGTTCACGGAGGCTGTCTCCGTGAACAGCCGGAGAGCCGCCGATCGTGGCTCGCCGGCAAAATGTAAACACGCGGGGAAGAAATCCCCGCTGTTTACATCATACGGCGCTGCTGCGCAGCAGCGCCGTAATGCAGATCGGCGATCCCTGGCCTCTGGCCGGGGATCGCCGTCATTTGATAGGCTGAAGCCTATCCTACAATGTGCAGGATGGATATCCGTCCTGCGCAGCTCAGATGGGAAGGAAGAGGGACGGAGCGCTGAAAACGCTGCGGAGGGGGGGCTTTGAAGAGCCCCCCCCTCCGCAAAGCGCAGAGAGCCGGCGGCGATCAGACCCTCCCCCCCCCCCCAGCAGGACATCCCCCTAGTGGGGAAAAAAGGGGGTAAGTCTGATCACCCTGGCTAAAACCTGATCTGTGCTGCGGGCTGGAGAGCCTACGCAGCACAGATCAGCCAGAAAGCCACTGGTCGGCAAGTGGTTAATTAACTGAATCCTCCATCAACACTCTAAAGTGCTCGCATGTGTTGGGCAGTACCTTGGAAAAACTGCTTTTTCAGGTTATCCTAGACACCGTTTTATGGTAACGGAAGGACATATGAAAACAATGTGCCCAAAAAAAAATATATAATTAAGGAGAGGGAGTGACCCCTTGATTCCAACTTAATAAGCAAATCCCTCCTCACTGTGCCAAAAACAATCTATACTACATCCAAGTGATCTGAAACTCTGACATAACATTCAATAAAAATGTGTTTTCCTACTTTTTATTACCCATACAGTTACCATATTTGCTTTTGTTCACAAGTAATATTATCGGTTTACAAATTAAAAGTTCCCAAAGTACAGTTTATCTGCTCTGAAAGCTGCCATTGCATTTATTCGAGCTGCTTTTTATTATATATTAAAATCTTCTAGTGAACTGTGTATAGTTGAAGCAGAGAGCACTTCACAGAGAGCTGGTTTTCAGTTGTTACACACAATGTAACAACTGAGGAATGTAAACAAAATATACTGATGTCTCCACTTCAGATCGGATCCTAAGCTAAAGAGGCTTTCCATGGTAGTACAAAGGTGTCTCTGTGATCTTGCCGCTGGGAGACTTGGGCGCAGAATACAGCTGGTATATGGCTTATCCTGCTGCTCAAGTTCCCGGCGGCATTAAATACTATTCCCCCTCTAGGTCCACGTGGAATGGTGGGGAATGATGTAATTCGACTTCCAGCTATTGCTGGAGGCCGAATTAGTGTTTTAAAAGTAACTTCAGCTCCGTCTAATTATGGTGCGGAAGTTGCGCACTGTGCGCCGCTATAGCCGTAATTCCTATTGCGGTCTATGGTGGTGCCGGCTGCGACCAAATCTCCTGCACTGTTATCACAGCGCTCGGTATGAAGTGCTTTGTTCAACTGTTTGAATGCTGTTCTGCTACAATTTTTTTTATTTATTTTTTTTTTTTTATAGTAGCTTTAAAGCTGTAAGGAATCTTTTAGAGCAAAGAAGAAATGCTGAGTTTCAGACTACTTTCAGGATGGTATCCACACCAGGATCGCTGTCTCTGTTTGCCCCCGCCAGACTACTTGTGGTCAGGCCCTAATCTGATACTGATTGAGGAAAATGGAGCTTGGCAGGGTCAAACTGAGGCAGCGATCCTGGTGTGGATACCATACTGAATGTATGTGTAGACTCTTTTTTGGGCACATTGTTTTAATTCTGATGTCTTTTAAGCTAGCCATACACTTAAAGATTGCCACCTGATAGGATAAAGTGATTGCTCCCTATCTGATCAGAGAGAGACTAATTCCATTGCACAGGAGACCTCGTATTTGGCAGGAAATCTATTGAAAATAGTTTATTCCACAGTGTTGCACTATTCAGTGCGGTGCTATGGCCCATCAATCAACCACTCCTGCCCTCTGTTGATGAAAGTTTTCCATCCTGTCAAATTATAATAGTTTCAGTTTTTGGTTAAAATCGATTGAGTGGACATGTCAAGGCAATAGATTTTTTGCTGACTTGTTCAGAGTGATCAAATCTACCAGGAATCAAATGGATAAGTGTATGGCCACCATATACTTTTTGCATCAGCATATTTTAGCTGCAAAGACCTTCCTTTTAAACTGAGAGGTGATAATGGGACATACTATTAACTAAAGCGGCACTCTGTTAGACAGCAAGGAGAGAAGTGGCTAAGGTCGGCCTCAGTCACTCATTCTGCAATGTCAGAGCATATGTGATAAGTAATGGCTCTAACACTGGATCGCTGTATAGAGTGATACAGCTTAGTGCCAGAAAAGACCAGGCATATTATGTGGCAATATTCATATCCCTTGTGCCTAGTATATCCAGGCTGGGGCACATTGGTTGCACACTCTGCTTTAAGGAGTAAAGTAGGTATAAACCGTTATATTATTTGTGCTGTACTTGTAAAAGCTAACATCTACTCTATTAAAATAAGGGCACGTCCAAGTGTATTTTTGAGTATTAGTCATACATGTCCCTCTTTTTTAATCAAACTGATGACTGGGAAAGGGCATGGGAGTGGATGTAGTAAGAACCGTGCACAACTGACGTACAACATTAGGCTGTACCAAGCTGGAATGCAGGCAGTATTAGGGTGGCCACTAATGATCCAATCTTTTTCATCCAATCTTACCAAATCTACAGTATGTAGTAGAAGAGTAAACTGATGAAATATATTAATTGGATACTATAGACCAGGGGTCAGGAACCTTTTTGACTGAGAGAGCACATACGCCTCATATTTTAAAATATAATTCCATGAGAGCCATACAATATGTTTCAAACTGGGACAGGAGGACTCACGTCCCTGTTGCCATGGTGATGTGTATACAGTTGATCCGCCGGCATTGGAAGTGTAAGACACGTCTTCAGCTTCTCTTGGGTTTCAGCAACATCAGTAATTTCCCCGAGAGCCAGACAGGACAAATACAGACTAACAGCTTGAACAATTAGCTAGCTGACTTGGGAGTTGATTCACTTTGTAGGAAGAGATCTCCGCACTTTGGCCCAATAGCCTGCCTGTCAAGTGACAGGCAAGTTATTGGGCCAATCAAAGTGCGGGGATCTTGCCCTACAAAGTCACTGGACCTGACAGGGTCCCGAGTGGGATAATTGGAGCAGCTGTTAGTTTTGGGGGAGCGCGAGTAAGTTAGTAGTGCATGCTACAGCAGTAACGTGCCTACTTTGAAAATTTGATTTGCACTGCCACACTAAGCTGCGCTGCTCGAGCAGTGTAGCTTAGTGAATCAACCCCTACTGATTTCTCTGTGAGCCAGATGTAGCCATCAAAAGAGCCACATCTGGCTCCCGAGCCATAAGTTCCCTACCCCTGCTATAGACAGTTCCCTTATATTAGAAATGGTAAGCTTGGATGAAAAAAGATTGGATCATTAGTGGCCACCATTAATTTGTCCAGATTTGTGTTGAAATTTACTATCTACTATTGCAAGGTGGGAAACGAGGTCCATACAAGGTAGATCCTGTTTTATGATCTCCTGCACATTATAAAGTGTATGCCTAGCTTAATTCAGGGTCGAACCACCACAAGGTACCTGGGCAGTATTGCTGATTTGGTAACATTTCCTAATGTGACAGGTTAAAAAAGTTGACTATTTTTCCATTTACATAGATTTTCCATAATTTTTTTTATATCCCTATATTGCAGTGGTCTCCTGTAAAATGATTCGCATTTCCCACTGTGTGTAGTCACATAGCATGTTGAGCTGGAGGAGGCTGTCTGTTTTTTTTCAATTACTAAAATAACATAACCCATCATGTAGTCATCTGCTATGGGGTGATTTGTCTAACCAGGCGACTATTAGAGCATGCTATTGCATGCATGGATAAAAATAGACCATATACATGGTGACCATAGAGTTTGGGCTTAGTAATCTACTATGTTTATGCTTTCTAGGCATTTCATGTTTGTTTGCATTTGTACGCCACTGACATCTAAAGGTGTTTTTTTTTTTGTTTTTAAAGAGTAAGGGCTCATTCACACTATGTGCTGCGCTGTCAGTTTTGACGCAATGCACATAGTCTACATGGCAACATGAAAGTCCATAGACTTTGATGTTGCCATTCACATTACAGGTGTGCGTTCCCATGCGTTACAATGTAATACGATGTAGCGCTTCTGGGAACATCTAATCGCATAACGCACACATTCTCCTGATTAGTTGGCTGCCAACGTCTGCGCTCCTAGCGCACCACAACGTGTATTCTGTGCATTGGCTGAACGATGGCAACACATACACGAAATCGCGATCGTGTATGCGCTCTGTAGTGTGAATGAGCCCTAACTGTCCGGCATAAAATAAATTAATTCTTTATTTTTATCTTTTAAACAAGTAATAAAGATGCTAACCAGGCAATTCAAAAGTTAAAATCACTATTACTTTTCTTGTTGAAAAATAATTCACCAGTTTACCTGTGTCTTATTTGGTACACAAAAAGGAAGTTGCAGGGCATGCTGGGTTGTCTTTTTTTGCTTCTCTAATTCCCCTCAGACTTAACTAATGCAGCCCGCTTGGCTGGAGCCTCTCTCCCTCCTGTTTTCCTCTCCCACACCTCTGTTCCTCTCTGATTGGCCAACATTTCTCATGCTTCTCAAGCTACAGAGTCACACAATGACAATGCACTTTCTAGTTTTCAAAGTTTTATTGAAATTTTTGACAAACAAACAGTGCATAAAAGAAAAAACATCATGACAAAAACAAGGGAAACGCCTGATGCAGATAAGCTCATCATACAAACATTGCATAGTAGGAGGGGGGTATGTGGGGTCATCCGTGATACTCCTAATAATTATTGACCAACTTGCTTGTAGAAAACGAGGTATCACTGCCTGGAGGTTATACTGAGCCCTCAGGGGATTTAGTCCAGCTACCTGGGGCTTGCTGAAGGAAATGTAGGGGCATGGGGAGACCCAAGTCAATATTGGGTCTTTCTAATTTCGGTCCTGGGAGCCTGCCGTCCAGTGATAGGCAAGCAAGACAGGAAGGATTATAGCCAGTAGCATCATTACAGGGGTGGTGAAGATATGGGGGAGGGGGAAAGAAAAAAAAAAAAAAAAAGGAAAGAGAAAGGGGGGGGAAAGATAAGTGAGAAGGAAGAGGAGGTAAGAGCAGAAGGAAGAAGAAGAAAAGGAGGGGTCCACCCTACAGCCTAGAGATAAGAGATGCCTCTAGATTTGGATGTTCCAAGCGAATCCAAGGATCCCAGATTTTTCCAAACTTTTTGTGGGTGTCTTTAAGAATACTGGTTAACTTCTCGTTCACCATTATCATATTGATTCTAGATTTCACTTCAGTGATTGAGACCGAGGGCTTTTTCCAATTTCGTGCAATTGTCATGGTAGCTGCTGAGAGAACTATGGAGGCTAGTTTGTTTTGTGTTAATGTTAAACCTTCTATCTTTTCATGTAGTAAGGCTTGCCATGGGTTTCTAGAGATAGGTTTATGGAAAAGGGAGGAGAGTATCTTATATACTTGGCACCAAAATCTCATAAGTCGTGGACAAGTCCACCAAGTGTGCAACATGTCGCCAAGTACCCTGCAGCCCCGGAAGCAGTACGGGTTGGCGGATGGGAATACCTTAGCTATGCGTGCTGGGACCAGGTACCAGCGGGTCATAACTTTATAAGCAGCTTCTACTATATGTAGGTTGCAAGATCAGTTGAGACTCTGCTCCATATATCAAGCCAATCTTCCCTGTCCTTAGGGTCACCCAGGTCTGCTTCCCACCTAGAGGTGTAGAGGTGTGTTACAGGTGGGGATGGGCGGGTTAAAAGGGCATATATCTGGGAGATTAGCCCTTTGGCGTTAGGGCGGTAGCGACAGATGTTTTCGTAAGGCGTTACGGTATAGGGGGGATCTATGCTTTGAGTGAGGGATTTGACCCAGTGTCGGATTTGCAGGTAGCGAAAGTATTCTCTGGGGGGAGCCCGAAATTTCTCTTGAATATCTGGCCACGAGAGAATACCCCTAGGCGTAAGGAAGTGTGTCACATGGGTGAGGCCTTTCGTGCTCCACCATGAGAATGCTGTTGGGTCCTCAAGTCCTGGCAGAAATAAAGGATTGTTAACCTCCTTGGCGGTATGAAAAATACCGCCAGGAGGGAGCGCAGCAGTTTTTAAAATTTTTTTTTTTTTAATCATGTAGCGAGCCGAGGGCTCGCTACATGATAGCCGCTGCTGAGCGGCATCCCCCCGCCCGCTTCGATCGCCTTCGGCGATCTCCGATCAGGAAATCCCGTTCATAGAACGGGATTTCCTGGAGGGCTTCCCCCGTCGCCATGGCGACGGGGCGGGATGACGTCACCGACGTCACTGACGTCGGGACGTCATTGGGAGTCCCGGGCCACCCCTCGGCGCTGCCTGGCACTGATTGGCCAGGCAGCGCTGGGGTCTGGGGGGGGGGGGGGGCCGCGCGCCGCAGCAAATAGCGGCGATCGGGCGGGGGCCGGCGGCGATCAGAGTGCTGGCGCAGCTAGCAAAGTGCTAGCTGCGTCCAGCAAAAAAAAATTATGAAAATCGGCCCAGCAGGGCCTGAGCGGCACCCTCCGGCGGCTTACCCCGTGTCACACACGGGGTTACCGCCAGGGAGGTTAATCAGGGGAAGCAATGGTAAAAATGGGGATTGCAGGTGTGCTGAATAGCGAATGGAGTCCCATACTTGGAGGCAGTGGGTCAAAGGGGGGCTAAGTGAGGGAGGCCTCGCCTTCAATGGAAGCCATAGTAAGGTACTAGGGAGCAAGGGAGCACAGTTAGGTATTTCCAGGAAAACCCAGAGGGGAGTATCTTGTATTTGAAATAAACGAGCAAGTTGGGCTATGGTTGCCGCGCGATAATATGACGAGATTTGTGGGACTCCTAGGCCTCCATCAAATCTGTGAGCAAAGAGAGTAGTTTTGCGGACTCTGGGACATTTACGTCCCCAAATGAATCCCATGATTTTATTTTGAAAGATGCGTATGTAATAGTTTGGGACTTGGACTGGAAGGGTGCGGAAGTAATAAAGGAGTTTGGGCAGGAATGACATCTTGATGGCGTTGATCTTCCCTAGCCATGATAGGGGGGAGTGGGACCACCGGTCGGTTAGGGCTGAGAGTGATTTTAATAAGGGGGGGTAATTGGCTGAAAAGAGGGAGGCATAATTGGGGGTAAGAGTGATGCCTAAATAAGGTAAGGACTGGACCCATTGAAAGGGACAGAGGTCTTTGATTCGCTCAAGGTCTTGGGGGGGTAAAGAGATGCCTAAGGCCTTGGATTTCTCAACATTAATTTGTAGGCCCGACACCTGGGCAAAGCGAGTAAAGGCTGAAAGGGCATTCGGGATTGAGATGTGGGGCTGTGTTAAAAATAGTAGGGTGTCGTCTGCAAACATAAGAAGCTTGTAAGATAGACCAGCGCAGTCTACCCCTTTAATGTCTGTAGCATTGCGTAAATAGCATGCAAAGGGTTCGAGGGCTAAAATAAAAAGCAGTGGGGATAGTGGGCAGCCTTGTCTCGTACCTCGTTTGATAGCGAAGGTTGGAGAACTATGGCCAGAAAGTTTCACTGAGGCTGTTGGATCTGTGTACATCCCTTGAATCCAATTTAAAAAGTGGGCATCAAGGCCCCATTTATTCAGGGTGAGCTTTAGGTAAGACCAGGAGAGGGTATCAAAGGCCTTAAAGATGTCTAAGGATAAGGCTACCCCTGGGGTTTTATGTGAATTGAGATAGTGAGTTAAAAGGATAGCTCTTCTGGTGCTGTCTTCAGCTTGCCTTCCCGGAACAAATCCAACTTGATCACGGTGGATCAAAGCTGGGAGGAGTTTATTTAATCTCAGGGCCAGGATTTTACCTAGTATTTTGAAGTCTACATTGATGAGGGATATGGGGCGAAATTGGTGGACTGCGTGGTGTTCTTGGTCTGTTTTGGGGATCATCGAAATGTGAGCTACAAGCATAGATCTCGGAGGAGATTTACCTTCTCGGAGTTCGTTGTAACATTTCGCTAATACTGGGGCCAATAAGTCTGAACATTTTTTGTAATATAGGGCTGAGAACCCGTCTGGGCCTGGAGATTTGTTGGATTTCAGGGTTTTGATAGCGGAGAGGACTTCAATGGTGGAAATGGGGGCGCTCAGGTGTGAAACAGATTCCTGGCTTAGTTTTGGGAGTGTAACCTGGTCTAGAAAGGCGAGAATGTCTCCATCAGGAGCAGTGGAGGAGTCGGTGTATAGATCTGATAGGAATTTAGAAAAAAGATCTACAATCTTGCGGGGATTGGCGGTAATTTGTCCTGAGCTGTTGCGAATTTTCAGCATGGTTGGAGTTAATGGTTTGTTTTTAAGGCATCTAGCAAGCAAAGCTAAAGGTTTGTTTGCATTGTAGTAATATAATTGTCTGCGCCACCTAAGCTGCTGCTCAACTCTATCTGTAAGTAAAAGATCTAGTTCTGTGCGGGTGCGATCTTTAATGATTCTATTGATACGTGAGGGGTTGCGCTTCCAATCTTGTTCTGCTTGATCTAGTTTTGAAGATAGTTCTTCGATTTTTTTATTGCGTTGCTTTTTAATAGCGCTAGCTATTCCAATCAGGGTCCCCCTTATGGTAGCTTTATGGGCCTCCCATAGAGTTAGGGAGGAGGCTACCGAGCCTGTGTTATCCTCAAAGTATTCTGTGACTCTCCCTCTTAATTGATCAGTTATATCTGCTCTCGAGAGTAGGGAGTCATTTAATCGCCAATGAAATGCTCGGTTGATTGGAAGTGTAGCAGAACAGCAGACAGAGATTGGAGAGTGATCTGACCAGGGGGTTGTGTGTATCTTAGCAGCTGGTGTCAGATGTAAATGGTTTTGCTGGACGAATATGTGATCAATTCTACTGAAGCTATCGTGGGCGTTAGAGTAAAAGGTGAAATCCTTTGTGGAAGGGTGGAGTTCTCGCCATATATCCACGTAGCCATATTTATCCAGCAATTCCTTAATTTTAACACCTTGCGGGTCTTTTGGTTCTGGGGCAGCGTTAGAGTTGGGGGGTTTCTGTCTATCTACTTTGGGGTTAAGAGTGGCATTTGTGTCACCAGTAATTATGATTTGACCTGAGCCATGTTGAGTGAGAACTTGGAGAAAATGTGAGTAGAAATTAGATTGGTGTGCATTGGGGGCGTAATATGTGGCAATGGTGACTTCTCTGTCATATATGGTGCCAAGTAAGATAAGATACCTACCAGTAGGGTCACCAATGTGTTTTGTATAGGAGAAGGGAAAATTATTTCTAATAGCTATTAGAACACCCCGTACTTTTGTGCGGGCACAAGCAAAGTAGGCTGTGGGATAATGACGATTTAAGTATTTGGGACAGGTGGTTTGATCTAGCCTGGTTTCTTGTAGGCAAACTATGTCAGCTTGACTCGCTTTGTAGTAAGTGAACGCCTTGGAGCGTTTATGTGGGGATCCGAATCCTTGGACGTTGTGAGAAAAGATTTTAAAAAACGGGGAAGTCATGGAGGGTCGATGTATGAGGGTGTGCGAATGTGAAAGGCTGCAAGGTGGACACCTTTAGAGTGGGGAGAGGAGGGAAAGAGAAAAGAGTAGGAAAGATTAAAAGCAGTTGAGAATAGAAGAGAAGGAGAAAAGGTAAGAGGTACCCAGATCCCTAGTAACAAAGGGACTGAGGTAGGCAGAGAGGGCGACTCCAATTGAGTCAGGGTCGAGAGGTTCTCGAGAGGGATTGAGTCCCCATGGGTAAGGGGCTCTGTCCAAATCATTGGGGAACATGTGTTGGCCGACTGCCTTGCTGGCTTAGTTATCGGGTCATATTTTCAAAATAGGTCCCAGCGTCAGGAGAGAAAGTAGTTGCAAGTGTGTGTGGGGGTGGAGGGGGGAGGATAAACTTACGATTTAGTTGTAGGTTGTCGGCTGGGGGTGTTAATTATTATAATTAAGAATATGGTTATGTAGTTTCTGTGTGGAGGATGGGTCAAGCCAGCAGAGTAATCAGCTTTAATGTGGTATGTTGGTTTGTCCCTTTTATGTTCACCAAGACAGGTAGGTATCGTACAGTATTTTGTTTCGGTAACAAACTGTTAAGCTTAGTAAGGCAGGTAAATGGAAAAGGGAAAAAGATAGCAAATTTTGTTGAAGACTTGGTGTACATATAAAAGGCCTGAGGTATAACTTCAAATCAAATATAAGCTTAGAGCGACACATCCTTATTTTGGTTTAAAAGTTGTCGATCCCTTCATAGGGAAAGTTAGGTAATAAGGTAGGGTAGGGTAGGAAGGGTAAGGGGGAGAAGGACGGGGAAGGGGAAGAGGCTCAATAACGGAGGGGGCTCCTCTGTTAAAGCTAGTGCAGACAGGAGGGGAGAAGAAGGGGGGGGGGGGGGAGAGCGAGTGGGGTAGAGAGGGTGGGGAGGGAGGATGAACATATCAGCAGTAGTAGCATGGGTGGTGGGGAGAGGGGGTAAATCTGGGGTAAACTGTGCATAACAGTAATGATAAGTACAACCTTTTAACCCTATATAGAACCTTGAGGTTTCCAGTTAGAGTTCTGGCTTATATATATGTTACAAAACACTAAGGGTGTGATGCTTTGCAAAACTACCGGCAAATTTGCTTAGGGGGAAAGGGAGGGGGGGGAAACGAGGACAAGCAGGACAGTAAATGTTCCGTTAGAACATGTATCTATGAAGTGCTAATTATACAGAGAGCACAGGTGAAAGGGGGTGGGGGGAGGAAAGGAGGGGGGGGGGGTAATATGTTAAGCTTAATGCAAGACATATATTGTAAATGGAACATTGTGCGAGCATCCTATAAGAACAGTAACATTAACATTGTTAAACTTAATGCAATAAGAACAATAATTAAGAGAGGTTAAATAATTAAGAGAGGTTAGTTAGTTCATCATTTAAGCTACATTTATCAGATACACAGTATGCTAAGAAAAGCAAGATCTCGTAGCGAGGAGAGAGCTTTCAGGTCTATGCCCTCCTAAACTGTTCAGTAAACATATAAACATTGTCCCAGAGTGTAACAATTAGAAAGCGGAGGTCTGGGCAAGGTTACCGCTGAGTAGCCCAGCCAGATCAAAAGTAGTGACTGAGGAGTAAAATAAAAATAAAGTCAGCTTAACAGCGAAGAAAAAACTGTAGTGTCTTACCCAACCGTGGCGGTAGCTGGTAAAGTGAAGAGGTATGCGAACAAAAGGTTATCTGTGAAGCACGGAGTTCTCTGGGTGATGACAGGAAGATAAACCAAAGCCAGATGTTCAAACAAGATCAAGAGCGGAATGCTGAACTAGTTAACCCCGGAGTGGACTGTCCTAAAAGTAGAAGAAGCAAACAGAACGTAGGACTATAACTGTCCACCGGTGATCCGTGCTTATGGTAATGCACCTGAGCGGTGATGCGTACATCAGCTTAGGGAGATTTTCCGTAAGGCAGGCAGAGGAGTAGCTGCAGCTGGTCCTCAGGTTGGAGAGACATCCCGAAGAGCTGGAGCAGACTGAGTGGATTTCCGTGATGGGGAAACTTGTTTCCAAGAATTTTGCAGATTCGGGGGACGCTGTGATGAAGCTCCGGCAGGTGACTTGTTGCCGTTTGGAGGTAGGAGCAGGTGTAGGCGCTCAAACAGCTCTTGGGCTTCTTCGGGAGAGGTGGTAGTGTAAGATTTCCCGGACAGCAGGAAGATTAATTTGAACGGGAACCCCCACTTATATTTGATATTTTGAGCCCGTAGTGCAGCAGTGTAGGGCTTCATGCTTCTTCGTTTCTGTATTGTCACGGGAGCAAGGTCCGCAAAGATTTGGTAAGGGTGCTCTTGAAAATTTAATGGCTCCTTTTCTCTTGCCGCTTGCAGGATCACTTCTTTAGTGCGGTAAAATGTAAATTTAATGATGATGTCCCGGGGGGAACCATCTGCTCTCTTCGGCCCCAGGGCCCGGTGGATGCGGTCAAATTCTAAGCGCTCAATTGGGATGTTAGGAACTAGCTCCTGGAACATAGCTGTTGCAGTGGAGTTCAGATCCAAGATGGACTCCGGTAGCCCGCGAATTCTCAGGTTGCCGCGGCGGGAGCGGTTTTCTGAGTCCTCCAACCGTAGCTTGGTTTCTGCTAGCTCAGATTTAACTTCAGTGAGCTCCTTGTCATGTGCATCGACCACCGTCGCAGTCTTTTCGTACCTTTCTTCAAATTCTCCCATGTGAGCGGTAAGGTCTTTGATGTCTTTTTTGAGCTGACGGGCTAATTTGTTAGCTACAGCGTCTAGTTCTTTATGGAGAAGGGACTTGAATTTCTCTAGGAGAAGGGCATCCCTCGGAGTCCAGTCCAGTGTGGGATCCGAAGAGTTGTGTTCCGACCTCCGTGCTCTGGTGCGGGGTCGGGAAGCTACTGTTGCGTCTGAGTGTGAGGAGGAGGCTGAGGACGCCATGCTGGATTTGCCTCGGCAGCGCTGAGAGAAAGAAGCCTGAGAGTGGGGTGAGCTCTCCCTGGATCCTTTTGAGGTTCGGCCCATCGAGTCACCGATGTTTTAGGATGCTGAGGAGAGGAAAAAGGAGTGGGGATGGTTGCTGAAAAGGCTGGGGTAGTTAGCTTTAGCAGTCGGCCACGCTGAGCGAGTCTAGAAAGCGGCCATCTCTCTAGCGCGCCAGCCACGCCCCCGACAATGCACTTTCTATTGTAGAGCTGGGTGGGAGAGTCTGAAGACTGTCTGTTTGCGTTGGCTGCCCTCCTCCCAGAGTAAGGGAGGAAATTACATCACTATTGGCTTCAGTCAGAGGGCAATAAAGAGACTCTGTAACATCAAAAACCTCTCCTGGGGGGTACTCACCTCGGGTGGGGGAAGCCTCCGGATCCTAATGAGGCTTCCCACGCCATCCTCTGTCCCACGGGGGTCTTGCTGCAGCCCTCCGAACAGCCGGCGACAGACCAGACTGTAGATTCAATATTTACCTTTGCTGGCTCCAGCGGGGGCGCTGTGGCTGCTTTCGGCTCGGAAATAGACGGAAATACCCGATCTCCGTCGGGTCCGCTCTACTGCGCAGGCGCCGGAAATTTTGCGCCTGCGCAGTAGAGCAGACCCGACGGCGGTCGGGTATTTCCGCCTACTTCGGAGCCGACAGCCGTCAGAGCGCCTGCTCAGGAGTCGGGAAGGTAAATATTGACGTCACCGCTGCACGGAGGGCGGCAGTGAGACCCCTGAGGGACGGAAGACGGCGTGGGAAGCCTCATTAGGATCCGGAGGCTTCCCCCACCCGAGGTGAGTACCCCCCAGGGGACGTTTTGACGTTACAGATCCTCTTTAAGATGGCAAATGCCTGAAACAGAATTCTCTTTATTACTATATAAAATTCTCTGAAATCAAAACGTGGACAGTGCAATACATATGTTATGTACGTAGAGCAAGTATTTATCTACTTATATATGTGATGGTGTTTTTTTGAGATAGGATGGCTAACCGCTCCTCTTTAAAGTGAAACTTAAGTCAACGATAAAAAATGAGATTTACTCACCTGGGGCTTCCCTCAGCCCCCAGCAGCCGATCGGTGCCCTCGCAGCCCCGCTCTGACGCTCCAGGACCCGCCGGCGAACACTTCCGGCTGGCCGCAATGGCAGCATAGGGGGCGATATACAGGCTGGGAAGGCGAAGAATCACTCGCGTTCCCATGCCTGTCGGCCGGTGACGGCCAAACCAGAAGTGTTCGCCGGCGGGTCCTGGAGCGTCAGAGCGGGGCTGCGAGGGCACCGATCGGCTGCTGGGGGCTGAGGGAAGCCCCAGGTGAGTAAATCTCATTTTTTATCGTTGACTTAAGTTTCCCTTTAAGTACAAAACTATTTCCGAAATAAAGTATGGGCCAGTGAAGGCTTTCTACTTGACTTGAAATATTCAAATTATTCTAAATTAATGCATAATTATACTAATGTTACTGTGAATCTATGCAGCTTGAAAATTGACCAATCAAATGCTTTCACTTCAAGATTTGATTAGTCCATTTCCCTTTTAGATTTTTATAACCACCATAATTGTGTATCATCAGCATAATTCTCAATCATTTCAAATGTATTTGCATCTCCGTGATAATACCTACTGGTTAATGTGAACATTGGACAAGTTGATTTGGGCATAAGCACAATTCAAGCATAATTGAGTAGCTTTTTTTTTTTTTTTTTTTAAATAAAAAAATGCTGGCAGTGTAAGGGTTAGGAGAAAGATGGGCTTTTAGAAGTGTGTCCCTTATTCAATTCACTTTTGCTTCTAGGAAATACTTTCTCACTTTATCGATAAAATGCATTTTAAAGTGGATCCGAGATTAACTTTTACTCATTGCATAATTGTGTTCCTTTCCTATTGTTTATAGGGCATTCCTCAAGCCAAATACCGTATATACTCGGATACAAGTCGACCCCGTGTATAAGTCGACCCCAATATTTGACCCTCAAAAGCTGGAATTTTCCAATTATTCATGTATAAGTCTACCCAGTAAAGTTAATGGCTGTACTTGGGGCAATAACCCCTCCTGGCCCACCAAGTACAGCAAATAACTCCTCCAGGACACACATGCAGCCATTAGCCCTCTGCTTGTAACTCTCTCCCACCCACCATCACCCATGGGAGCTGTCTGTCTGCATTTCCCCCCACCCACCATCACCCATGGGAGCCTCTGCTTGTATTTCCCCCCCACCCACCATCACCCATGGGAGCCTCTGCTTGTATTCCCCCCACCCACCATCACCCATGGGAGCCTCTGCTTGTATTTCCCTCCCACCCACCATCACCCATGGGAGCCTCTGCTTGTATTCCCCCCCACGGGAGCCTCTGCTTGTAATTCCTGCCCCCCTCCCACCCACCATCATCCAAAGGGAGCCTCTGCTTGTATTTCCCCCCTCGCGCTGTGTAATCCTATGCAGAGTGAGAAGCCCAGCAGAAGCCGTCACTCACCATCAGCGGGCGCATCATCCTCTCTTCTCCCTTCACTCGGCTGCCGCTGATCTCCATGCATAGCGTAGCTCCGTCTTCTGATATCGGGAGGCGGGGCTACGCATCAGCACGAGTGAAGGGAGGACGGTGCGCCGGCTGATGGTGAGTGACGGCTTCTGCTGCGCTAATCACGCTGCATAGGATTACACAGCGCGAAGGGGGAAATAGATGCAGAGTCTCCCTTTGGATGATGGTGGGTGAGGGGGAAGTTTTAGCACACCAAGGAAATTGCAGCACAGCCAGGAGGAAGAGCGAGACCCCCCCCCCCCCCCCCATACCAGCTATAAGTGGAGAACTTTAGGACTACTCGAGTATAAGGCGACCTCCCCCCCCCCCCCGCCACACACACACACACACACACCTTTTATACAGTGAGTCAGTCCTAAATTTCTCGACTTATAGCCGAGGATATATGGTACGTTTTTGTTTTAATACTCTAATTCCCTATAAACTAAACAAGCCTCACCCACGGCCTTTGAGAGCCTTGGCACTGTAGCAAGGGCTCATGGGAGCTCAGTCTGGTCAGGAGGAGGGGGAGGTATTACTAGTCAGAGATTTCAGAGGCAGAGGGGAGGAGGAGGGGGATTAGGCTGAGTGCTGAAGATGCAGATAAGCTTTCACTATTTTGTGTGTATTGTTTACAAACAACATGGCTGCCGTCATTGTATCGTCATTGTATCACAGGAAGGAATAATCAAATTCGGTACTTATCCGTTAGCCGGGCGCATCCTCTAGGTGGCGACAAAACTCCACCAGAGTTACATCTTTCCCTACTATCCATGTCGGCCTGGAGGGGGAATAGTAATTAGCGCCACCTGCCGGATGCGCCCGGCTAACGGATAAGTACCTCAAATTCTATTTAAGCTGTCTGTAGCTAGATTTGCTGTGTAAACTATCTAAACTTTAGATGATATTTAGACAAGTTACTTGTTATATTTAGTTTTTCATCTCAGATCTGCTTTAAGCCACCAGCAAGAAAAAAAAATACTCTAAATTTTGACTGTACTTTTTTCACTTAACTTTTGGTATTTTTTTGATTGCAGAGTCCTGAAAAAAAGTTATTTAAACATGATGAAAAGTGATCTCCTAGGAGGAAATTTAGGAGGAAAAGTGAATTGAATAAGGGTCATGGTATTCCCTCATGCCTCTTGTAGAAAGAGATTGGCCTTATTCTTGCTGCACAGCCAGTCCTTTGTGCACTTCAGAAACTCAATCAAATCAAGAATTAAGCCAGAATTCTCAGTTAAGGGGGATTTTATTGGGGATTTTAATTTTTCTGTTTTTTTCCTTCTTCATAGGTACACATAATTTTCCAGACCCTGAGCTTATTTTAAAATTTGGCACTGTAAACAGCACACTTGGTTTTCTGCCATGGCACATACGACTTTCAGAAGTGATGTAAGTATATTTTGGTATATGTGTTAAAGCGGACTTAAACTTTTGCACAGCAAACAAGGAAAACACACACAGTATATAGTTGCTTAGAAATTGACTGTGTGCCTTTAGTGAGATCAGCCTGTGTGATTCTCTAATATCCACAAGTGAACAGCAGTTGTAAATCAGGGCTGTCAGCTGTGCTATTTTTCTGTGCTAATATGTAAACACTGGAGGTTAACCCTTTCGGTTCTCCCAGTAATTCTAGGAACGAATACATTTTCTTTAAAGATTATTACGCTGTTGCTTATCTTTTAGAGCAGAAAGGAATGTCTGAGTTTAGCTCCACTTTAAGTTCATAATTACTATGTTCTGTTGTGTTGTATAAAACAGGGCTAAGCAAGCTACCATATATACTTGAGTATAAGCAGACCTCCCAACTTTTACCCTAAAAAACAGAGGTAAATGATTGACCTGATTATAAACCTAGGTATGTCCAGTATAGGTTAGCCACCCATAGGTGCCCCAGTATATAGGTTGGGCACCCATAGGTGCCCCAGTATATAGGTTGGGCACCCATAGGTGCCCCAGTATATAGGTTGGGCACCCATAGGTGCCCCAGTATATAGGTTGGGCACCCATAGGTGCCCCAGTATATAGGTTGGGCACCCATAGGTGCCCCAGTATATAGGTTGGGCACCCATAGGTGCCCCAGTATATAGGTTGGGCACCCATAGGTGCCCCAGTATATAGGTTGGGCACCCATAGGTGCCCCAGTATATAGGTTGGGCACCCATAGGTGCCCCAGTATATAGGTTGGGCACCCATAGGTGCCCCAGTATATAGGTTGGGCACCCATAGGTGCCCCAGTATATAGGTTGGGCACCCATAGGTGCCCCAGTATATAGGTTGGGCACCCATAGGTGCCCCAGTATATAGGTTGGGCACCCATAGGTGCCCCAGTATATAGGTTGGGCACCCATAGGTGCCCCAGTATATAGGTTGGGCACCCATAGGTGCCCCAGTATATAGGTTGGGCACCCATAGGTGCCCCAGTATACGTTGGGCACCCCTAATGGCCCCAGTATAGGTTAGCCAGCCATTGGTGACCCAGTATAGTTAGACAGGTGTAGATGTTTCCAGTATAGGTAGCCAGCCATAGGTGGTTAGGTATAGGTAGTCAGATGTAGATGTCCCCAGCATAGGTAGCCAGTCATAGGTGCTTCAGTATAGGTAGCCAGGTGTAGATGTCCCCGGTATAGTTAGTAAGGCATATGTGTGCCCCCGCAGGAGTTCTCTCTCCGCTCCCCCCACAAGCTATAAGATAGGAGAGGGGAGCAGTGGCACAGCGGGACTCGGCCGTAGGGAGGGGCGACTCCTCCCTCCCTCTCCTCTGTTCCCCCCCCCCCCCCCCCCCCTCCTTGCTCCCCTCTCCCTGTCTGAAATCACGGCGGCAGTGGGGTAACTCACCTTCCAGGCGGCTCTAGGCGATAATCTTGTGCCACCGGCTCCTCTGTTTACATCGCAGGCTAACAGGAAGTAGTTGATTACTACTTCCTGTTAGCTGCGATGTACAGAGGAGCCCGGAGGCACGTGATCACCACCTGGAGCCGCCAGGAAGTTAAGTCAACCTGCTGCCGCTACTGTCATTGCCATCTTTTGGCTTGCCCCAACTTTTTTTTGTGTGTGGCTTTAACAAGGAACGTATCCAATGACAGTTACTTTTGAGGATTTCATGGAAATGTGACTTTGCACAGTCTCTTCACTCTAAGTACAAATAAGTACAATCCTGCAGCACCTTAGGCCCCGTTTACACTTAATTAGTTGGTACACGTTTTTTTTTCTTCTCCATAGCAGTGCATTGTGAAAAAGATACCAGTTAAAACGCATCAAGTGTGAAAGGTGCCATAGGAAAACAAGGGTCTTTCTTTGAAAATCAGTTGACCTTTCAGTTATAAATGAGATCAACTGATTAAGTGTAAACAGGACCTAAGGGAGAAGAACCATTCGCTCAGTAGTGATGATGTGACGCGTGTATACTTTTTTTTTTTTTTTTTTCTTGTATATTAACCACTTCGCATCCAGACCTTGTTTTCCACTTATTGACCAGAGAAGTTTTGACAGTTTAGCTATGTCCCTATTTAATCAGGAATAACTTTATCCCTACTTATAACACGGAAATGAAATATATATTGTTTGTTTGTTTTTTCAAGACAAACTAGGCTTTCATTGTATGCCATTTTTTCCCCTTGAACAGTTTGGTTTTCTATGAATTTTAATGGGAAAACAAGGAAAAAAAGTAGAAAAAAACACATTATTTCTCAGTTTTACCAATTCCAGTTTAAAAATTAAAAGTGCTACTGTAGATAAAAAACACAAAATTTGTTTGGCCATTCTTACTGCTTATCACAAAACTTAGATTATGTTCCTGTCACAGTTTATGGTGAAGATATTTGATTCTGAAATGATGCTTCAGAGTGTATTTTTCACCATGAACTGAGAAAATAAAAGTATTTTTAATGGTAAAAATCAATCTCATTAGCTCAGGAAACATATATTCCCATTCACCAATTAGTGCTGCATCAGATAGTGCCAGAAATGTGCACAGGAGCAAGCCCATTCCTGCAAGATGTATATCTACTGACTTGTGGCTTAGATGAAGTAACAGAGGACGTAGATATACTGCAGTGGTGGATAAAGTGGTTAAGTCAAAATTTCACAAATTTTTGCTTGTATTGGAAAGCGCTCTTAAAATCAAGTTAGGCCTGGTGCACACCAAAAACCGCTAGCAGATCTGCAAAATGCTAGCAGATTTTGAAATGCTTTTTCTTATTTTTCTGCAGCGTTTCAGCTAGCGTTTTGCGGTTTTGTGTAGCGGTTTTGGTATAGTAGATTTCATGTATTGTTACAGTAAAGCTGTTACTGAACAGCTACTATAACAAAAAACGCCTGGGAAACCGCTCTGAAGTGCCATTTTTCAGAGCGGTTTGCGGTTTTCCTATACTTAACATTGAGGCAGAAACGCATCCGCAATCCAAAATCTGCAGCAGCCCGGGAGTATGCGTTTCTGCAAAACGCCTTCCGCTCTGGTGTGCACCAGCCCATTGAAATACATTACCCTAGCGGATCCGCACCCGCAAGCAGATCGCAAACCGCAGCGGAAACGCTCAGGTGTGTACTAGGCCTTACTCTAAATCCAAGGTCATTTTGATGGTACCAAATATCTGGCTACTGCGGTCTTTAATCAGATCTTATTGTGCCATTATACGATATCTTCTCTTCCCCTTTTGGATATGTGTGGGAGAAGTAAAATTGCTGCACAGTTTTGTGCTCAGTAAACAGTGCACAATACTATACCAGCGATCCCCGGCCGCTGATTGGCCGGGGATCGCTGATCTACTACAACGCTGCTACTGTAGCAGCGTTGTAAAAATGTAAACAAAGCGGATTATTTCCGCTTGTGTTTACATTTAGCCTGCGAGCTGCGATCGGCAGCCCGGAGGCTATTCACGGAGCCCCCCGCCGTGAAATGACAGGAAGCAGCCGCTCGCGCGAGCGGCTGTTTCCTGATTAATTAGCCTGCAGCGCAGATCTGCGTCGCTGGTCTTGCAGCTGCCACTTTGCCGCCGCGCGTTATGAGTGCACGGTCGGCAAGTGGTTAATGGCGGTGTTCACACTGTAGCGGTCACCAGCGATTTTTTTATTTTTTTTTGTTTTGTTTTGTTTTGTTTTTTTTTTTGTTTTTTTTGTTTTGTTTTTTTTTGTTTGCTGAATTTGCAAACTTGGTTCATGCAGCATATTTTTTAGTGATTTTGGAAGGATTGCATTTCATTGTTTAGAAATGCAAAACGCAGTCACTCTGAAATTGCTTTCCTGTACTGTGAAAAATTGCTTTACAAAACCCTAGTGATTTTATTAGCGTTTTGTGATTCCCAGTGTAAATGGGGCCTAGAGATGCATGCAAGACTATGGCAAGTTATATTATTTTCTTAATCCAAAATAGAGAAAAAGCAACCCTATGGGGAAGTTCATACTTCCCACGTTGCAGTACGCTGTGCCGGAAGTCCCTAATCTAACACTAGCGCAGAACTATGCTATGTGTCGACCTGGAAGTTATATTAGTCTATGGCGACGCAGAGTTTTTTAAAAGGTCAATGGTGCGCATGCGTGGAAGCGGATTTTTACAATATGCTTTCATTCACTTCCGCACACCACGAAGCAGGAAGTGACCGCACGTGCGTGTCACTTCCTGCTTGTCTGGTGGCCAGACAGGGAACACCGCGGTTTTCCCTGAAGGCCTGTTTCATGCGGTGCGGCGGGCGTGATGCATCGCTGCTGCCAGTTTGCAGGGTGAAACCGTATTTAACAAACGAACCGTGAGAGGCAGGGTGAGATAAGTGCTTCAGACCAAGCTTGGTCAAGAGAGCTCAGAGAAGTTCTTTTGCGTAGAAAACTATTCAACTCTTCCTGTACTGGAAACAATGATACTCATATCTGTTCTTTATTAACTGTACTACTTATACAAATCATTATATCATAACTTTATTTTCACTTCAGATTCCCTTTAAACCAGGGAGTCAGCACAGCAAATCGGAACCTTGCAAATCTGTCAGCTGATCAAACTGAATTCTCCTAAGCATTGCCACCCCTAGAAATGGATAAACGGGCTGTAACTTTTGTTGTATCTCCTACTAAGTTTATACTGTATCATGAATATGCAACATGTATGATAACCTTTACAATGAATGCAGAAAAGCTAGAGGCATTAGTATTGTGCTTTGTTAAATAGAAGAATTCCCTGATATGATTCCACAACATAATTTTTTTTTTTTCCTTTCCTCTCTTTACACAGTTCTTTACCATCTCATGTGAATATCCAGTACGAAGACTTTTTCTTTGCACTTCGTTGCTACGCAGGTTGTGAGCAGCGATTTGGAAAATGACCTTATTTTCTGCATCTGAGCTAATTCAGGCTTCCTTTTAAAGGGACGTAATACATGTGTTTACGAGCAACGTATGATTTCAGAGATGCTGATGGTTCTTGCCCCAGAGCTGATCTTTTCACTCATCACACAGTAGAACATGACAGTGCACAGATTGAGAGACATCAGCTGCCGATATTGGAAAGTTTAAATAAACATTACGGTCATGCAAACATTGTGTGGGTACTACCTCCATCAAGATCTTTAAAGCCAAGCTATTTATGTTACCTGGCATTCCTGTGTCTATTGCTGGGTGCCTTGGAAGTCCATGTATACTGATGACTACCCTATGAAGCAAATGTCTCAGCCAGCATTCCGTCCTGCTATTGTCTCCTGGTGTGGAAGCTTATGTGGGCTAAGAGCATGTCTCTTCTCCAACTACCCAATCAGATGTATGGAATGTACCCATTGGAAGATTGGTGGACAATAGGGTTTTCATTACCAAAAATCCCCCTTTGTTGTATGTGGACATTTTGAGATCTTTTTGTTAGCATGGAGTATTTTCAATGTGAATATTAACCAAATGTGTATTTCAATTGGTGTACTTGGTCTTAGAGCCAATTAGTAATTTATCAGAAATTCTGGAGAGCTGTTTGTTAGTTGCACTGAATTTACATGCCAACCAACATTGTACATTTTTTGTTTTATATATATTTTAAGTTATAATTTATATTGAAATCATTTTTGGCAAAAGACAGGTCGTGTTTGAGGTATAGCCTCTAAATTTGAGAATCCTATATCTGTCTTCAGTTCCAGTTAACGGTTCTTGTTCTGTGGATTTGGGCTAAACCCGACCGCTGACACAACTCGTTGTTTGAAAAGCATTCACTTTTGGTGAGACCTGATGTTGTTCTTGGACAGTGCTGCTCTAAATTTTTGAGCAGTTTAAAATACTTATTAACACATGTCTAGAATTATAAAAACCTAAAAATGTTTTTTTCCTTGTGCTATTTTAGCGCTGAAGTATTAAACCCCACACCCTTCTCTTCTTCTAAATCAAACCTAGCCATTGGCTCCTGCATCACTCTTCAGCACCTTGATCACTAGGCTAGTCGGCATCAGGCAGCCAGCTTGTTAGATCACTACAAAACTCTTTACCTGTGTGAAAAAGGAAAACTACATTGCAAGCATGTTTTTTATTTATGTTGAGGTTCTCTTGCTTGTGATGTAGTGAATTATCTAAAACTGATGCAGGAGCAATACCTCCTAGCTAGCCCGTGCTAACCACTTTATAATGGCATGTAGCCTGATTGCTTAGGGATACTTGCACTGCCTTATTGAAGAAGTCGGGATCAGTCCAAGCAGCAGTTGTTTAAAGGGAACCCCAGGTGACAGTGCTATGGAGGCTGCCATATTTATTTCCTTTTAAACAATACCAGTTGCCCGGCAGTCCTCCTGATCCTGTGTTTCAGCCATAGACCCTGAACAAGCATATGCCGATCAGGTACTCTGGCTCAGCTGACTCAGGTTTTACTGGATTAGCTATATGCCTGTTCCAGGGTTTTAACTCTGGCACTACATATGCAAGAAGATCAACAGCACTCCCAGGCAACTGGCATTGTTTACAAGGTAATAAATATGGCAGCCTTCATATCACTCTCCTCTCAGGTGTCCTTTAAAGAGGTGTCCAAGGTGGGTACTAAGAATCCTATTAGCACACAGAGGCTGGGTCTACATATAATGCCCAGCCTCTGTTGCTATACTGGCTCCCCTCAGGCCTCACCTGCGCTCTGCTTTCCCCCATAAATCAAAAGCCGTGCTAGCAACATCGCTAGCAGGCTGTTTACATCTGCACTGTCACCCTCACTGCTCCCCCACCTCCTCTGTCACCGCTCCCCGCCTGCGTCCCTCCCCGCTGATTGGAGGAAAGGGTCGCAGGCGGTGAGCGGCAATATAGAGGAGGCGGGGGCGGCGAGAGTGGCAGTGCAGCGGTAAACAGCCGGCTATCGAAACGCTGCGTGTCGCTAGCACTGCGTTTGATTTATGGGGGCACAGCAGAGTGCAGGGGGGGGGGGGCCTGGGGGGAGACAGTATAGCAACAGAGGCTGGGCATTATATGCAGACCCGGCCTCTGTGTGCTAATAGGTTTCTTAGAACCCACCTCAGGTTCTCTTTAAGAGCATAAAGCAGAAACCTATAGTTCCTATTACTTTGGACACTTTTTCACAGAAAATCGGTATTGCAAACACTGTGGTAGGAGAGTTTGTTCATTTGACGTGTGGGTTTTAAGCAACAATTTTCAGCAGGTTTTAAAATTACCGCATGCAAAGCGTTTGCGATTGGCCAAAAATCAAATGCACCATAAGTAAATTTAGAAAAAAGGGGGAGAACAATGACCATATACAATGTATAAAATGTCATGGACAGAAATGAGTATAGAATCTGACTTCAGCAGCTGCAGTTCTGGTCTAGATCAGTGGGCTGTGGAGAGTAGTGATGGGCATAAAATTTGAGTAAACAGCAAATTTTGATTTCACAAAACGTGGTTTCTGTGGAGGCAAAATTTTCTATATACAGTATTTTTATTTTTAGGCTCATAACTATGGGAGAACAGGCAGTAGATGGCTGCCCTCAAATGAGGAAGACCACTGCTTTTTACTAATTGGGCAAAAGGAAAAACATCACAAATTCATCCTTTGGTAGATCCACAGCACTAGTAGAATATTTGTTGTTGTCTTTGTTTTTTTTTTATATAGATGTTATTGATGGAGCTGCTTAGTATTAATGTATGCAGTTGGTTGCCATGTAATATATGCTAGAAAATTTAACTTGAATCTGAAGGTGCGTACACACGTCAGATAAAAATCTTTGGAAAATGAAAGCTCACAGACCAATTTTACCCCCTTTCATGTAGTATGAGAGCCATACTCTACACAGTCTATTCTATGGAGCTGAACTCCCCATCAGATAAAAATCTTTGCAAGATGCTGCACACAAAGATGCCCGTACACATTCAACAGATCAGTATCTGCAAAAGATCTGTTCCTGCAAAAGATCCATTCCTGCAAAATGCATTCATAGTCTATGATATCTGCAGATCCCATACACACCTTGTTTAATGGACATTCATCTGCAGATCAGCCAATTATCTGCCGATTTGAAAATCCAACCTGGTGGATCTGATCTACAGATAATTGTCCATTAAACAAGGTGTGTATGAGGTTTTCAGATATCATAGACTATGAATGCGTTTTGCAGGAATGGATCTTTTGCAGGAACAGATCTTTTGCAGATACTGATCTGTTGCATGTGTACAGCGGTCTTTGTGTGCAGCATCTTGCAAAGCTTTTTATCTGATGGGGAGTTCAGCTCCATAGAATAGACTGTGTAGAGTATGGTTCTCATACTACATGAAAGGGGGTAAAATTGGTCTGTGATCTTTCATTTTCCAAAGACTTTTATCTGACGTGTGTACCCACCTTAAGGGCCCTTGTTAATAATGCTGCCTGCAGTTGCCTCCTGTCAGCTGCACTGGTCAATTTGTGCACACAATTATTACTGTCTGTATTTTCCAGGGTTCGTTCCAGCAGCTATTCACTATGTCAAGATGCAGTAATGCTTGTCAGCCCTTTCAGTAAATATTAACTCTAAAGTGGAAATTGCCACTCTTCTATATTTTTCAAGTACCTATAATTGTGCCACCAGCTCAATAAGGCTTTGTCTAAAATGCATTAAACCTGTCTAAAATCAGAAATGTCGTTTTTTTTTTGTTGTTTTTTAGAACTCCTACAACTTCAAAAAATAATTATATGTAGAAATATTTACATGAGAACGGTTTTGATTTATACTTGTTTGCTTTTACACTGCTGCAGTTCCCTAGCTTTGTGCAAGAAAAAGAATATGGGAATATATAGTACTAGTGATCCAGCTGTTCTGTCTCTTATAGGGAACCTAAAGCGAGAGCTTAAATGGAGGTTGCCATATTTATTTCCTTTTAAACAATACCAGTTGCCTGATCTTTCTGACTTTAGTGAATGAATCGCACAACAGGCAAGCAGCTAATGCTTGATTAAGGTCTATGGCTAAAAGTATTAGAGGCAAAGGATCAGCAGGACTGCCAGGCAACTGGTATGGTTTAAATTTATATAAATAGGTCAGCCGCCATATCCCTTCAATTGAGTTTCTCTTTAGGGGCTGCTTAAGCAACAATAGTTTCCTAATATGTCTCTTCATGGCTCCTTCTGCTGACCTCTACATCAAAAAACGCTCCCTATCTTCCTGCCACTCCAGGGAGTAGGTGACTGTCACAGAGACTTTGCATTTCCATCAGTGGAGAACCACTGTCAATGAGGCAAATAATTCTGTGTTGATACAAATATATGCAGCTTGGGCCAGTGAAAGCCAAGGTGAAATTTGATTGGTATGTTTTCAAGTTACATACATTTGCATACAAAATGTATAGTACATAATCCTGCATCAATGCTGAACTATTTGCGTCGCTTATTGACTGTCTGTATCCCGGAGTCATCTGAGGCCTCTAGTGGCAAGAACATCGAGGGCTTTTTATTCACTAGGAAGTCTTGTTGGCGTGCGCTCTACCATGCGCTGTGCCTGACCTGGGCGCAGCGAAAGACTTAATGTTATCACGTCTATAGCGGCGCAGCTGGGTTTCAAATGTAAATTGGGTGCCGGCGATTGCCAGACCCCCAAATTACTTCTTCCTCCGAGATGCTACAACTGTTTTTTTTTTATATATATTTTTTTCTTTTTTGTGGATGCCGGGTTATTTGGCTAACCCACACCCAACTGACCAGGCGTCAGATAATGCGTACTTTTGATCTTAGCTAATGGCAACAGGCAGTGGTATCTTAAGTGCACCCCTTCTTCCCACTGTAGTGATTGGCAGCAGTGAAAGCCAAGCTGGGTATATTATCCCCTTTCTAGCACTGTTTACTGAGCTCCCAGTCCTACATGCCATCCTCCTCCAATATAATCTTGCACACCATCAGGTCTAGACTGTATACTGTACAAATAGTGGAGGAAAACTGGACTATTTGGGACATGAGCACATGTAGGGAGGAATATAAGGGGTTACTATTTGGGGGGCACTACATAGGGTGGATTTTAAATACGGGGAGCTTTTGAAATTGAAGATGCTGCAATGAAAACTGCTATACATGGACGCACCGTAAGGCACTATAGTGAAACCACTATTGGGGGGGGGGGGGGGGGGGGGGGTTGTTATCAGTGCGTGTATACACACACACACACCGTAGGGACACCACAACGGCGAACATAATTAAAAATGAGATTGCAGCACAATTATAAAACAGCCACCATACTGCAGTGTCAAATTTCTTTTTTTAGTGTTTTAGGTAGTGATAAAACCGTGCACGAGCGGCTCTGTGCTATTGTGCAGGTGCGGACAGTCTTGCACAGCGTAGATGCACTTGTGCATAGGAGCAAGGCCTTGTCAAAAAAGTTCAGAGAGTACCAGTGTTGAAATGGAGCTAGAGGTGGGTGGAGGGAATCCTCTGCATTATCTGGAGACTTCCCTCTAGTAAGGCAAGTATCAAATGTGTACCTGTGACTTTTTACAAAGCAAAAAATTAAACAAGTCCAGCAACTTTATTGTAACTAGGGTGGTACACAAACAGATAAAATATCCTTACTCTGGGACTGCTGCCTTATGCACTCAATTGCAGTCTATCCTGAGTCACAAATAAGGCCACTGTGTGGTATACTGTAACCACATTTCTTGTATAATGTTTAATCAGAAGGGTTTTTTAAATCTGTTTTTATAAAATCTTGCAAATGTACTTGAAGATGACATTACCAAGACATTGTGACATGGACATCATGACTGTGATAGAGCAGGCAACAGTCCCCTGATCCTGAGAAGAGCAAGGGCTTGTAGTGGTGATTGGAGTAGTTTCACAATTGTACTAGATGGGACAAATATATATTTATAAATAAGTAATAATACATATATTTTGGGAGTATGGAAGGAATAAAAGCTCTATTTACAAAGTATTTTAAACCAATCAGTTTGAAAGGTAATATTATTATTGGTTGAGCTGATGTTTGTAGCTCTGTAAGAACTTGATTAGGTGGATAGAGCACCTATATACACATGCAGCCACATTTGTCCATTTTTCCAATTTTCCCAGTGTGAAGGTCAATGTGCACAGCTATGAGAAGCACATTCTGTCAGAACACTGATGGAGTGGGAGCAGGATTCCCGTCACCCTCAAAATATCTCTTTGCTTCTTCCACTTGTGAGATGTCCACTTTTTTTCACAGAGTTTTGGGAGATTTTTTTTTTGTTAGTGCTGCAGTATATTTTTGGTCACAAGACCTTAAATTTAACCACTTGTGCCAAGCACTATGCTGAGTTGTGGCGACTTGCCTATGAATGTATGTGGACCTTTCAAGTCATAACCCATCAACATCATGATCATTTCCATGGCTTTTTGTGCATTTGTACAGACAAGTATTTTGTGCTCTGTGATGCTGTAATGTTTTGGCTTATTTGTAAATATTATGTAAAGTTTTTATGGGTAAAATAAATCATTACATTTTATGATTGAAGCGCAATGTGCTGTATTTGAATAAACTGGAAACAATAAAGTTGTTTCGCACTATTCTCCACTGTGAGTGTCTCAGATCTGAAGGTAACAAAATATTCAAGACTCAGGACGGGTAAACTCTCTGCTGTAGAATCTTGTTACAGTAAACACATATACAGTATACAGTAGTAAACTCAGTCCCCCGACCATGTGCCTGTATACATATACAATGTATGACCAATCCTGATATAGTAAACTACTTGACATGTACGAGAAGCGGATTTTATTGTACAATATTGACAATATACAATTGATTAAATGTTAGAATGTTAAAGAAATAATGCTTTTTGAGTTGATGCATTATCGAATATTGATCAGGAAAGGGTTTATCTAACCAAGCAGCTGGCAGTGTAACTGGATGACGGTTTGGAGTTAGGTAGAGACTGATCCTTTACTACATCTAACCTTGTATTCCTACATGAAGAATGTGTTACAATACCATGGATATTCTTTACTATAGAATGCTTGGAATACTGTATTTGCACACATTTTTCACAGCAGCTAATGTAATTGATAGTGAAAGGCCTAGGCTCCAGCACACTGTACCCACCCACATTGTTCGGAGGCTGCCACCGGTATGTGCCATATACTTTTTTGCAGGGCTGTGGAGTCGGTACAAAAATCCTCCCAACTCCTCAGTTTAGGATTCCACCGACTCCTCGAATCCGACTCCTCTAGTTTGCATATTACAATCTTGTTGATTGAAAGTATGTAACATGAACTTCGTCTCTTAACTGCCAACACTTAGGAATTTTAAAAGACAACTGAACTGAGGATATGTAGACTGTCATATTTATTCCCTTTAGTCATAGACTAAAACTAGTCCTTGGTAAGAGTACTTGTTAAAGATGCAGACCGGAGCAAAGAACATCTATCAGGCCTGGTGATGCGCTGATCCCACTTTTTGCGCAATTTTCAATTTTACCTGGTAGCGCGCCCAGGCTATGCATGTGCATAGGTAGGATTTAGTAAGTGTTAGGTCCCCTCCCATGGAGGATTGACTTATTTGCAGTGGGAGGGACGAGTACTTAACAAGTTGCATGCAAGCAGTTACAGGAAACAAACATCCTCCAGTGGTGGACAGGTCATGTGTCTGCTCAGTGTGTATTTTATCCCATAAGTGGGGCTTGCACTCTTTTGCAGGTAGGCACTCATCTGTTTTTATGTAGCGCTGTTCATTTCAATGCTATGTACTAATTTAATTCATTTTTGGTCAGCCGCTCCCACTTAACAGCTTTGCTTTTGGTGTATATGCAGAGCCTCTGTTTGGGTTCAAGGTGCGTTTGCAGTCTCTGGGGGGGGGCTCAGCGCATCTCTTATCGTAGGCCTTTCGGAGGCGGCCTGGTGATGCGCTGATCCCACTTCTTGCGCATCTATCAGGCCCTAGGCAATGTAACTGTGGGTACATGTAAGACTGATGTGCAGGTACTCTGCAGGGGTATGAGGAGATTCTTCCTCTATACATTCTTCATGCACAATCTGAACTAGGTTTATGGGTGATAGACAACACCTCTGTGTTCAATGTGCACAACATTCTCAGTGGATTCCCTGCAGCTCTGTGGAGAGTGCATATGTAGAGTATAGTACTACTGTGTAACAAAGTAAACCTGAGACAGATGAAATTAAAGTTTTATACATACCTGGGGCTTCCTCCAGCCCCCTTCAGGCTAATCAGTCCCTCGCTGTCCTCCTCCGCCACCTGGATCTTCTGCTATGAGTCCAGGTACTTGGAGCCAGTCCGGCGTAGTGCGCATGCACACACTCTGCCGCCGGGAGCGTACTACACCTGCGCAGCACTATTGTGCAGGTGCAGAATGCTCCTGGCTGTAGGAGTGGCCGGACTGGCTGAATTACCGGGACTCAGCAGAAGATCCAGGTGGTGGAGGAGGACAGCAAGGGACTGATTGGCCTGAAGGGGGCTGGAGGAAGCCCCAGGTATGTATACAACTTTTCTTTTCATCTGTCTTAGGTACCCTTTAATTTATAGTCCCCAAACCAAATGTTAACAACATATCAAATTATTTGATTTCATGAGTGCATACATTTGCATAAATCGGCATCAACGCAGAATTATTTCCATCTCATTGACCATCTCTATTAGTGACACGGCTACACATCAGGCTTTATTCTTACAGTATAGATGTTATTTAGTATATATGAGATTCCTGTGTACACATCATATATACTGTACAGTCAGATATGTATATCTGACTTTAAAAATACGGGGACTGCTTTATTGAAGCAGCACAAGTAACTAATTTTGATTGGTTTATTTCATTTTTGTGGACTAAGCACAGCTATTACTGTATATATAAATTCTTTATGATGACTATTATCTGAGAAATGGAACATTTTATCATATTTTAAATTCATTAGGAGTCGGTGCATTTTTTCCCGACTCCGGGAACCCAAAATTGCTCTGACTCCACAGCCCTGCATTTTTGTACTTGTACTTGCACTTTTAACATAACATAAAAAGTGCCTATAAGATCACCCCACGCCCCCCACTGGGACAGTCTGACCATCTATCTTTGTTTCTTATTCCCGCATACAAAGCCATTATCAACACTGCTAAACCAATTAGCAAGTCTGTTAAAGTCTGGCCTGAGACTGCCGTCACTCAGCTCCAAGATTGCTTTGAAAATACAGACTGGGATATTTTCTTTTATGAAACAGACCTGGAGACGAGTACTTCCTCTGTATTGTCATATGTTAATTTCTGTGTGGACATCATCACTGTCAACAAAAGAATTACGGTTTACCCAAATCATAAACCATGGATAACAAAAGAACTCAAGGAACTTCTAAAGAATAGAAACAAAGCTTTTAAAATACAGGACAAAGAATCATATTCTTCAGCCAGAGCAAGTCTGAAAAAAGGCATACGAAATGCAAAACTTAAATACAAACAAAGGATTGAGGAAAACTTTGAAAATGACTCAAACCCAAAGAGGATGTGGCAAAGCATTCAACTATTCACAGATTACAAAAAGAATAGCACTCAATATACACTGGACGATAACATCCCCAGCCTAGCAGAGGAACTGAACAACTTCTTTGCTAGATTTGAAAAAGACAACAATCGGCCTCCAGTCAACTTTGGGCCCACTACAGACTCACAGGCCTCAATTCACAGAGCATTATCAAACGTTTATCAAACACTTTATCAAACATTTGATAATTTACCTCATGGGTAAAATCTCATTTTAAATTCACTAAGGTGTTATATATTTATCGAATGTTTTACCGATAAAACGTTCAACAAATATATAACACCTTAGTGAATTCAAAATGAGATTTTACCCATGAGGTTAATTATCAAACGTTTGATAAAATGTTTGATAAACGTTTGATAATGCTCCGTGAATTGAGGCCACTGCCTTTAATCCTTCACATACATGAAGTGCAGCAAGCACTCACAAATATCAACACCAGGAAAGCTGCAGGTCCTGATGGTGTGCAAGGACGTGTGCTCCAGGCCTGTGCTGGTCAACTAGCGAAAGGTTTTACACAAATATTCAACCTCTCTCTGTTCTTGGGTGTAGTCCCATCATGCCTTAAATCTACAACCATTGTGCCAGTCCCAAAAAATCCTAGGATAACCTGTCTTAATGATTATCGACCAGTTGCTCTAACCCCTGTCATTGCCAAGTGCTTTGAACGACTGGTAGCCACACACATCAAGGCCTCCATCCCAGCAAATCTAGATCAACACCAGTTTGCTTACCGAACAAATAGATCGACTGAGGATGCCATCTGTGTAGCTCTCCATGCTGCCCTCTCACACCTGGAAAAGCCCAACTCTTATGTTAGGATGCTCTTTGTTGACTACAGCTCAGCATTTAATAACCATTGTACCGAGCCAGCTGACCAACAAACTCCATGCACTTGGTCTTGCTCCCTCCATATGTACTTGGTTATTGGACTTCCTTACTAATCGCCATCAAACTGTCAGACTAGGAAAACAGACATCCTCCACCCTTACCCTGAGCACTGGCGTGCCACAGGGCTGTGTATTAAGCCCTCTCCTCTATGCACTTTTCACCCATGACTGCCAGCCTATCCATACCTCAAACATAATTGTTAAGTTTGCAGATGATACGACTGTCATTGGGCTTATATCAGACAATGAGGAAGCTGCATACAGAGAAGAAGTTAGGAACCTGACTGCATGGTGTGACATTAACAACCTGTTATTAAATACAAAGAAGACCAAAGAAATTATTCTGGACTTTAGGACCACCAAAAAGACCACTCACCTACCGCTAATGATCAATGCAGAGAGTTTCCAGCTTCAAATTTTTGGGAGTCACCATCGCAGAGAACCTGTCCTGGGCTGACAATGCTTTAGCTCTAACTGGCAAAGCACAACAATGCCTCTACTTTCTGAGAAAACTAAGGAGCACTAACCTCCCACAGAAGCTGCTGGTTAATTTCTACAGATGCACTATAGAAAGCGTTCTGACCAATTGCATGACGGCCTGGTACAACAGCTGCACGAAGGCTACTCGAGAAGCCCTGCAGCAAGTTGTTAAAACAGCAGAAGCCATTATTGGCACTGAACTACCATCACTGGAACTTTTGTATAATACTCGCAGCGTGAGAAGGGCCAAAAACATTATCAAGGACCACACTCACCCTGGAAATACCTTGTTTGAGCTCCTTCCATCAGGTAAACGTTTTAGATCAATCCGCACACACACAAACAGACTGAAAGAAAGCGTTTTCCCATCCGCCATTAACTTGATAAACTTGATGAACTCTGAATCCTCTCTGAAATAATTAACACTGTGTACAAATTGTTTAGACATCTGTAATACCTGGCATACGTGTATAATTTCTTCTCTTCCTTGTTACTATCACTATGTTCCCTATATGCACCGTGAGGTTGTCATGAAAAGTAATTTCGTTGTGTTACACAATGACAATAAAGTGAATTGAATTAAGCAATTGAAGGTATCTTGAGCTGTGCTGACCTTTTCCTCCTTTCATTGCTGCATAATACATTATTTCCACAATTAGTCTGAGCACGCCTTGTACCTTGATGGACGCAGCCAGCTGGCATCTTTCCACTCTTCTCCCTCTACTGCTTCCCCAATTGCAGTGCCAATGGACTCTCTGTTTGCAGTTATGAGAATTTTACACTTATGAAATACTTCCATTTTTACATAGCTGCACTTCTAAAAGTTATCCACAAGATGGCAGGATGGCTCACCATTATTTATTCTTATGTAGCTTAGGATATGTCTGTTCACTCTTCCACCAGCAGTGAAAAACTCCAGTTTCTAGGGGAAAAGTCCTTATTCTTTTGACTTTTTCAAGAAAGTGTAAAAAAGGGGCCTTCAAATTAGATGATATCTCCTGCAGGGCTATAGGATACTATCTGGATATTTAAATTTAATGAAATAACCTTATAAAAATTAAGTTTACAGGTTGTTGTTTTTTTTGAAGATTGCTGTACATCTATTGTATTTGAACTAAAATCTAGACAATCAGTTACTGCACAAGACTTGAGATCCAACCTCTGTACTACATGCCAGTACATACAATGTTCTTAGAGTTTAAGAACATCGTCCAAGTTTTTTATTTTCTACCTTTTTGTCACATAATTTTTTCCCCCTGTGACACATCCCAAGCCACAACTATGTACTGATCTGAGACAAACCTATGCAGTTTGGGTCTTTCCATAAATATGGCAGCCTCCAGATCCCTTTTCATTGCAGATTGCATTTACATATGCACAAGCACTGTCGGGACTTGATTCCTCAGGTGCGATGACTGCATGGCTTTGAGTAGGGGGCTTGGCTGAGATGACTGCATGCTGGATGTCATGACAAAGCACTGAGGGATACCATACACATGCTAGATACTCACCATAGATGGCCTTAACCGACTGCTTTGGACAAGAACCGTCTAGCATGTGTATAATGCTTTAGCCTTGATTGTTTGCCTGTTACCACTTTCCTATTTACAGAGTTAACTGGCCCAATTACATATCAACAGATGATAAAGGATATAACTGGTATGAACCTCACTGACAGCAGAGCTGGTGGCCACTCTGTGCAGCACATACAGGAGATGAGAGCAGATATCGGCAATAATATTTATTGAAAAGTGCAATAACTATATACAACAGTGAAAAGTGGTCAGTATAAACAATGCAAGCACAGTGAACAATTCCACACAAGGCTAAATAACTAGAAGTGACAAAACTATACAAATCCAAGAATGCAGTACAAAATCGTAATCAAGGGCAAGACAGTTCAGGCAGCAAGCAGAGGCCTGGTACAACTGAAGCTCTGGCAATGTCTGTAGCAGGGTGGAGTCTTCAGGTCTCTTGCGCACTACATGCATTTGCGATTTTTAATGAGTATTGCATGCTGTGTTTTTTTTTCAGCGGTTTTCTTCTTATTTTGATAGCATCCAGGGAAAATCGGAATCGCAAATCAGATTTGCAGGTTGCAGAGGGATTGATAGGTTTACTGCAGCTGACTGCATAATTGCAGAGGAAAGTCTTCCTGAGGACCTCTGGGGGTGAGTAATGGATGTACATGACGGTGCAAAATGCCATCCACAGGTAGAATAGGGAATTGCAGACTCATGAGAGACACCTGCTGGTGAGCAAAAGTCCAACAATACTTTAGGTATGCCATGCCTCCAGCAGGTAAGACAGGGAATTGCAGGTTTCCTAACCATAACAGACTGGAGATGAAGGAAAAGAACTGCAATTATTCAGTAATCTTTGCATAACAAATCTGGGTATAATCTAAACTATTTTCATAATAGGATATTGGATTTCAGGGTGGTCACATGGAAACAAATACTGTACTGTACTATTTCTGTGATTGGAGTTGCACTGCAAAAAGAAAGTGTAGAAATTCATTTTTTTTAGCTTAAATACCCAGCATTCAACCACTTACTTCTTCTGACTGTTTCTGGTGCCAGAGGGCTGCTTTGATCCATTCAGTGCTAACCTTTTCATTGTCATAATACTGGTAGTTTGACTCTCTCTGAAGAATGCCAGTAATTCAATTTTTTGTCATAACCAGTCAGCTAGTGTTGTCCAAAGAGACTGTGGAGTGCCCATTAATCCCCTTGCCGGTCCAATTCCCGCCGGCAAGGGGGCAGTGCAGCACTTTTTTTTTTACTTTTTTTTTTTTTAAATCCTGTAGCTAGCCCAGGGCTCGCTACATGATAGCCCTTGAGCGGCGGCATCCCCCCACCCGCTCCGATCACCTCCGGCGATCAGAGTAAGCAGGAAATCCCGTTCAGAACGGGATTTCCTGCTGGGCTTCCCCGGTCGCCATGGCGACGGGGCGGGATGACGTCATGGACGTCAGAGGGAATCCCGATCCACCCCTCAGCACTGCCTGGCACTGATTGGCCAGGCTGCGTAGGGGTCTGGGGGGGGGGGGGGGTGGCGCGGCGGCGATCGCGTACCACACGCAGCTAGCAAAGTGCTAGCTGCGTGTAGGAAAAAAATTATGCAAATCGGCTCAGCGGGGCCTGAGAAATCCTCCTGCGCAGGTCAGGGGTATATGTCCCAGTATATGTAGGCAGGGGTATATGTGCCCAGTATATATGTAGTCAGGGGTATATGTGTCCCAGTATATATAGCCAGGGGTATATGTGCCCAGTATATGTAGTCGGGGTATATGTGCCCAGTATATATGTAGGCAGGGATATATGTAGGCAGGGGTATATGTGCCCCAGTATATATAGCCAGGGGTATATGTGCCCAGTATATGTACTCACGGGTTATATGTGCCCAGTATATGTAGTCAGGGGGTATATGTGCCCAGTATATATGTAGGCAGGGGTATATGTCCCCAGAATAGGTAGTCAGGTGTTACCCCCAGCAGGAGCAGCGCAGAGAAGAGGGAGAGCTGTGTGGACGGTGGAGAAGGGGGGCCATCCCCCCCCTTCCCTCAACTTAGGGTGCTCTCCCTCCCTCGTTGTCCCCTCCAGAAGTAACGTGCAGGCAGCGGGCGGGACTTACCTTTCCTCGTTCAGGCGCGAGCACTCCACTGCCGCAAGTCTGGTCTGATCCAGAGCAGCGGCACGCAGATCCGGTGCCGGAACGAGGAGAGGTAAGTCCTGCCCGCTGCCTGCTGCCCGCACGTTACTTCTGGAGGGGACAGCGAGGGAGGGAGAGCACCCTAAGGTGAGGGAAGGGGGGGGGGAGATGGCACCCCTTCTCCACCGTCCACACAGCTCTCCCTCTTCTCTGCGCTGCTCCCCTCCACACGCCAGGGGGGACGGCGTCCACACTGCGGAAATAGTAAGCGGACGCCGTTCACCCGCGTACACCTCCCGCTCGACCCCTGAATGTATGTATGTATTGTACGTATATATTGTATGCTAAGTGCACCATGCTGCTATTGTACCACCACCGGCCCTGTTTGTGCCAAAAACCAATTCCGGGTACGACTCATGTTGTACTTGGCAAAATAAACTTGATTCTGATTCTCTGCCCCTCTGAAAAGCTGACCGATTGAGCACTGTTGTCTCCTTGATCGTGTTCCTGCAGTTGGCCACAGGAGCGTGATCAAGGAGACATGCTACACATGCAAAGTGGCCTGAAACTGGGCTCAGGCAGCAAGCTTTTGTGGAGCACAGCAGCAGAACTAATTGCACCGGGAGGACAGCGAGGGACCGGAAGCACTACAGGGGGGCAGGATGAAGCCCCAGTACTGCTGATCCTCTGCCTCATTCTTTTAGCCACAGACCCCAAACAAGCATACAGATCAGGTGTTTTTCCAGCAGAAATCTGATAAGATTAGCTGCATGCTAGCTTCAGGTGTTTGATTCAGACACAACTGATGCCAGAATGATCAGCAGGACTCCGTACATCCAGATCTGTGCCTCACTGTGTTCCTGGACATACAAGGTACATTCAGTGCAGAATGCTTGCTGTATGTGCACTCCCGTGTGCGCCGCCACATGTGCATGCTCAGGAACTTTTCTACCAGTAATTCATATTAACCTCCTTAGCGGTAACCCCGTGTGTGACACGGGGTAAGCCGCCGGAGGGTGCCGCTCAGGCCCTGCTGGGCCGATTTTCATAATTTTTTTTTTGCTGGACGCAGCTAGCACTTTGCTAGCTGCGCCAGCACCCCGATCGCCGCTATCTGGTGTGGCGCGCGGCCCCCCCCCCCCCAGACCTTTGCGCTGCCTGGCCAATCAGTGCCAGGCAGCGACAAGGGGTGGATCGGGTCTCCCAATGACGTCGCTGACGTCGGTGACGTCATCCCGCCCCGTCGCCATGGCGACGGGGGAAGCCCTCCAGGAAATCCCGTTCTTTGAACGGGATTTCCTGATCGCCTATCGCCGGAGGCGATCGGCGGGGCTGGGGGGATGCCGCTGAGCAGCGGCTATCATGTAGCGAGCCCTGGGCTCGCTACATGATTAAAAAAAAAAAAAAAAAAAAACTGCTGCGCTGCCCCCTGGCGGTATTTTTCATACCGCCAAGGGGGTTAAGCTATACAAATTTTTTTTTTTATTAAATTGACAGTGAGTCCATTAAAAAATTGTTGTTGTGGTTGTTTTTTTTTTTTTTTAATTTTAAACCCTACCAGACTAATAAACCCCTCGAGTCACCTATAACTGGCCTTAAAGAGAACCTGACGTGTTTTTTGTGTGGCAGATGTGACACAGAGGCATGTTCTCTGCCTCATGACATGCCTCTATGTCCCCACACCACCGCTCTCTGCCCCCTCCCCCACCGCCATAGCCCCTGTGATTAGCGACAATATTTGTCGCTATCTCAGAGGTAAACATGTGGGAGAGGGATTCCCTGTTCAAAACGCCTACCAGGGCTCTCTCTCTCCCTGGCCACGCCCCCTGCCACCCTGCACGCTGTGAATGAGAGAATGAATCTCTATTTCCAGCGTTGTGATCTAGAGGTCATGAAAGTGGGCCATTGCAGCCCACGGGAGTGGCGGTTTTGGAGGCTACCTGATCCGCTCAGCCCCCCAGATCAGGTAGCCTAGGTTTTTTTTTAATTTCATGAGCCCACCTCGGGCTCCCTTTAAGATTTGTAGACACCTGAAATGGCTGCCGCCCACAGTGATCGGATGCAATCAATAGGGCGGGAGCTTGAGGGCCCAGCAATGTATAGATGCATAAAAATGTTGCCTAGCAATGCATTTATACAGTACTGGAGTCCCCAAACTGTACACCCTAGCGATTACATGCAATCGCTACAGATGCACAGGCTGGGGATAATGGTACGCTATATTGGCATGTATGGTATCGCTTTAACCCGGGTAACTCAAGTAATGTGTTTTGATGTTTTACAAATGTAATTTGCCAGGTAAAAATTAGGAAGGGGGAAACATGAAAAACATTTTTTGATAAAGTTCCCGTGAAATCAAAAAATACTTTAAAAAAAATTACCCAAAGAAAGCATAGTTTGTCCTGAAAAAAATAATGTATGTATCACTTCGATGGCATAGGTATTAAAAAGTTTTTGCTGTATCAATAGAGACACCGCTGAAATGCCAAAATTGTCAGGAACCTTAAAGGGGAACTTCAGCCTAAACAAACATACTGTCATTAAGTTACATTAGTTATGTTAATTAGAATAGATAGGTAATATAATTTTTTACCCATCCTGTTTTAACAGAACAGGCAAATGTTTGTGATTCATGGAGGCATCCATCTTTTTGGTTGAAAGGAGGTGACGAGGAGCAGGAGACACAGTTCCAACTGTCCTGTGTCCTGATAACCCCTCCGAGCTGCACACGCTAGGCTTCAAATGTCAAATTCAAAATGTAAAAAATTTTTTTTTGCAAAACAGCAGAGCAAGAGCAACATCAGAAATCCCATCATGCTTTGCACAGCATCAGGGGAAAAAAGCCCGGGCAATTTTCTTCTGTGCAGCTAAAAATGAGGCTTGGATAGGAGAAACAAAGTTCTGATGCTGTGAAACTGTTAAAGAAACACCAAGCCTTTTCAGTGCTGCTGAGTCGATTTTTAGTCCGGAGGTTCACTTTAAGGGGTAAAAACCTCCAAACCTGAAGTGGTTATAGTAAACTCCAGGGGACCATGCCAAGTAATTTACTATATCAAAAGTTTACTATATCAAAAATGATCATACTCAAGCACAAAGTATACAATACTGCTATATCTTAATTTAGTTGTTAATTGGGAGTCAATTTTTCTTTTCAATGCTTTAGCAAGGGAGCACAGACAATGTTTAAGCTAGATAAAAAATGCAGAGTGCCCGATATGCAGGGATTTGCATGCAATAATCACACAACAGCTTGCACAGGACTCACCAGTTAATGCAGATACACAGGGCCGTGCAGAGGCTCCTTAAATGGGGGGTGTTCAAATTTAAAAAAGGGGCCTTGCAATGCTCCCCCCCATTTCTGGCTAGGGGGTATTGGTTGTCATGTGTGTGCTGAATTCAGATGCTGGGTGCCATGTGGGTTCTGGGTGTGAGTACAGAGTGTCATGTGAGTTCTGGCTATGGGTGGGTATCAAGTTTCATGCAGGTGTTGATTGCAAGTACTTAGTGCCATGTGAGATCTGGGTGCATGTACTGGATGCCATGTGGGGGCAGGTACTGGGTGTGACATGAGTGTGAATACTTGGCACCATCCCTGTGCTGGCTATGGGTGGGCTTTGGCCGTCACATGGGTTTTGAATGCAGATACATGGGTGCAGGTACTGGTTAACTGGGTGCTTGGTGCAGATAGTGGGGGCCATGTGGAGGCTGTGTGCAGGTGTGAGCACTGGGTGCAATGTCAGACCTGGGAACAGGTACTTAAGGTCATGTGAGTGTGAGTACTGGGTGCCACTGCCAGCTATGGGGGGAAGGGGTGGATGTTGGGAGAAGTAGAGGTCAGTGTGGGAGCTGCAGGACAGGGAAGTCATTCGGGGTGCTGGGGGAGGGAAAGGTCAGTTTAGGTACTGGAGGAGGTCACTATGGGTGCTGCTGGGGACAGGAAGGGAGCAGCTGGGGAAAAAAAGGGTGCTGCTGGGGGAGGGAGAGGTCCGTATGGGTCCTAGGTGGAGGGAGAGGTCCCTGTGGGTGCAAGATCATGCCAAAGTGTCCCAGATAGGGAGGAGCTTTCTTTAGGTGTGGGCAGGGCTTCCAGTAGGAAGGGGTGGGGCTTTTTTTTTTACAGCCATTGGGACCTTTTTATGTGTATTTACAGAGGGGGATTCTTGGGGTGTACCCAGAGCCCTCCCTGCATGTGCCTGCAGGTATAGTACTGATGGTGTGCTCCTCTGCCTACATTTGTGTGCAGCCTGGATGATACTGTAGCATTGCAGCCAGGCACTAACTGACAGCGACCGGCAATTCCATGAGTCATCAGGCAGCAGCTTACACAGGAAGCATAGGTTTCCCCCGGCTGGTGCTTTTGAGGTAATCCACACAGGCCTATAGTGTGCAGGTAGCGAGCAGGCTACAAGTAGCTGGATACATAATACTGCAGGGGCCAAAAAACATGTTAAATTTAGCAGAAGTTCTATCATAGAGTATTCTATAGTAGGCAGTACTCCTGTTTACTTATAATGGTGCCAGGCCAGGACCTGGACGTTTAGTTTACTATGCACAAATGTTTACTATAGCAGAGTTTACTAAGACGAGATTATACTGTATTCAAAACTAATAAATCAATAAATAAAAGCAGGAATTTGGCAATAGTTATTGAGTTTAAAAAACTGTCTGTAAACTAAATAAATTAAACAATTGAAAGCTGTTGGTGCGCAATAAACCAGCCATTTTGTTTCTACTCCTGATTTACAAAGGTATAAAAAAGGCTGCCTTTTTTCAAAAACTGTTATGAAAAGTTTATTGCTCTGACGTTTTGGAAATGGGAAAGGGTGCAAGGGCCACCATATGCAGAGTGCGCTGTGTACGTGTTTTAGCATGTATAGCCACCTGTCCTCACTCTGGCTTGCATCCGCTAGTGTCCTGGCAGCTTTCTGAACTCACGACCAGAGCTCCAGGCTTACTGTGGTCACATGACAGTGAGCCTGGAGCTCTGGTGGCCAGTTCAGAAGCGGCACAGGACCCTAGAGAATGCAAGACAAAATGCTCAAGTACCTGCCGGCGCACTGTACATGTTGGGTGACCGCGACACAATGGGGAATTAGTAGGTCATAGCTTTTTTAGGCCAAAAGTGGGAGGACGGCTAAAGCGTGGGAAAAGTTATCCGCTTGTATATATGGTACCTCCGTATATAGATGAGCTTGGTGGGTTGTCCCGGAGCACCCAGAATACTGGAAAAAGACAAAGGGAAAAAACAGGAGCCAATAGTGCAATCTGTCAATAGCACCTTGCAGGGTGGGAATCACCAGGGTTCGAATCCTGGCTAGGTCAAGTACCTATTCAGTAAGGAGTTCAAGGCAATACTCCCTAACACTGCAGGGTGGCCTCTTGAGCGCGTCCCAGTGGCTGCAGCTCTTGAGCGCTTTGAGTCCGACAGGAGAAAAGCGCTATACAAATGTTCGGATTATTATTATTATTATTATACTCACATTTTGTTCGGTTCCCACTTCTGCTCAAGTATGTGTTTCCACCCCTGGTGGTAGCTCTTCAAAAATGTGATTTCTTCGATATTGGCAGTACTAACAGACAGACTCTCAAACATACAGGGCCTAAGCGAGTATGTTTTGCACATGTGAAGTATTGCAGTGGTTAACATGGGTCTTCAATCTAATCCAAGTGCAAGAAAGCAAAAATAAAATCTAGCGGATACAAATATGCTGATACTATGTTACACACACAAAAATACTACAGTACTAGATCAATAGTTTAAAATAGCCCATGAATCAAAACCCAGGTTGTGTTACAGCGTACCATGAGCATTTATGAAGAATGGGATCTCCAGCAGGTGGCGTTAGTAGGCTGTCTTGTATTACTATACATATACAGTTCAGTGACATTTGGATCCATAGATACAACACTGAAATAAAGAAAATATGTACACTGCAGTCGGCATGTGACAAAAATATCCTACATGCTTCTAAACACCTACTGTTAAAGGGGCACTACAGCGAAAAACTGTATAATTTAAAATATGTGCAAACATATACAAATAAGAAGTACATTTTTTTCCAGAGTAAAATGAGCCATAAATGACTTTTCTCCTATGTTGCTGTCACTTACAGTAGGCAGTAGAAATCTGACAGAAGTGACAGGTTTTGGACTAGTCCATCTCCTCATAGGGGATTCTCAACAAAGCTTTTATTCTTTATAAAGATATTCCTGAAAAAGTATTTAAACAATGATGCTGGTCAGCTTCCGTGCTTGCTGCACAGTTTTTTGGTAGTTGGACAGAGCAATTGCCATTCACTAAGTGCTTTTGAAAATAAATATATCCCTGAGAATCCCCTATAAAGAAATGGACTAGTCCAAAACCTATCACTTCTGTCAGATTTCTACTACCTACTGTAAATGACAGCAACATAGAAAAGTAATTTATGGCTCATTTTACTCTGGAAAAAAATGTACTTCTTATTTGTATATGTTTGCAAATATTTTAAATGTTACCTTTTTTGCTGTAGTGCCTCTTTAAGCTCTTTAGTTCTTTTTCTAGAGCTTTCTTTCTCTTGGAGAAATGGCCAACTCAGTTCATTATCATCTCCTCACCATGCTATAATCCTAATTTGAATTGGATTTAAAAGCTATTTATGAGAATATATTTTAATGAAACAGTTACCAGTTTAAAAAAAGGTCAACCACAGGCACCAGCTTTGAAGGTATATTGTGACATGAGGTGTGTATATACAGTACCTAGCACACAAATAATTGCTGTGTTCCTTCTTTTCTTTCTCTGCCTGAAAGAGTTAAACATCAGGAATGCAAGTGACAGTTTCGTCACAGTTTCTGTCCAGTCAACAGGGCCGGTTTAAGCAACAATGGGGCCCCAGGGCAAAATAAACCTGGGGGGCCCCCCCAACATATACCCCGGAACAAAAATCGGCATTAGGGGACCTTTTTTGCAGCTGGTATAGTCAGGGTGTGAAGTCCCAATCGGTGAGAGCTCCACATTCTGGCTATCCCAGCCTGCATGGGGGACAAGGGGTTAAAAAGTTTCAGGAGGGGGGACCCCACATAATAAAAAAAAAAAAAAAAAAAAATCCCACACTCTAAACATAAAAAAAATTGGGAAAATAGGAAAAAATGCCAGGGATCTTCATACAGCCATATTGCGGCTGTATAGCGATCCCTGGCCAAAGCGCTGCGGCTGCGTATGGACCCCCTGGAAACCCCGTCAGGAAATGTATTGCTCTTTCTTTTGATACATGTAAAATTACACTACCGTTAGGTTTGCTACTAAAAGTGACATTTACCGCATTTAAAACTATACTTTTTTCCTTCTAAACTTTAAAATCGATTTTCTCAAAAACTATAAGGTCTTTTTGAAAAATTGTTTTTTCTTCTTATTCCTAATGATCTCCTTAACATATCCTGCAAATTTAGGGTTTCTAGCATTGAAGGTGGATTTGCTATTAACCATAAAAGTCGGCAGGTTTTTAAATGTTTTTTTTTTTCCTTTAAAACTTTAAAATCGATTTTCTCAAAAACTATAAGGCCGATTTGAAAAAAAATGTTTTCCTCTTGTAGCCACTGGGGGCCCCTACAAGCTCTGGGGCCCTGGGGCAGCTGCCTCCTCTGCCTTAATGGTAGCGCCGGCCCTGCCAGTCAAGACCTGTTCAGACCAAAGCTAACCCTCACTGATAAGGAATTACATCCATAAAAGTCCTTACTGACACAAAATCGCTTCTGAGAGCAGGAAAGAGATCATAGATGTTAAAGAGAGTCTGAAGCGAGAATAAATCTCGCTTCAGAGCTCATATTCAGCAAGGGCATGTGTGCCCCTGCTAAAACGCCGCTATGCCGCGGCTAAACGGGGGTCCCTCACCTCCCAAATCCCCTCGTGGAGTCCCGGGGATCTCTTCCGCATAGAGGCAGGGCTAAGCGCCGCAGCCCTGCCTCACGCGCGTCTATCAGCGCGTATCTCCGCCTCTCCCCCGCCCCTCTCAGTCTTCCTTCGCTGAGAGGGTCGGGGGAGAGGCGGTGATGCGCCGCTGATAGACGGCGCTGAGAGGCAGGGCTGCAGCCGTTAGCCCTGCCTCAACAGCAGCAAAATCTACGACCAAGTTGGTCGTTGATTTTGCAGGGGGGGATTTGGGGGGCAAGGGACCCCCGTTCAGCCGCGCGATAACGGCGTTTTAGCAGGGGCACACATGCCCCTGCTGAATATAAGTACTGAAGCGAGATTTATTCTCGCTTCAGTGTCTCTTTAAAGGGGAACTTCAGCCTAAACAAACATACTGTCATTAAGTTACATTAGTTATGTTAATTAGAATAGATGGGTAACATAATCTCTTACCCACCCCGTTTTAAAAGAACAGCCAAATGTTTGTGATTCATGGGGGCTGCCATCTTTGTCATGGGGGCAGCCATCTTTTTGGTTGAAAGGAGGTGACAGGGAGCAGGAGACACAGTTCCAACTGTCCTGTGTCCTGATCACCCCTCCCAGCTGCACACGCTAGGCTTCAAATGTCAAATTCAAAATGTAAAAAATTTTTTTGCACCAAAACAGCAGAACGAGAACAACAACAGCAGAAATCCCATCATGCTTTGCACAGCATTAGGGGAAAAACGCCCGGGCAGTTTTTTTCTGTGCAGCTGAAGATGAGGCTTGGTATAAGAGAAAAAAAGTTCTGATGCTGTGAAACAGTTAAAGAAACACCAGGCCTTTCCAGTGCTGCTCAGTCAATTTTTAGTCTGGAGGTTCACTTTAACTCTAGCATACTTCAATGAATGTGTCATTGAGCAGAGACAATGAAACAGAAAAAAATGCAAAAAGTAGATTTAAATATAAAATAAGTCATTTTTAGTAGAAGAAGGATAGATAATAATTGTTTAGCTCATCAGTTTATGCTCACCTCTGTATACCTTTAACCTGCTCTGGCTACAGTAAACTCTAAGGCCCATATGCAATTATTTTTATCCTGAGTTATCTCCTAGGAGATAACTTTTATCGTCTCTTTAAAGTAACTTTTCAGGATTTTGCAATTGAAAAAGTACCCAAAAGTTGGTGAAAAAGTGCTATCCAAATAATTTTGAGTATGTTCTCATTTTCACTTTGAAAATATCACCTAGGAGAAAACTCGGGTGATAAAGCGAATTGCATATGGGCCTAAATATTCACACACAGACAGCCTCTTCTTTCATGTATGATCACTCCCACTCCACCACCCAGTGGCGTAGCTAAGGAGCTGTGGGCCCCGATGCATGTTTTACAATGGGGCCCCTCAAGCTCTCTATACATAACTATAGATACAGCGCACCAAAACCTGCCAATGGCAACTACAGTGTCAGAGGTGCAATAAGTACTGTAGTTGAGGGAGGGCCCTTCGGGCCCCTCTGGCCTAAAGGCCCCGATGCCGTCGCAACCCCTATTGCTACGCCCCTGCCACCACATGTGTGACGGACAGTGTACCAGTCATTGGGTGCATTAATGGTCATCCGGGTGCTCCTGGAACAGTGAATATGCAAGGCAGAGGTGGTAAGGTAATGCTATTAGTGATTATCTTTTGTTTCAGATACAGTAAGTAAGCTACAGTATGTATTTCTAAAACTGACTAAAGCTGCACCTCTTTACATGCCTGGAATCTCTACTCTTGAATACAGACACAGGGCCAAATACAAACACAAGTAATAAAGTGAGTAAGTTACATATTAAGTACGTGGCCATTGATCACTAGCTATCAATAGTTATAACCTTAAAGAGAAACTCCGACCAAGAATTGAACGTTATCCCAATCAGTAGTTGATACCCCCTTTTACATGAGAAATCTATTCCTTTTCACAAACAGACCATCAGGGGGCGCTGTATGACTGATATTGTGGTGAAACCTCTCCCACAAAGAAATGCAAAGTGCATACTCTTGGCAGTTTCCTGTCTGTGAACCTTGCTGCATTGTGGGAAATAGCTGTTTACAGTTACTGTATAGACAGGAGCGGCTGGGCACATCCAGTAAAAAAGACCTTTATTGTAAACATTTAAAAAGTTTGCATCAGCAGCACCAAAATTCCAGGAGAGAGAGGGATAAGCATGAAAGATGGTCAACAGCTGTTTCGCACTATACAAATTAGTGCTCCTCAGGACTTTTTTTTTGGCTTTGAGCACTCCGGAGTGTCGCTTTGTAGTGGTCCTGTGCACCTTTTTCTCTCTAGTGGTGAAATAGCTGTTTACATCTGTTTCCAACTGCCAAAAAAGCAAGTAGCAGCTACATCACCTGCCCACAGTAAAAATGTCACCATGTAATAAATGTCATTATGTAAATCAGGGATTTAAAAGATTTTACAATGGGCAAACACTGACTAAATCATTTATACATAATTATTGTAAAAACGAAGCACTTTTTGTATTACATTATTTTCACTGGAGTTCCTCTTTAACTCCTTCCTCACTGCTACTGCTCTGATAGCCACAACTGGAATACACTCTTATTATTGACAGTTTTCCACAGTTACTGCAGTGCAACTCCCCATGTATTCCTATGTGATGTAAAATAAAAGGGCTCATTAAATAAAGTGAGTCCTACAGATGCAGAGTAGGGGCTTCCAATATCCTACAAATGGAATGTAGGGGCTTCCAATATAACAAATGATTATATTGATTTATATTCAAAGCATAAGTATTCATATAACCAATTTACTTCTGTTAAAACATCACTCTTTAATATACATGAATATTGATTGTTCACATTGTTGTGTAAACCAGTCTGTATAAATATCTGTACATTTCATCATTTCGAGCACATCATTCCATTGCCTGACCATCACCCTGCCATCACTGCACTATCCATCCGCATCCTCAGAGGACCAACAATTAGTACGGTATTAGTATACCTGTATACATCTTGCTCATGCCAGTGAAGCTATTTTTGATTAGATTTGTATAACTTTACATTCTTGAACTACAGTATGTGTTTAAAAATGCAGTTGAAGCAATTTAGCAATGTGTCCACTGGATCATCATCATCATCAAAAAAAGGCATGGTGGTATTTTGGGTTACAAATCCGATCTGATAGTTCACATTCTTTTTTATATTGGGACCCCCAAGTTTCACATCCTACCCAGAAAGCAGTGCTGCAAAATGTTCACTAACACCCAAGGCATATAGCCACAAACACAAATACAGCAAAAAAGATAAACCGAAGGAATAGAGGGCCTACAGTATATCCATTGCTTACCAATAAGCTTCATGCAGCGTAAAGATGCTGACCTCGTGTTGGCTGGCACTCATATAAGTACACAGAGGCCTCAATCATTTCATGTGCAAACAGCAAACATATACATGAACACTTACATAGTTCTGCATTGACTTGGAATTATTGGCATCTCATTAAATATCCAATAGTTGCAGGGAAAATGTAGAAGGTCTTTAAAAGGAACCATTGTTGCACGACAGCATGAGTAATTAGTTACATTCAGCAGAATCCCTGGTTACTCTCTTTCCACACCTGGAGTAGACAAGACAAGGCAAAAAAAATTTTTTCCCCCTCAACAACAGTGGCCTTTCCCTTTAAGCATGAATCAATTGGTCACTGATATCACTTAAGGGTTATATGAAACTTGCACGCCCAGCCGAAAGTGTTCCCTGTGGCTCAATTTACTGCATCTATTTATATTCTTCATCAGAATAAATGTGTTTGCTTACAACAATAAACTCAGTTATTTTTCATTACTGCTACGGTAGTACACCTGTGTTAATTATATTCAGCTATAGGATTGTGCAGCATTTCCATTAGTGTGGTAATAGAGAAGAATAAGCATTATAGCTAGTCACAGAGAATCGGTATCAAAAAGCCACAAGATTTCCCTGGTCAAAGCATTATCTGCCTCATTAGATCTCTTCACATTAATAATCATGTACGATTTGGGTGCAGATAAGTGCACTTGGGCTATAGTATAGAGCTGCTTTGAACATTAGCTTTCATCCCTCACTGACCAGGTGTTCTCTGAAAAAAATAGTATACTCATCTTGTCAACATAATGTATTCAGCACAGACCAAATCTAAAATATATATTCTTAATCTAATGAATTAGGTCACTGACACAAACACTATCAGTATTCACAGTGCAGTAGCCCATGGTAACTGATCAGATTTAACATTTTAAATTAGAGCAGATTGAAAAGTAAAATAGGATTTCACTGGTCAACCTTGGACAGCACCCTGAGAGATGTCCACAATCACTAGATAGGACAACACAAAGGATGGGAATTACATCCTCAATGTAGTATATTATCCAGATAATCTATTACCTGGATACCTAAACTCTTTTATAATGCCTATAGATTCTTGCTTTACTACTTGATCCACACAACTCTGACAAAGCAGCCTGGTTGAAGACAGAAGGCTTCTAGTAGCACACATAGAACATTGCTTTGTGGCAGATTTTTGCTTTGCCTTTGCAGTGGACTGTTTGGGCCATAATGAACAAAGAATACAATTCTATCAGAACCCCTAATGACCCAAAGGCAAGGTAACGTGAATCAGTTTCTATTGAAATAAACCAGAGAGATAGAGAGCCTGACTCTTCAGCCCGGGAGGAGGGTCCGGTGGCTTGTTCCATGGTCAGCTTGACACATAATGGTGGCTGAACCATGTTGTCATGCAAATATATATCTCCCATCAGCCCCAACAAAATGGCCCACCAATTAGGGGTGCAGCCATTAAACCTGTACCAGAATGGTAGAAGGTAAAAACCTTGTTCCCCAACAGCAGACAAGTTCCTACCTGCCTTCCTAATTTGCCACCACCGCAGCCCGGACTCACTAGCATGGTTGGTGCTGCTCCAGCCACTCTGCAACTAGAAGAATGGCAGTTCCTAGTTCAGTGGTGATCATGTGGAACCTGCATCAGCTGAACCTGTGGGCACCACTTAATCCTAGACATTTGGGAAACCCACAAACTGGGCTGACAGAGGAAGTAAGAATCTGATCTGATTTTTCATTTAGAAGCCAAGAGTACACCTTGGGGAAGACTCACTGCTGCCACAGCTCCCTTAACACCTGTCATGGCAAGCCTTAGATGTAGACCGGAACCATGCATATCCTGTGTAGACAGAGCAAGAACTGAGAGGGTATGTTATGGTAGCCTCTTATAGGGATATGTTAATTGCATAATGAATATTAATGTATTCAAATTTTATTTTGCATAGTCTTGTCCAGTAGTTGTGGAATGAGGACATCTTTCTGGGTGCTGCCCTTTGGAAAGATGTTATGGGAAATTATGACCTTTTGCATGTTTGACAACCATGTAAATGAGAAGAAGCAACATTTCAGAATGGAATATGCAAATCATTCATTTATCTTCTTATAAGTAAGACATATATCCAGAACTACCAGTTTAAAACTTATCTTCGCTTATTTGACTGTACAGAGCTACATATTCTAGCTTGCAGACAGTTGTATCAAGCTGTTTTGGCTTCCATAAGAACAAGATATGGATTAGATTGTGAAAGATGAGTAACAGGGTAGCCAGGTATGGAAAGGTATGGGAAATCAGAACCACCAGATTTTTTAGTGGACCTAAATGCACGCTAAAACCCCCAAATGAAAAAGTAGTGCCAAGTACAATTTGCCTTCTTAAAAGAAGGTATTTGCAGGTTCTCCTCCACATATGTATAATGCATTCCATGGGCGTAACAATCACCACTGCGACCCCTGCCATCGCAGGGGGGCCCATAGGCTTTGGGGGCCCCACCTCCTCCCTCTCCCCAACCGCAAGTGCACCCAACTAGGAAAAAAAAGTCTCTGCCACTCCTTCCCACCATGCAGAGTAGCATGTAGTGGGAGCGTCTATAATTTTTTTCCTGGTTCTAGACGCTGCTTCACGGCAGAACACTCTCTGCTGCAATTCGACGCCTCACAAATATGTGTCCCTCATGGGTGGGGTTCAGGAACCAAGGGGGCCCCATGCTGTCATTGTTGCAGGGGGGCCCTGTTAAATCTCATTACGCCCCTGATGCATTCCTTATTAGGAACTGTGTGAGCATAATTTGGACCAGAAGTTTCAGTTCTGGACTGTCATACATTTCACTTTATATGACTCTTGCTCATTTCCTGTCAATCTTACACCACCTTACTGGCATCTTTGGTCCTTGCCAACCACTTACCTTTTTACAACATACTCGGTATAATCCTGGTTTGCTTGGCATCTGCACGTTTCTTCCTCCTGATCTTCTGTGAAAAGATCAGTTTGTTCCTCAGCTTTCTGCACCTTACAATAATGTATTCAACAATACCCATATCGCATAGTGCAATTATGAACATATTTCCCAATGAGACTTCAGCCCAGTTAAGGTCCTAGCTACAGTTCAAGTCTCCTTAGACTTGCCTGCTTTCACCTGCTTGTTTAATAGTTCTCTAGCATGTTTCCTGACTTCATCAGGCTATCTCTTTCTAGGTCTTCCAACTAGTCTTCATCCATCTATGTTCCTTATACGTATTTTGGGGGGAATCTTTGATCTCTCATTTTAACTACATATTCTGCTCAGTACAACCTTGTGAACATTTTTATACATGGTGTTTTTAGTATGATGGTGCAGTATGTTTGCTTCCCGCATCACCTTTCTTTAAGGCCAGTTTCACACCTATTTGAAGCGGTGCAATGCGATGCCTGTACCACATCACACCGCAGAAACCAGACTTAGTATGACCCTGCTCCATCATGCAGCGACAGGGTCATAAGCATAGCGTCACCCCCTGCTCAGTGACATACTCCCTCCTGGGCAAGAAGTAAGTTATTGGGAGTCCCGTTAGTATGAGCATGCATTCCACATCGCATCACGTGCCCATCTTTTACACTTACTGCGTCGCCCATTGACTTGCATTGCTGCATAATCCATGCTGCAGGCACTGATCATCATGCGGAAACACACTGCATATTTTGCATTTGCATCGCAGTAGTTTGGATACTTCTGGCACACTGCAACGCATCGCGTGAAGTGTGCAAGTCTCCTTAGACTTGCATGGCCCTTGCGGCGGGGAAGCTCAGTACGGGGTGACGCAGTGGGCAAGTGTAAAAGGGGCCTTAAAACAAATCTTCAATAAACTTTTGAGACATTTCAATACTCCCTTATGTCAGTTATTATGCGTATACGGTTCAATTTATTTGTTTTCTCCATATTTAACTAGTAATATCTTGTGGTATGAATTATTAACCAATTAACTACTATTACTAATTCTACTAGTAATTCAGTTACCGTTTGTACAATTTCAAGTTTACTGAAATTTTGACTGGTTCAATGCAGAATGCTTTATTGTGTAGAATAATTTCCTCTCAGTCTTGTCCATCCCACCTGTATCACTTGCAGGGTTCTTTATGACCTATTTGGTGACCCAGGCAATAGACAAAGGGCTCATCCCCACCTTGTGCTTAGAGAGGTTGAAATAACTACTGCCACCCTTATAGGTAGGCACTGGATTTTTTACTTTAATCCTTCATGGGAATGCGGAGTAGGCTGAGACTAGAGCTATAGTCACAAATCTTTTAGAGTGGGCAGTGGCACAACTCAGGGGACCTGGACGACAACGAAGGACCTGACAGACTACAGACTACAGCGGGATGGAAGAAGCCCCATGTAAGTAAAAATGCACTTTTTTTTACCCAGTTCGGGTATGTTTTTAAGGGAAAAAAGTTAAGTTGTACTTACCTGGGGCTTCTTCCAACTCTCTATAATATGTGAGGATCCTGTGTGCCGTTGAGGCCCCTCTGTTGTGCAGCTTTCAGCCCAACTAAAGTCCATGATTATAGTGCATGTGCTGTCCTGGCTGCGTGCCTCCTCAATCACACCCCCCAACCGGGAGTGTTCTGAGCATGCACAATAGCCAGTTTAGGACAATTCACAAACTGTACATTACCTCTGTTAGGCTCTGTTCCTACTTGAGTGTAGAATGAAGAAGTACCAATGTACCCTTATACCCATCGCACCTGGTGGGTAGAAATCTGGAAGCCCCTTTGATATTAAAGGTGCTTCCAAATTCCACCATAATCCACCCTCTTGGGCCTCAGTTGATATCTTTCAGCAATTTTTAAGGATGCTATCTAAGTTACCAATACCCTATATGTAAGAAGTTTTCAGTTGCAGATTCACAGAACATTCATTTGGAACATCATCAAAAAAATTTCTGTTTACCTCTAATCCCTTTAAGAAGTATTCACATTGAGGGGTGGAGCTATGTCTGTGAGCTATGTAATGTGATGCACCTTGTAATACAGTCACTTCCTGATGACATGCAGATTGTCTGAAATTAGTTGGTGTATGGTGACTATGGCGTCAATTCACCAGAGAGCATTTACTAAGAGAAAAAAGGTAGGTAGTTTATCTCATGAGGTATTTTAACACTCTGGAGTCAATTCACCAGTGTGAGAGGACAGAGAGAAAAATGTTCGATAGCAGGGGATAATGGAGAGATATGCATGAGGAAAGTGTGAGAAAGCAGAGAGTTAGATAATCGGTATTAATGATTTGCATGGGATACTTTTCCTCTCTGTAAGCTTGAAAGTGAAGCATTGTGGGTAGGAGGCGGAGTTTTACCACTACCTGACCAGAGTATTCCCGCCTTTTACTGCCAGATCATATCATAAATCATATCATGAGTGAGTCTGAACTTCTTCACCACCTCTGTCTCAGTAAAATGATCAAGAACTGTTCTCTCACGAAAAATACGAGGGGCGATTAAACAGACCCTCCTCCTGCGCCTTCGTCTCCTCATAATAGAAGCAAGCTCTAAGGCCTAGTGTACACCAGAGCGGTTCGGCTGCGTTTTGCGATCCGCTTGCGGCTGCGGATACGATTGGGTAATGTATTTCAATGGGCTGGTGCACACCAGAGCGGGAGGCGTTTTGCAGAAACGCATACTCCCGGGCTGCTGCAGATTTTGGATTGCGGAGGCGTTTCTGCCTCAATGTTAAGTATAGGAAAAACGCAAACCACTCTGAAAAACGGCACTTCAGAGCGGTTTGCCTGGCGGTTTTTGTTACAGTAGCTGTTCAGTAACAGCTTTACTGTAACAATACATGAAATCTACTACACCAAAAACGCTTCACAAAACCGCAAAATGCTAGCTGAAACACTACAGAAAAATAAGAAAAAGAGGTTCAAAATCTGCTAGCATTTTGCGGATCTGCTAGCGTTTTTTGGTGTGCACCAGGCCTAACAGAGTAAGCTCAAAAGGCTCCATCTTCCACAGCAGCAGCTGCTGTGTGAAAACCACGATATCTCCAGGTTTATTCAGGGGATAAAGAGATGAAAAAATAACAAATGGCCACACCCCCTTTCTTCCCTGTTGAATTGTGATTTGGAGAAAAACTAACTACTAACTATCACTTATTTATCTCACATTTATCTCTTGCATTTCTCTCTGTCGATATTTTCCCCTATACTTCTGGAGAATTGCTATTTGGAGATATCACAGGAGGTAAATTACCTCCCAAGAGATAAATAGGTTGGTAACCTCTGGTGAATTGACGCCTATGTGGTTGTGTGTTACAGCCAAGCTGCTTCTATCAGAGAGTGCCATTGTTGGGGTGCATAGCTGATGACAGAGTAGTAAATACCATACCATAATCAAACTGGTGAATCTGTATAAACAGGTTGTTCAACTGAAATTGTTGCACCCACACACACAAGCTACCCCCAAATCTCATGGAGCATGTGGATGTGTATTCCTCAGGAAGCGAACCTGGGCTCTGACTTTTCTAGGATGGATAAAACTGTACAAACTGAAAATCGTCTAGCTGAAAGCATCCTTGCAGTGCCATTACAAATCCATTGCTTTGTACAATGAATACGACAGATTGCAAGTAACTCTGATTTAAGTAAATCTTATTGCAAGTTATATCCGTTATTACAGTAAAGTCTACATCTAATTTCCTGTTGCTTGTGAGGTCAACACAAAACAACCCCTAAAGACTGGGTTGTGAGGGTATGCATGTAATTGAAACTTTAGAAAACGCACCCAGAAGGTATTGTCTGCTACAACCTACTGCTTTCACTGGGAGCATGATCTAGCTGGCATAGCTTCAAACTCCACCATACACAAAGGGATCAGCTTCCAATCTTTAATTGAGAAAAATGGACATATGGAAATTTAGCAATTCAGTACTAAATAGGTAATTGTCCATATATCCAGTTTTCTCAAATAAATATTGGACGTTTTATGATACTGGTAAGCGGATCCCTTTGTGTATGGTAAACTTTTGAAAACACTTCAAGTTCTCCAATTTTGTGAGAAGTAGTAACCAATTACTTCCAGGCTTCACTTACTCATTCTCTAGTCTCTGGAGATTGCATAATTTCTCTGATGCTATCAATCAAGCTGCCTGTCCTTTTAGCTATCAGATTCATTCCCAAAGCATTAGTCTGAGAGCTGACTAGAGAGATCGTTTGAGGAATATTTTTGCAGCTAATAAGTTCTGAATAATAGAAATGTTTCAAGAGGTATAAATGAGAAATGTTCTTTTTATTCAATGCCCAAACCAATTAAACGACGTGGCATTCTTCTTTAACTGCCATAAGGTTAAAAGGTTGCAAGGCTGATGGACTGCCAAGCCAATTATTATTTTGCATTGTAAGGCTCATTTGGTACAGACTGATTTTTTTAAAGGGAACTTGTGTCCATATCCTATGGAATAAAACAAATGTGAAAATATTATATGTGTTGTTCCCTTATTCCATGTGTTATTTCAGAGTACGGTAGTTTTCCTTTTTTCTGAAGTTGCTTGTGCTATTTGTGCATATGTACTTTAGCCATATAGTGTTACTTTAGCCAGAGTCAGACACTGTATTCTTCCCTTTTACCTCACCCTTACTGAGCATGCACACTGGCAAGCTGCTACCAACTCTTGTCATGGGCAGCTGCTGATAAATGGACACCTTCAGTAGTTACAAAAACATCTATATGCTCTGCCAATATGACTGTATTGACTTTCTGGCCCCAGCCCAGCAATCTTCACTATTTTTGTTATACGTTCAATAAATACAAACATCAGTGGTATCTTGAAGCACCCCTGCCTCTGCACCAGGCGCGTAACTAAACTTAATAGGGTCCCCCTGCAAAAATGATAGCATGGGGTCCCCTTGGTCCTTGAACCCCGTGGGAGCTGTCAAATGGCAGCAGAGAGTGTTCTGCTGTGAAGCAGCTTCTGGAAGCAGGAAAAAAATTACAGCCGCTTACGCTACTCACTACTCTGCATGGCAGGAGGAGGTGGCGAGGATGTTTTATTGTGAGCAAACAGGAGTTTTTTTGCTAATTGGCTGCACTTGCAGTTAGGGAGAGGGAAGAGGGGCCCCTAAAGCCTCTGGGGTCCCCCTGCAATGGCAGGGGTTGTAGGAGTGATTGCTACGCCCATGCCCCTGTGCTAGCATTAGATCACGTTACCATCTTGCACCTTGAGGTCTTCCTCTGGCCATCAGCAAGTCTTCAGTTAAGTGTTCAGTTCAACCCAGAGGTTGATGGATACATCCTCTGCTAGGCATGATTTCATTTTTGCACCTCGCTTTATCGCATGGGCAAAACGGTTTCCATAGCCCTGTAAGAGAAAGTGTAATAAGGGCCCTGTCGTAACATAGATATTACGGTAGCTAAGACTACTCCTGGGCCTTTCTTGTAGTTAAAGGATTGAGTGAACTGTGACACCACACTTAAAAAAAAACAACAACAACAAAAAAAAACAGCAAACAGAGAAGCTTCCCCATATTGGAGCATTGGATTTGGTAAAGTCTTAAGCCAATGTGTTGTAAGACACAAGTAAGCTTTAGGTTAGCAGGAATGGTTGCATGGCCACCTAGCTTTTCATCCTTCCCAGGCCAGCTAGGCTGGCTTCAGCCTGTAGTGTTGGTAGTATAGTAGTGAGCATAGCTGCCCTCCAAGCAGTTGACCTGGGTTCGATTCCTGGCCAAGGTATGTGAGTGTGCTTTTGACATCCTACAAATCCCTGGAAGACAAGATTCTCCTCCTCCGGAGGAGAAGGAGGGAGGAGGGAAGGAGGGAGAACTTGGTGCTATATAAGGAATAACAATCAGCTAGGAGCAAGCCTAACTAAGAATCCCCTAGCAGAGTCTGTCAGCAGCTGTCCCTTCACTAATTACTGTAGGCAGACGAGTGAGTAAAACGGCCGGAGAATCTTGCCTTTTATAAGGGGGGGGGGGGTCCAGGAGTGAGTGTAGTCTGATTGGAGAAAATGTGCCTGCTGACTGTGATATAGACGGTCAAAGTTGACCCTATTGGAGTATTATGGGGGCGAACCGAACTTCCGCAAAAGTTCGCCTTCGCTGGCGAACGCGAACCACCCAAAGTTCTTGATGCTAATAATTTCTTGATTATCAATGTAATGGTTCCAGATTCATATTTCTATACATAGAAATATAGAAATATTCTAATATATAGCATATATAGTATTCTGCCAGGTCCATATGGTCACGTATTATATGCGTCTGCCACCTCTGAAAGGTCTGTGACTAGAGCTCTAGCCGCCGGCTACTACACATGTGCAGCCCCATCCGCATCCCTCCTCATCCCCACTCCTGTTGTGTGGTTTTCAAAAGAATTGTACTGCATACTGTATGCGCAGAATGCTCCCGGTGATGGAAGCATGATAGAGGATGCACCCAAACGGGACAGCGCATGAAAGACTGGAGCTCTAGTCACAGATCTTTCAGAGTGGGCAGCGGCACAACTTAGGGGACCTGGAGGTCACCGAGGGACCTGACAGACTACAGGGGGATGGAAGAAGCCACAGGTAAGTAAAAATGCACCTTTTTAAGCCAGTTCAGGTATGTTTTAAAGGAACTTTTAAGAGGGGGGAAAAACGTTGAGTTGTACTTACCTGGAGCTTATTCCAAAACCCTATAATATGTGAGGTCCCTCTGTGCCTTCCAATCCCCTGTGTTGTGCTGCTGTCAGCCTAACTAACGTCCTCGGCGGGACTATAGTGCATGTGCTTTCCTAGCTGTGTGCCTCCTCGATCGTGCCCCCACGATTGTGAATGTTTTGCGCATGCACAATAGCCAGTTTAGCAGGTTTTACAAACTGCATGTGCAGAACGCATATTACCTCTGTTATACTGTAGTAGTACTTTGTTACCTCTATAATTCTGTAGCAGCTCTGTATTACCTCTGTTATACTGTAGCAGCACTGTGTTACCTCTGTTACACTGTATCAGCACTGTGCTACCTCTGTTATACTGTAGCAGCACTGTGTTACCTCTGTTATACTGTAGCAGCACTGTGTTACCTCTGTTATACTGTAGCAGCACTGAGATACCTCTGTTATACTGTAGCAGCACTGAGTTACCTCTGTTATACTGTAGCAGCACTGAGTTACCTCTGTTATACTGTAGCAGCACTGTGTTACCTCTGTTATACTGTAGCAGCACTGTGTTACCTCTGTTATACTGTAGCAGCACTGTGTTACCTCTGTTATACTGTAGCAGCACTGTATTACCTCTGTTATACTGTAGCAGCACTGTGTTACCTCTGTTATACTGTAGCAGCACTGTGTTACCTCTGTTATACTGTAGCAGCACTGTGTTACCTCTGTTATACTGTAGCAGCACTGAGATACCTCTGTTATACTGTAGCAGCACTGAGTTACCTCTGTTATACTGTAGCAGCACTGTGTTACCTCTGTTATACTGTAGCAGCACTGTGTTACCTCTGTTATACTGTAGCAGCACTGTGTTACCTCTGTTATACTGTAGCAGCACTGTATTACCTCTGTTATACTGTAGCAGCACTGTGTTACCTCTGTTATACTGTAGCAGCACTGTGTTACCTCTGTTATACTGTAGCAGCACTGAGTTACCTCTGTTATACTGTAGCAGCACTGTGTTACCTCTGTTATACTGTAGCAGCACTGAGTTACCTCTGTTATACTGTAGCAGCACTGTATTACCTCTGTTATACTGTAGCAGCACTGTGTTACCTCTGTTACACGGTAGCAGCACTGTGTTAACTCTGTTATACTGTAGCAGCACTATGTTACCTTGGTTACACTGTAGCAGCACTGTGTTACCTCTGTAGCAGCACTGTTATCTCTGTTATAGTGTAGCAGCGCTGTGTTACCTCTGTTACACTGTATCAGCCCTGTGCTACCTCTATTATACTGTAGCAGCACTGTGTTTCCTCTGTTATACTGTAGCAGCACTGAGTTAACTCTGTTATACTGTAGCAGCACTGTGTTACCTCTGTTATACTGTAGCAGCACTGAGATACCTCTGTTATACTGTAGCAGCACTGAGTTACCTCTGTTATACTGTAGCAGCACTGTGTTACCTCTGTTATACTGTAGCAGCACTGTGTTACCTCTGTTACACTGTAGCAGCACTGTGTTACCTCTGTTATACTGTAGCAGCACTGTATTACCTCTGTTATACTGTAGCAGCACTGTGTTACCTCTGTTCTACTGTAGCAGCACTGAGTTACATCTGTTATACTGTAGCAGCACTGAGTTACCTCTGTTATACTGTAGCAGCACTGTGTTACCTCTGTTATACTGTAGCAGCACTGAGTTACATCTGTTATACTGTAGCAGCACTGAGTTACCTCTGTTATACTGTAGCAGCACTGTGTTACCTCTGTTATACTGTAGCAGCACCGTGTTACCTTTGTTATAGTGTAGCAGCGCTCTGTTACCTCTGTTACACTGTATCAGCGCTGTGCTACCTCTGTTATACTTTAGCAGCACTGTGTTTCCTCTGTTATACTGTAGCAGCACTCTGTTACCTCTGTTATACTGTAGCAGCACTGTGTTACCTCTGTTATTCTGTAGCAGCACTGAGTTACCTCTGTTATACTGTAGCAGCACTGTGTTACCTCTTTTATACTGTAGCAGCATTGCGTTACATCTGTTATACTGTAGCAGCACTGAGTTACCTCTGATATACTGTAGCAGCACTGTATTACCTCTGTTATACTGTAGCAGCACTGTGTTACCTCTGTTACACTGTAGCAGCACTAAGTTACCTCTTTTAAACTGTAGCAGCACTGTATTACCTCTGTTGTACTGTAGCAGCATTGAGTTACATCTGTTATACTGTAGCAGCACTGAGTTACCTCTGATATACTGTAGCAGCACTGTATTACCTCTGTTATACTGTAGCAGCACTGTGTTACCTCTGTTACACTGTAGCAGCACTAAGTTACCTCTTTTAAACTGTAGCAGCACTGTGTTACCTCTGTTATACTGTAGCAGCACTTAGTTACCTCTGTTATACTGTAGCAGCACTGTGTTACCTCTTTTATACTGTAGCAGCACTGAGTTACCTCTGTTATACTGTAGCAGCACTGTGTTACCTCTGTTATACTGTAGCAGCACTAAGTTACATCTGTTATACTGTAGCAGCACTGAGTTACCTCTGTTATACTGTAGCAGCACTGTATTACCTCTGTTGTACTGTAGCAGCACTGAGTTACATCTGTTATACTGTAGCAGCACTGAGTTACCTCTGTTATATTGTAGCAGCACTGTGTTACCTCTGTTACACTGTAGCAGCACTTTGTTACCTCTGTTACACTGTAGCAGCACTGAGTTATCTCTGTTATACTGTAGCAGCACTGTGTTATACTGTAGCAGCACACTATCATATACTGTAGCAGCAATGTGTTATCTCTGTTATACTGTAGCAGCACTGTGTTTCCTCTGTTACACTGTAGCAGCACTGTGTTACCTCTGTTATACTGTAGCAGCACTGTGTTACCTCTGTTACACTGTATTAGCACTGTGTTACCTCTGTTATACTGTAGCAGCACTGTGTTTCATCTGTTATACTGTAGCAGCACTGTGTTACCTCTGTTATACTGTAGCAGCACGGTGTTACCTCTGTTATACTGTTGCAGCACCGTGTTACCACTGTTATACTGTAGCAGTATTCTGTTATACTGTAGCAACACTCTATCATATACTGTAGCAGCACTGTGTTATCTCTGTTATACTGTAGCAGCAATGTGTTATCTCTGTTATAGTGTAGCAGCACTGTGTCACCTCTGTTACACTGTAGCTACATTCTGTTATACTATTGCAGCGCACTGTAGCAGCAATGTGTTATCTATGTTATACTGTAGCAGCACTGTGTTACTTCAGTTATACTGTAGCAGCACTGTGTTACCTCTGTTATACTGTAGCAGCACTGTGTTACCTCTGTTATACTGTAGCAGCACACTATCATATACTGTAGCAGCAATGTGTTATCTCTGTTATAGTGTAGCAGCGTTGTGTCACCTCTGTTATACTGTAGCAACATTCTGTTATACTGTAGCAGCGCACTATCATACACTGTAGCAGCACTGTGTTACCTCTGTTATACTGTAGCAGTACTGTGTTACCTCTGTTATACTGTAGCAGCACTGTGTTACCTCTGTTATATTGTAGCAGCACTGTGTTAACTCTGTTATACTGTAGCAGCACTGTGTTACCTCTGTTATACTGTAGCAACATTCTGTTGTACTGTAGCAGCGCACTATCATATACTGTAGCAGCAATGTGTTATCTCTGTTATAGTGTAGCAGCGCTGTGTCACCTCTGTTACACTGTAGGAACATTCTGTTATACTGTAGCAGCGCACTATCATACACTGTAGCAGCAATGTGTTATCTCTGTTATACTGTAGCAGCACTGTGTTACCTCTGTTATACTGTAGCAGCACTGTGTTACCTCTGTTATATTGTAGCAGCACTGTGTTACCTCTGTTATACTGTTGCAGCACACTATCATATACTGTAGCAGCAATGTGTTATCTCTGTTATAGTGTAGCAGCACTGTGTTCCCTCTGTTATACTGTAGCAGCACACTATCATATACTGTAGCAGCAATGTGTTATCTCTGTTATACTGTAGCAACAATGTGTTACCTCTGTTATACTGTAGCAGCACTGTGCTGCTTCAGTTATACTGTAGCAGCACTGTGTTACCTCTGTTGTACTGTAGCAGCAATGTGTTATCTCTGTTATAGTGTAGCAGCGCTGTGTCACCTCTGTTATACTGTAGCAGCCTTGTGTTACCTCAGTTATACTGTAGCAGCACTGTGTTACCTCTGTTATACTGTAGCAGCACTGTGTTACCTCTGTTGTACTGTAGCAGCAATGTGTTATCTCTGTTATAGTGTAGCAGCGTTGTGTCACCTCTGTTATACTGTAGCAGCACTGTGTTACCTCAGTTATATTGTAGCAGCACTGTGTTACCTCTGTTATACTGTAGCAGCACTGTGTTTCATCTGTTATACTGTAGCAGCACTGTTACCTCTGTTATACTGTAGCAACATTCTGTTATACTGTAGCAGTGCACTATCATATACTGTAGCAGCAATGTGTTATCTCTGTTATAGTGTAGCAGCAATGTGTTACCTCTGTTATACTGTAGCAACATTCTGTTATACTGTAGCAGCGCACTATCATACACTGTAGCAGCAATGTGTTATCTCTGTTATAATGTAGCAGCACTGTGTTACCTCTGTTATACTGTAGCAGCACTGTGTTATCTCTGTTATAATGTAGCAGCACTGTGTTACCTCTGTTATACTGTAGCAGCACTGTGTTACCTCTGTTATACTGTAGCAGCACTATGTTACCTCTGTTATACTGTATCAGCACTGTGTTACCTATGTTATACTGTAGCAGCACTGTGTTACTTCAGTTACACTGTAGCAGCACTGTTACCTTTGTTGTACTGTAGCAGCACTGTGTTACCTGTTATACTGTAGCAGCAATGTGTTATCTCTGTTATAATGTAGCAGCACTGTGTCACCTCTGTTATACTGTAGCAGCACTGTGTTACCTCTGTTGTACTGTAGCAGCAATGTGTTATCTCTGTTATAGTGTAGCAGCGCTGTGTCACCTCTGTTATACTGTAGCAACATTCTGTTATACTGTAGCAGCGCACTATCATACACTGTAGCAGCAATGTGTTATCTCTGTTATAATGTAGCAGCACTGTGTTACCTCTGTTATACTGTAGCAGCACTGTGTTACCTCTGTTATACTGTAGCAGCACTGTGTTACCTCTGTTATACTGTAGCAGCACTGTGTTACCTCTGTTATACTGTAGCTGCACTGTGTTACTTCAGTTACACTGTAGCAGCACTGTTACCTTTGTTGTACTGTAGCAGCACTGTGTTACCTGTTATACTGTAGCAGCAATGTCTTATCGCTGTTATACTGTAGCAACATTCTGTTATACTGTAGCAGTGCACTATCATACACTGTAGCAGCAATGTGTTATCTCTGTTATAATGTAGCAGCACTGTGTTACCTCTGTTATACTGTAGCAGCACTGTGTTACCTCTGTTATACTGTAGCAGCACTGTGTTACCTCTGTTATACTGTAGCAGCACTGTGTTACCTCTGTTATACTGTAGCAGCACTGTGTTTCCTCTGTTATACTGTAGCAGCACTGAGTTACCTCTGTTATACTGTAGCAGCACTGTGTTACCTCTGTTATACTGTAGCAGCACTGTGTTACCTCTGTTATACTGTAGCAGCACTGTGTTATCTCTGTTATACTGTAGCAACACTGTGTTACCTCTGTTATACTGTAGCAGCACTGTGTTACTTCAGTTACACTGTAGCAGCACTGTTACCTTTGTTGTACTGTAGCAGCACTGTGTTACCTGTTATACTGTAGCAGCAATGTGTTATCTCTGCTATAATGTAGCAGCACTGTGTCACCTCTGTTATACTGTAGCAGCACTGTGTTACCTCTGTTGTACTGTAGCAGCAATGTGTTATCTCTGTTATAGTGTAGCAGCGTTGTGTCACCTCTGTTATACTGTAGCAGCACTGTGTTACCTCAGTTATACTGTAGCAGCACTGTGTTACCTCTGTTATAGTGTAGCAGCACTGTTACCTCTGTTATACTGTAGCAGCGCACTATCATATACTGTAGCAGCAATGTGTTATCTCTGTTATAGTGTAGCAGCGCTGTGTCACCTCTGTTATACTGTAGCAACATTCTGTTATACTGTAGCAGCGCACTATCATACACTGTAGCAGCAATGTGTTATCTCTGTTATAATGTAGCAGCACTGTGTTACCTCTGTTATACTGTAGCAGCACTGTGTTACCTCTGTTATACTGTAGCAGCACTGTGTTACCTCTGTTATACTGTAGCAGCACTGTGTTACCTCTGTTATACTGTAGCAGCACTGTGTTACTTCAGTTACACTGTAGCAGCACTGTTACCTTTGTTGTACTGTAGCAGCACTGTGTTACCTGTTATACTGTAGCAGCAATGTGTTATCTCTGTTATAATGTAGCAGCACTGTGTCACCTCTGTTATACTGTAGCAGCACTGTGTTACCTCTGTTGTACTGTAGCAGCAATGTGTTATCTCTGTTATAGTGTAGCAGCGTTGTGTCACCTCTGTTATACTGTAGCAGCACTGTGTTACCTCAGTTATACTGTAGCAGCACTGTGTTACCTCTGTTATACTGTAGCAGCACTGTTACCTCTGTTATACTGTAGCAACATTCTGTTATACTGTAGCAGCGCACTATCATATACTGTAGCAGCAATGTGTTATCTCTGTTATAATGTAGCAGCACTGTGTTACCTCTGTTATACTGTAGCAGCACTGTGTTACCTCTGTTATACTGTAGCAGCACTGTGTTACCTCTGTTATACTGTAGCAGCACTGTGTTACCTCTGTTATACTGTAGCAGCACTGTGTTTCCTCTGTTATACTGTAGCAGCACTGAGTTACCTCTGTTATACTGTAGCAGCACTGTGTTACCTCTGTTATACTGTAGCAGCACTGTGTTACCTCTGTTATACTGTAGCAGCACTGTGTTATCTCTGTTATACTGTAGCAGCACTGTGTTACCTCTGTTATACTGTAGCAGCACCGTGTTACTTCAGTTACACTGTAGCAGCACTGTTACCTTTGTTGTACTGTAGCAGCACTGTGTTACCTGTTATACTGTAGCAGCAATGTGTTATCTCTGCTATAATGTAGCAGCACTGTGTCACCTCTGTTATACTGTAGCAGCACTGTGTTACCTCTGTTGTACTGTAGCAGCACTGTGTTACCTCTGTTATAGTGTAGCAGCACTGTTACCTCTGTTATACTGTAGCAGCACTGTATTATCTCTGTTATAGTGTAGCAGCACTGTGTTACCTCTGTTACACTGTATCAGCACTGTGCTACCTCTGTTATACTGTAGCAGCACTGTGTTACCTCTGTTATACTGTAGCAGCACTGTGTTACCTCTGTTATACTGTAGCAGCACTGAGATACCTCTGTTATACTGTAGCAGCACTGAGTTACCTCTGTTATACTGTAGCAGCACTGAGTTACCTCTGTTATACTGTAGCAGCACTGTGTTACCTCTGTTATACTGTAGCAGCACTGTGTTACCTCTGTTATACTGTAGCAGCACTGTGTTACCTCTGTTATACTGTAGCAGCACTGTATTACCTCTGTTATACTGTAGCAGCACTGTGTTACCTCTGTTATACTGTAGCAGCACTGTGTTACCTCTGTTATACTGTAGCAGCACTGAGATACCTCTGTTATACTGTAGCAGCACTGAGTTACCTCTGTTATACTGTAGCAGCACTGTGTTACCTCTGTTATACTGTAGCAGCACTGTGTTACCTCTGTTATACTGTAGCAGCACTGTGTTACCTCTGTTATACTGTAGCAGCACTGTATTACCTCTGTTATACTGTAGCAGCACTGTGTTACCTCTGTTATACTGTAGCAGCACTGTGTTACCTCTGTTATACTGTAGCAGCACTGAGTTACCTCTGTTATACTGTAGCAGCACTGTGTTACCTCTGTTATACTGTAGCAGCACTGAGTTACCTCTGTTATACTGTAGCAGCACTGTATTACCTCTGTTATACTGTAGCAGCACTGTGTTACCTCTGTTACACGGTAGCAGCACTGTGTTAACTCTGTTATACTGTAGCAGCACTATGTTACCTTGGTTACACTGTAGCAGCACTGTGTTACCTCTGTAGCAGCACTGTTATCTCTGTTATAGTGTAGCAGCGCTGTGTTACCTCTGTTACACTGTATCAGCCCTGTGCTACCTCTATTATACTGTAGCAGCACTGTGTTTCCTCTGTTATACTGTAGCAGCACTGAGTTAACTCTGTTATACTGTAGCAGCACTGTGTTACCTCTGTTATACTGTAGCAGCACTGAGATACCTCTGTTATACTGTAGCAGCACTGAGTTACCTCTGTTATACTGTAGCAGCACTGTGTTACCTCTGTTATACTGTAGCAGCACTGTGTTACCTCTGTTACACTGTAGCAGCACTGTGTTACCTCTGTTATACTGTAGCAGCACTGTATTACCTCTGTTATACTGTAGCAGCACTGTGTTACCTCTGTTCTACTGTAGCAGCACTGAGTTACATCTGTTATACTGTAGCAGCACTGAGTTACCTCTGTTATACTGTAGCAGCACTGTGTTACCTCTGTTATACTGTAGCAGCACTGAGTTACATCTGTTATACTGTAGCAGCACTGAGTTACCTCTGTTATACTGTAGCAGCACTGTGTTACCTCTGTTATACTGTAGCAGCACCGTGTTACCTTTGTTATAGTGTAGCAGCGCTCTGTTACCTCTGTTACACTGTATCAGCGCTGTGCTACCTCTGTTATACTTTAGCAGCACTGTGTTTCCTCTGTTATACTGTAGCAGCACTCTGTTACCTCTGTTATACTGTAGCAGCACTGTGTTACCTCTGTTATTCTGTAGCAGCACTGAGTTACCTCTGTTATACTGTAGCAGCACTGTGTTACCTCTTTTATACTGTAGCAGCATTGCGTTACATCTGTTATACTGTAGCAGCACTGAGTTACCTCTGATATACTGTAGCAGCACTGTATTACCTCTGTTATACTGTAGCAGCACTGTGTTACCTCTGTTACACTGTAGCAGCACTAAGTTACCTCTTTTAAACTGTAGCAGCACTGTATTACCTCTGTTGTACTGTAGCAGCATTGAGTTACATCTGTTATACTGTAGCAGCACTGAGTTACCTCTGATATACTGTAGCAGCACTGTATTACCTCTGTTATACTGTAGCAGCACTGTGTTACCTCTGTTACACTGTAGCAGCACTAAGTTACCTCTTTTAAACTGTAGCAGCACTGTGTTACCTCTGTTATACTGTAGCAGCACTTAGTTACCTCTGTTATACTGTAGCAGCACTGTGTTACCTCTTTTATACTGTAGCAGCACTGAGTTACCTCTGTTATACTGTAGCAGCACTGTGTTACCTCTGTTATACTGTAGCAGCACTAAGTTACATCTGTTATACTGTAGCAGCACTGAGTTACCTCTGTTATACTGTAGCAGCACTGTATTACCTCTGTTGTACTGTAGCAGCACTGAGTTACATCTGTTATACTGTAGCAGCACTGAGTTACCTCTGTTATATTGTAGCAGCACTGTGTTACCTCTGTTACACTGTAGCAGCACTTTGTTACCTCTGTTACACTGTAGCAGCACTGAGTTATCTCTGTTATACTGTAGCAGCACTGTGTTATACTGTAGCAGCACACTATCATATACTGTAGCAGCAATGTGTTATCTCTGTTATACTGTAGCAGCACTGTGTTTCCTCTGTTACACTGTAGCAGCACTGTGTTACCTCTGTTATACTGTAGCAGCACTGTGTTACCTCTGTTACACTGTATTAGCACTGTGTTACCTCTGTTATACTGTAGCAGCACTGTGTTTCATCTGTTATACTGTAGCAGCACTGTGTTACCTCTGTTATACTGTAGCAGCACGGTGTTACCTCTGTTATACTGTTGCAGCACCGTGTTACCACTGTTATACTGTAGCAGTATTCTGTTATACTGTAGCAACACTCTATCATATACTGTAGCAGCACTGTGTTATCTCTGTTATACTGTAGCAGCAATGTGTTATCTCTGTTATAGTGTAGCAGCACTGTGTCACCTCTGTTACACTGTAGCTACATTCTGTTATACTATTGCAGCGCACTGTAGCAGCAATGTGTTATCTATGTTATACTGTAGCAGCACTGTGTTACTTCAGTTATACTGTAGCAGCACTGTGTTACCTCTGTTATACTGTAGCAGCACTGTGTTACCTCTGTTATACTGTAGCAGCACACTATCATATACTGTAGCAGCAATGTGTTATCTCTGTTATAGTGTAGCAGCGTTGTGTCACCTCTGTTATACTGTAGCAACATTCTGTTATACTGTAGCAGCGCACTATCATACACTGTAGCAGCACTGTGTTACCTCTGTTATACTGTAGCAGTACTGTGTTACCTCTGTTATACTGTAGCAGCACTGTGTTACCTCTGTTATATTGTAGCAGCACTGTGTTAACTCTGTTATACTGTAGCAGCACTGTGTTACCTCTGTTATACTGTAGCAACATTCTGTTGTACTGTAGCAGCGCACTATCATATACTGTAGCAGCAATGTGTTATCTCTGTTATAGTGTAGCAGCGCTGTGTCACCTCTGTTACACTGTAGGAACATTCTGTTATACTGTAGCAGCGCACTATCATACACTGTAGCAGCAATGTGTTATCTCTGTTATACTGTAGCAGCACTGTGTTACCTCTGTTATACTGTAGCAGCACTGTGTTACCTCTGTTATATTGTAGCAGCACTGTGTTACCTCTGTTATACTGTTGCAGCACACTATCATATACTGTAGCAGCAATGTGTTATCTCTGTTATAGTGTAGCAGCACTGTGTTCCCTCTGTTATACTGTAGCAGCACACTATCATATACTGTAGCAGCAATGTGTTATCTCTGTTATACTGTAGCAACAATGTGTTACCTCTGTTATACTGTAGCAGCACTGTGCTGCTTCAGTTATACTGTAGCAGCACTGTGTTACCTCTGTTGTACTGTAGCAGCAATGTGTTATCTCTGTTATAGTGTAGCAGCGCTGTGTCACCTCTGTTATACTGTAGCAGCCTTGTGTTACCTCAGTTATACTGTAGCAGCACTGTGTTACCTCTGTTATACTGTAGCAGCACTGTGTTACCTCTGTTGTACTGTAGCAGCAATGTGTTATCTCTGTTATAGTGTAGCAGCGTTGTGTCACCTCTGTTATACTGTAGCAGCACTGTGTTACCTCAGTTATATTGTAGCAGCACTGTGTTACCTCTGTTATACTGTAGCAGCACTGTGTTTCATCTGTTATACTGTAGCAGCACTGTTACCTCTGTTATACTGTAGCAACATTCTGTTATACTGTAGCAGTGCACTATCATATACTGTAGCAGCAATGTGTTATCTCTGTTATAGTGTAGCAGCAATGTGTTACCTCTGTTATACTGTAGCAACATTCTGTTATACTGTAGCAGCGCACTATCATACACTGTAGCAGCAATGTGTTATCTCTGTTATAATGTAGCAGCACTGTGTTACCTCTGTTATACTGTAGCAGCACTGTGTTATCTCTGTTATAATGTAGCAGCACTGTGTTACCTCTGTTATACTGTAGCAGCACTGTGTTACCTCTGTTATACTGTAGCAGCACTATGTTACCTCTGTTATACTGTATCAGCACTGTGTTACCTATGTTATACTGTAGCAGCACTGTGTTACTTCAGTTACACTGTAGCAGCACTGTTACCTTTGTTGTACTGTAGCAGCACTGTGTTACCTGTTATACTGTAGCAGCAATGTGTTATCTCTGTTATAATGTAGCAGCACTGTGTCACCTCTGTTATACTGTAGCAGCACTGTGTTACCTCTGTTGTACTGTAGCAGCAATGTGTTATCTCTGTTATAGTGTAGCAGCGCTGTGTCACCTCTGTTATACTGTAGCAACATTCTGTTATACTGTAGCAGCGCACTATCATACACTGTAGCAGCAATGTGTTATCTCTGTTATAATGTAGCAGCACTGTGTTACCTCTGTTATACTGTAGCAGCACTGTGTTACCTCTGTTATACTGTAGCAGCACTGTGTTACCTCTGTTATACTGTAGCAGCACTGTGTTACCTCTGTTATACTGTAGCTGCACTGTGTTACTTCAGTTACACTGTAGCAGCACTGTTACCTTTGTTGTACTGTAGCAGCACTGTGTTACCTGTTATACTGTAGCAGCAATGTCTTATCGCTGTTATACTGTAGCAACATTCTGTTATACTGTAGCAGTGCACTATCATACACTGTAGCAGCAATGTGTTATCTCTGTTATAATGTAGCAGCACTGTGTTACCTCTGTTATACTGTAGCAGCACTGTGTTACCTCTGTTATACTGTAGCAGCACTGTGTTACCTCTGTTATACTGTAGCAGCACTGTGTTACCTCTGTTATACTGTAGCAGCACTGTGTTTCCTCTGTTATACTGTAGCAGCACTGAGTTACCTCTGTTATACTGTAGCAGCACTGTGTTACCTCTGTTATACTGTAGCAGCACTGTGTTACCTCTGTTATACTGTAGCAGCACTGTGTTATCTCTGTTATACTGTAGCAACACTGTGTTACCTCTGTTATACTGTAGCAGCACTGTGTTACTTCAGTTACACTGTAGCAGCACTGTTACCTTTGTTGTACTGTAGCAGCACTGTGTTACCTGTTATACTGTAGCAGCAATGTGTTATCTCTGCTATAATGTAGCAGCACTGTGTCACCTCTGTTATACTGTAGCAGCACTGTGTTACCTCTGTTGTACTGTAGCAGCAATGTGTTATCTCTGTTATAGTGTAGCAGCGTTGTGTCACCTCTGTTATACTGTAGCAGCACTGTGTTACCTCAGTTATACTGTAGCAGCACTGTGTTACCTCTGTTATAGTGTAGCAGCACTGTTACCTCTGTTATACTGTAGCAGCGCACTATCATATACTGTAGCAGCAATGTGTTATCTCTGTTATAGTGTAGCAGCGCTGTGTCACCTCTGTTATACTGTAGCAACATTCTGTTATACTGTAGCAGCGCACTATCATACACTGTAGCAGCAATGTGTTATCTCTGTTATAATGTAGCAGCACTGTGTTACCTCTGTTATACTGTAGCAGCACTGTGTTACCTCTGTTATACTGTAGCAGCACTGTGTTACCTCTGTTATACTGTAGCAGCACTGTGTTACCTCTGTTATACTGTAGCAGCACTGTGTTACTTCAGTTACACTGTAGCAGCACTGTTACCTTTGTTGTACTGTAGCAGCACTGTGTTACCTGTTATACTGTAGCAGCAATGTGTTATCTCTGTTATAATGTAGCAGCACTGTGTCACCTCTGTTATACTGTAGCAGCACTGTGTTACCTCTGTTGTACTGTAGCAGCAATGTGTTATCTCTGTTATAGTGTAGCAGCGTTGTGTCACCTCTGTTATACTGTAGCAGCACTGTGTTACCTCAGTTATACTGTAGCAGCACTGTGTTACCTCTGTTATACTGTAGCAGCACTGTTACCTCTGTTATACTGTAGCAACATTCTGTTATACTGTAGCAGCGCACTATCATATACTGTAGCAGCAATGTGTTATCTCTGTTATAATGTAGCAGCACTGTGTTACCTCTGTTATACTGTAGCAGCACTGTGTTACCTCTGTTATACTGTAGCAGCACTGTGTTACCTCTGTTATACTGTAGCAGCACTGTGTTACCTCTGTTATACTGTAGCAGCACTGTGTTTCCTCTGTTATACTGTAGCAGCACTGAGTTACCTCTGTTATACTGTAGCAGCACTGTGTTACCTCTGTTATACTGTAGCAGCACTGTGTTACCTCTGTTATACTGTAGCAGCACTGTGTTATCTCTGTTATACTGTAGCAGCACTGTGTTACCTCTGTTATACTGTAGCAGCACCGTGTTACTTCAGTTACACTGTAGCAGCACTGTTACCTTTGTTGTACTGTAGCAGCACTGTGTTACCTGTTATACTGTAGCAGCAATGTGTTATCTCTGCTATAATGTAGCAGCACTGTGTCACCTCTGTTATACTGTAGCAGCACTGTGTTACCTCTGTTGTACTGTAGCAGCACTGTGTTACCTCTGTTATAGTGTAGCAGCACTGTTACCTCTGTTATACTGTAGCAGCGCACTATCATATACTGTAGCAGCAATGTGTTATCTCTGTTATAGTGTAGCAGCGCTGTGTCACCTCTGTTATACTGTAGCAACATTCTGTTATACTGTAGCAGCGCACTATCATACACTGTAGCAGCAATGTGTTATCTCTGTTATAATGTAGCAGCACTGTGTTACCTCTGTTATACTGTAGCAGCACTGTGTTACCTCTGTTATACTGTAGCAGCACTGTGTTACCTCTGTTATACTGTAGCAGCACTGTGTTACCTCTGTTATACTGTAGCAGCACTGTGTTACCTCTGTTATACTGTAGCAGCACTGTGTTACTTCAGTTACACTGTAGCAGCACTGTTACCTTTGTTGTACTGTAGCAGCACTGTGTTACCTGTTATACTGTAGCAGCAATGTGTTATCTCTGTTATAATGTAGCAGCACTGTGTCACCTCTGTTATACTGTAGCAGCACTGTGTTACCTCTGTTGTACTGTAGCAGCAATGTGTTATCTCTGTTATAGTGTAGCAGCGTTGTGTCACCTCTGTTATACTGTAGCAGCACTGTGTTACCTCTGTTATACTGTAGCAGCACTGTTACCTCTGTTATACTGTAGCAACATTCTGTTATACTGTAGCAGCGCACTATCATATACTGTAGCAGCAATGTGTTATCTCTGTTATAATGTAGCAGCACTGTGTTACCTCTGTTATACTGTAGCAGCACTGTGTTATCTCTGTTATAATGTAGCAGCACTGTGTTACCTCTGTTATACTGTAGCAGCACTGTGTTACCTCTGTTATACTGTATCAGCACTGTGTTACCTCTGTTGTACTGTAGCAGCACTGTGTTACCTCTGTTATACTGTAGCAGCATTGTGTTACACTGTTATACTGTAGCAACACTGTAGCAGCGCTTTATCATATACTGTAGCAACATTGTGTTATCTCTGTTATACTGTAGCAGTACTGTGTTACCTCTGTTATACTGTAGCAGCACTGTGTTACCTGAGCCCTAGTGCAGTGCTACCCTCCATGCGCAGGGAGTCAGTGCAGAGTCTGGCCATGCAGAACGGCGCTGTCCAGCGCGGAGAGCTGCTGAAACGCTCAGGTGAACGGATAGCGGCGCTACATGCCAGAGGAAACTACAAGTCCCGTCATCCTGCATGCTCTGTGGCTGGTGGGTGTCAGTGTGGAAGACCCCCTTGTTGGCGCTCTCTTGCGGTGTACGTGAGACTAGGCATGCTGAGGGTAGCACAGCCCAGCAGCCTCTTCTCCTTGTACGTTGTGCCTCCCGTAGCAGCTCTGCACTGACTCCTGGCCACACAGGCTGCACGAAGCATCAGAGAGCAGGCGGCGAGCTGCAGCCACACGCTGATCACAGCTGCTCTCCGCATCCTGCAGGGCCTTCACTAGGGGACCACTAGGCGCTTCTCAAGTGTGACTTGTCCTTCCAGTACCTGTGGCTGATCTGTGCGAGCAGCACCCCTGCCTGTCATCCCTCCCAACCCCCCTGTCCTCAGCAGCCAGCCAGGGCGGTCAGTGCAGTGTCCTGGGCAGCGAGCTCAGAAGATGTGCCCTGGCCTCTGAGCTGGAAGAGCGATGATTCCCGAGCAGTCCAACCATGTCGTGTCCACCATCGAGAACCTGCCGGCGGAGAGCATCTCCAGCAGCCCCGGCCCTCTGCAGAGGATCCGCAAAGTGTTTAACAGGTGAGAAGCAGCCTGCTATGGGCACAACTGTGACAACTACTGGCAAAGTGCAAACTGTGTACCCTCTGCCTGCTCACTGATCCCAGGAAAAGAGCTGCTCAGTATTTCATTTACCTACAGAACCAATGCAAGTGGTTTAGGGAGAAACATTGACATCTTGCTGCTTTATGCAGATCAGGTAGTCGAGGCTCTGAGAAGGGTTCTCAAGGGAATTAGCCTAATCCCTCTACTTCTTGTTGGTGATCTGATTGTAGTATTTTTGTAGAACAATATTAGTGGGGATGTGCAGCAAGGAGCAAAAATTCTCCTACCATGAAAAATCACTAATCAAACAGAAGCTGTATTGGCACACTGAAGCCATTAACTGTACATTAGTATTTTGCAGGTGGTTGATTAAACTGAGCTCAGCAACTAGTGGTTTTCATTTGTTACCCCCCTTTCCTCTTCCTGGGTTATGCTAGATTTATATGCTAGGAGATATTCTGCTCAACACCAAAGAAGTGCACTTGCATCAGTTCTTATCTGTTATGTTTGTGAGGTGTGCATTGCTATATAAGCCCTTATTCCTTTAAACCTGTTGTAAACAGTGTCAGCTTTCAGAAATTATCTCCCTATGCTAAAGGCTCTCTAAAGCAATGAAAGTTGGAATTTGTTGGAATATGGATGTTTTCAAGAGTGCATAGTGTTGATTTTTTGGATACCTGGTTAAATAGCACCTATTGATATTATAATCATATCTGCATGATATCACTCACATGTTATAGTCATTGTGTTAGTGCAAGCAGTACAAATCATCAGTAGTACAGATGTCTATTGCTGCCACCTAGCAATGCAGTATGTGCCCTTGCCAGCCACCTGACACCTGTGGGAGAGGGTGAGCAATTTCATGTGCTCTCTGTTATTCTATTCATAGTAACAACAGATCAATAGGTGCTCAGGTTTACCCAGTCTGATTACATACTGCAATGAAAAATGGCTTTCTTCCAGTCAAGCTTCTATTAGTCTCCTGTTGTTGAAGGAAATGTGTTGCCTTTGGGGTTGGAAACAAATGTTCTTATATTTGTTGAAACGATTCAAAGAAGAAGCAAAAGTAGCCTCCGTCTAATTGTAAAATCATCAGTGTCTTTAAGCGTGTGCTTTGAAATATGTGAATAGATACAACACTCAGCAGTGGTTGTAATCATTTTAAAATGCTGATGTAATTGAAGTTTGTACACAGTCATTACACTCCAGATGTATTTGCAGTCATTGTGCAAATTCTTTCTTTGTCATGAATCTACTGAACATGATTTATCTTGCCAATATGCATTTGTTGCAAGTTTGCAGCTATTTATTTTATTGCAGTAGAACACATTACACAACCAAAGCAGATGTCTGACTGATGATTTTAATACATGGCAGATCTGTAAGTAAAGGCAGTGTTCAAAAAACATTTCACTGTCACTAGTGGTAGAATGATTAAGAAGAACTGCTTATTGGTAGAACTTAATTTTGCAGTCTGATGATTTGAATTTTCCTATAATGATTGGTCTGTGGAATAGGTAGGTTATGATGTAATCTCAAGGATGTGTGCTTGCAGATTATCTACAGTGCACATTTTCACAGTGGAAGCTGTTATTTTTCAAGATGAAAGTGGTGAATGGAAAATCCTGGTGTTTGTTCTTGCGAAATGCAAAATGCAGTGTTCATTTGGGCTGCTGTATAAAGACTAGTGCAAAGAAATCTGGAGCAAAAGCGGTGCAGTGGTCCACTGTAACCAATCCAGTGCTGCTATTTAAAGGACAACTGACTTGAGAGAGGTGTGGAGGCTACCATATTTTAACCTTAAAACAATGCATATTGCCTGGCTGTCCTGCTGATCATCTGCCTCTAATACTTGTAGCCATAGACCCTGAACAAGCATGCAACAGATCAGATGTTTCTGACATTATTGTCAGATCTGACAAGGTTAACTGCATGTATGTTTTGGGTGGTATTCGGACACTACTGCTGCCAAACAGATCAGCAGAGCTGCCAGGCAACTGGTATTGTTTAAAAGGAAATAAATATGGCAGCCACCATATCCCTTTCAGGCCAGTTGTCCTTTAAATGAAGCAGGATCCTCAGTACTCTAGTCAGCTGCCAGATTTTGCTTTAGATTCCTGGGAAGTGCTTGATTCATGAGCCCAAGCAGAATCTGGAGTAAACTTTTTTTATGACCAGTAGCCTAATTTACATGGTGGTGCACAGCAGTGTCTATCCTCCCTTAGATCTGCAGTTTTATTACTGTAGCAACATTATGTTATTATCTGCATAATTTTCTCTAAGTTTTTATTCCAGTGCTTAATTTTTTACCTCATGAGAAAACTGAATATATTATTGGACTATATTTATATTTTTTCTTGAGTGTATACAGGTGTGATTGGGACATTCAATGGCAATATCTACAGCAGCCAGAAATTATGAGAAGGCTTTCAGATAGATAAACTCTCTGGGGAACAATGGGGTTGATTTACCATTGTTTTTCTCATGATGAGATAAACATGTGTATATACCGTCTTGAGCCTACATAAAACTAGGCTGTGTTATTTTTTTTTCCATTTTCTCCCTGTAATGGTTACAATTTCAGGGCTCTGAATGACAGTTTCTCTCCAGGCAGACTTCAGTTGGGCTGCACCTCACTGATAACTAATAACAGTCTATACAACTCTTCAATTTCACAAAGACAAAGCTGTGTTAAGGCTATAGACAAAGAAATGTCAATAGTTAAAAATGGGGGTTGTAAACATCTAAAACTATTATCATTCAGTTGAGACAATAAAAACTTCAAACTTATGTTTTTTGTTTGTTTGTTTTTTAGCTCATACATTGTTGGACTGGGAGGGGGAAAAGCTGAGGAAATCCACCTGCTGGCCTGCAGCTAGTCTTCACTGTGAGCAGCAACACTGGATTACTGCTGCTTGGCCAGCAAGTGGATTTCCTCATCTTTACCACCTCCCAGTCCTACATTGAGGTCATAAACAAAAAATAAAAATGCTAGACTCAAGTCAAGTAGGAGTACACATACAGTTGTTTATCTCCTCAGCATATTTTCAGTTCAGGTTTGCTTTTAGCACTCAGCAAGCAAAAATGAACTAATAATAAGGTGAAAAAGTGACTAGGTTAATAAGGAACAATATATTGTAAAGTTATTTTATGTATAAGGTGAAAATATGTAAGGGAAGATAACTGGTTTTGTAAAATCAATCCTATTGTGAGCTAAACCACTGGGTGAAAATGAATTACTATGCCATCAGCTAGAGGCATTTCCATGACTAACCCAACACAGGCCATTTATCATTGCACCTCATCCAGCATAACTGTACTGCTTGGAAACAGTATGGGATAAAAGCATTGACATAAATGCAGCCCCTATGTGTACTATGACTAATTATATCTCAGTCTGCATATCTCAGCCCAATTCATTTGGTGTTTATAAGTCTATGAGTTTGGAAATGGAGGCATGTTTTCCTTGGCTCTACTGGTTGTCTTTGAATTGTTAGTTAAATGTATATCAATATCTGTACCTGGATCATAATTAGTGAAACCCACTTAGCGTTTTGCTTCTTTTGTCATGTTGTGAACACTTCAGAAATGGCAGTTTTACTGAACAATTAACATCTTTTATTGGTTGCAGTGAAAAAAAATGGATTATTTTGCCTTTAATCATGCATTGAAGCGCTATTAACCTGCATAATTTTAATACATATTTATCAAGTCTTGGCTCCGCATATGGCAAATTGACAGCTTCAGTCTTGATGAAAACTAAAAAGCACCAGTTCTGAGCAGCAAAGTGTCCTTATTAGACCCAGCTCACAATAGCAGTAAGAAAAGGTCCATTCGCAGATTTTGGTGCTGCAGCAATTTTCCCGGACAGCAGAGCCCAGCAGAACGGAAACAGAGGCTGAAGCACTGCATGGGAGGCAATGAGAAACAGATCCTTTAATCACATTGGAAATGTGGACAGTTCTAGCCAGTAAAATCTACTTTGGTGATGGAGGTTTGGGGGGATATGGAGAAATGGAACTGAACCGACGGAATGGAAATAAAATGGAAACGGATCAGTTTGAATGGAAATCAGATTTGTTTTCACGGATTGGTTTCCCAGAAAGTGCCAGTGTGAACCAGCCCTAATATATACCATGCGCTATATGTATTCAATTAATTAACTTTTGATCCAGCACTTGGTCATAATCCATGAAAATTCAACATTTTGTACAATTTCCAATTTTGTAAAACTTATACAATGATGATTCATAGAATTCATAACTTGTAAAAGTATACATAATACAGCCACATGCAAACAAATATATACAGTATATATATATATATATATATATATATATATATATATATATATATATATATATATATATATATATATATATATATATATATATATATATACATACAGTGGGTTGCAAAAGTATTCGGCCCCTTTGAAGTTTTCCACATTTTGTCACATTACTGCCACAACCATGCATCAACTTTGTTGGAATTCCACGTGAAAGACCAACACAAAGTGGTGTACATGTGAGAAGTGGATCGAAAATCATACGTCATTCCAAACATTTTTTACAAATAAATGACTGCAAAGTGGGGTGTGCGTAATTATTCGGCCCCCTGAGTCAAAACTTTGTAGAACCACCTTTTGCTGCAATTACAGCTGCCAGTCTTTTAGGGTATGTCTCTACCAGCTTTGCACATCTAGAGACTGAAATCCTTGCCCATTTTTCATTGCAAAACAGCTCCAGCTCAGTCAGATTAGATGGACAGCGTTTGTGAACAGCAGTTTTCAGATCTTGCCACAGATTCTTGATTGGATTTAGATCTGGACTTTGACTGGGCCATTCTAACACATAGATATGTTTTGTTTTAAACCATTCCATTGTTGCCCTGGCTTTATGTTTAGGGTCATTGTCCTGCTGGAAGGTGAACCTCCGCCCCAGTCTTAAGTCTTTTGCAGTCTCCAAGAGGTTTTCGTCCAAGTTTGCCCTGTATTTGGCTCCATCCATCTTCCCATCAACTCTGACCAGCTTCCCTGTCCCTGCTGAAGAGATGCACCCCCCGAGCATGATGCTGCCACCACCATATTTGACAGTGGGGATGGTGTGTTCAGAGTGATGTGCAGTGTTAGATTTCCGCCACACATAGCGTTTTGCATTTTGGCCAAAAAGTTCCATTTTGGTCTCATCTGACCAGAGCACCTTCTTCCACATGGTTGCTGTGTCCCCCACATGGCCTGTGGCAAACTGCAAACGGGACTTCTTATGCTTTCTGTTAACAATGCCTTTCTTCTTGCCACTCTTCCATAAAGGCCAACTTTGTACAGTGCATGACTAATAGTTGTCCTATGTACAGAGTCTCCCACCTGAGCTGTAGATCTCTGCAGCTCGTCCAGAGTCACCATGGGCCTCTTGACTGCATTTCTGATCAGCGCTCTCCTTGTTCGGCCTGTGAGTTTAGATGGATGGCCTTCTCTTGGTAGGTTTACAGTTATGCCATACTCCTTCCATTTCTGAATGATCGCTTGAACAGTGCCCCGTGGAATGTTCAAGGCTTTGGAAATCTTTTTGTAGCCTAAGCCTGCTTTAAATTTCTCAATAACTTGATCCCTGACCTGTCATGTGTGTTCTTTGGACTTCACGGTGTTGTTGCTCCCAATATTCTCTTAGACAACCTCTGAGGCCCTCACAGAGCAGCTGTATTTGTACTGACATTAGATTACACACAGGTGCACTCTATTTAGTCATTAGCACTCATCAGGCAATGTCTATAGGCAACTGACTGTACTCAGATCAAAGGGGGCCGAATAATTATGCACACACCACTTTGCAGTTATTTATTTGTAAAAAATGTTTGGAATCATGTATGATTTTCGTTCCACTTCTCACGTGTACACCACTTTGTATTGGTCTTTCATGTGGAATTCCAATAAAATTGATTCATGTTTGTGGCAGTAATATGACAAAATGTTGAAAACTTTAAGGGGGCCGAATACTTTTGCAACCCACTGTATATATATATATATAGGGCCCCATTTCTTCTTAATCCATATCGGCTTCCATTCACCAATCAGCTGACAAAGCCAGAAAAATGATAAATTGCATTGACACCCGCTCTCTCCCACTGACCATAGCTCTGTTGTCATATGGACCTCCATTGTATGCATTTCCGACTGTTCGAGGTGGCTACCTCCAGGTCTTTGTGACATCACTTTGTAAAGGACTTACCTAGCTGGTGTTCCACTGATGTGGCCCGTTCTTCCAAGAGCCAGCTCAAACAGTCAACCTCCTCCTCTGGCCAGCTCAGTATCTCCAGTGTCTCGTCAAGTGTGTGCACCTGCACTAACAGGCGTCGTGCCCTTCTTATTTCATCCAGTGGCACTGTTAGCTTTGTGGTACAGCTTAAAGCACATCTGAACTGAGAGGAAAATGGAGGCTGACTTATTTATTTCCTCATAAACAACCATCTTGTGCTTGGTTTTAACACACCGTACTTGTTTCTACACGTAAATTGAATATATTCTGAAAATGTGACTTGTGTGTTTAAAATTGGGCATATATGTAATTAATTAGTAAAATACATCTAAAACCCAGTGATGTTACATGTTATACTTCCATCAACATCTATAAACAGAGAATTAGTGGCTATTACACCCGCTTTGACATGTAATGAGTAGAATGGGGGGAGGAGGGGGAGATTAGAGGGAGTGCAACTCCCCAGAATGGCTTTTAGACATAGAGGCCCATATGCAATTCACTTTTTCTCCTGAGTTTTATCCTAGGTAAAAAAAAATGTCTCTTTAAAATCATTTTCAGAAATGTATTATTAAAAAAGTACCAAAATTAGTAGAAAATGTACTATCAAAATAATTTTATGTATTTTCTTGCTTGCTGGGGGTTTCAAAGGCATTATATTGACAAGGTGCAAAAATATCAACTTGGAGAAAACTAAGGAGAAAAAGTGAATTGTATATGGCCCCAAGTATTTACTGGGATACTGCTGTCTTTCTTACTGCCTGGGACCGCTGTGTGGTGTATATATATATATCAGGGTACTGCTGTCCTTTATGACAGCCTGAGATGGCATACTTATGGGCAGCTTTATAAGACAATTGCAGCCTACTGTATTGAAAGGACTGGTTGGAAGACCCAGGTTTTTTAGATGTGAGGCGGTTTAGGAATTGTAGGCAATGTATCATAAAAAATAACTTGCACAGAATGTACTATTTCTGTTTGTTCCCCATGGTGGGGCTTCATAGTGCTCTCCATTGCTGTGTTGTGCACAGCACTGTCTACAAGTGCATAGAAGTACAGTTCTTGGATCACTTGAGTACAATACTGAGAAGCACTGCAGTTTAGATTGAATATGACTCCACTTCAGGGTAAAGCGCGGCAAGCTCAGGCCTCTTCTTCGCTAAGCTTGGATACAGCTATCTTTTTCAAACATTTTATGAATTCCTTCCAGGCAATAATAGGGGTTTTGTTGGGGTTTCTGAAAGACAGTCTTTAGTACTGTAAAGGGAACATAGGCTAGCAGTGATTAACGAACTGTCCAGGCTGAATGTGCTTTTTCTTTGTAGCTGTGAAACAGGAAACACAAGCAGTATTGGACTTAAAGGGTTTTAACAAATGGACCTCAGCTGTACACTGACATGGTGACATGTGTCCTCAGAATTTCCTGCTGCCTCTCCCAGATGCATGAATGAAATCACTTAAATGATTTAGATGAACTTAGATGTCTAGACAGGCTTTTGACTGAAAATGCATTATTACTAAATGGAAAGCCAATTCTGGCATTTCATGCTCATATGCTGCTTTTAATATCTAACCAAAAATTCACCCACTTTTAGGACATCTTTTGGCTTATTCAACCAAACAGAGCAAAGAGTGAAACGCTAATTGCAAACAGCAAGACCTCTAACGAGTTAATTCTGCCTCGGTCACATTGGATTATGATTGGTTACTCTCGGCTACTCTGGGTAAAGGTTAACAACTACAATATTTTCACCAAACGCTTCCAATTCAGTTTTTGCGATCGAATTGTATAGAAAATTTGCAGTTTATGAAGGCCATCGATAAGGAACAATTTTTTGGTTGATTGCTAAATAGGATAAAATCGATCCAAAAGTTGGATTTTATGATCGAATTTGAAGAAAGAATCGTTCAGTAAATGTGAACAATCAATAATTGCCTTCCGATTAGTTGCGATCGTTCAAATCGCAACGAAAGATCTCATTTAGTAAAAAAAACTGTACCGTTAACCCCCCCTGGTGGTTTATGAAAATCCGCCAGGGGGCAGCAAAGCCGTTTTTTTTTATTTTTTGTTTTGTTTTTCTGCTCAGCGGCATCCCCCCAGCCCCTCCGTTCAAAGAACAGGATCTCCTGGAGGGCTTCCCCGGTCACCATGGCGACGGGCGGGATGACGTCAAAGGGGACTCCGATCCACCCCACAGCTCTTCCTGGCACTGATTGGCCAGGCAGCGCACGGGGTCTGTGGGGGGGGCAGCTGCGGCGTTACGGATATCGGCGGATCAGCGGGTAGCGGCGGCGATCGGATTGCACACGCAGCTAGCAAAGTGCTAGCTGCGTGTAGCAAAAATAAATTATGCAAATCGGCCCAGCGGTGCCTTCCGGCGGCATAGCTCGGGCTTACCGCCAGGAAGGTTAATGGGCACCTTTACTGCACTCTGCTGTGACTAAAATAAAGTTGGATAAAGTCAACCATGCACTATATGACATTTTCAATAGATTCAATATTAGAATTAATTAAAACATTAAATCTCCTACTTACTTAATGCAGGTTAGGGAGCTATCCCAGCCAAATGGAGTAGGAAAGAACTTTCCTCTCTAAGGGCTGGTGCACACCAAAACCCGCTAGCAGATCCGCAAAACGCTAGCAGATTTTTAAACGCTTTTTTTTATTTTTATGAGGCGTTTTGCTAGCGTTTTGCGGATTGCTGCTGCGGTTTTCAGTATAGTAGATTTCATATATTGTTACAGTAAAGCTGTTACTGAACAGCTTCTGTAACAAAAACGCCTGCAAAACCGCTCTGAAGTGCCGTTTTTCAGAGCGGTTTGCGTTTTTCCTATACTTAACATTGAGGCAGAAACGCATCCGCAATCCAAAAAATGCCTCACCCAGGCATTTTTCGTTTCTGCAAAACGCCTGCCGCTCTGGTGTGCACCACCCCATTGAGATACATTGGCCAAGCAGATCCGCAACCGCAAGCGGATCTGAAAACGCCCAAAAAGCCGCTCGGTGTGCACCAGCCCTTAAGGCTCATTCACACTATGCGAGCTGCAGTCAGTTTTGACGCATTGCACATAGTGTGAACATAAAGGTTTATAGACTTTAATTTTAACATCCATAGTACAGCAGTTGAGTAGTGCATTTTAACATGAGGGGAGTGATTAAATCACACTATGCATGCGCAGTGCATCTACGTCACTTCCCCTGGAACAACAAGAAAGTGGTTTGACAGTGCAGTAAAATGTGTTGAAATGCATGGAAACGCACAATGAAATGCATAAAAACACAGACAAGATGCATGCGTTTTTACATGCGTTTTAATGCATTTCAAACACATTTACTAGTGTGAATGGCCCCCTAAGGAATGGTATAAGGCTTTTATTGACAATGTTTATAAGCCTTGTTGTTGCATTATTGCAGTTTTTCCAATAAATGTGCGTAAAAACTCACTTGTATGTTTATAATACATTAGAGAATTGCAATTATTTGTTCTGTCAGCATTGCCTTGAAAAAAATATTTAAAACAAATTTAATCTTATGAAAATATATTAAAAATAAAGGACCACTCAATCAATGTTCAATCATTTTATTGATTGAACATTGACTGGTAATGACCAACCTGTATCTATTCCAGTGGGCATGAGTGCAGGAAGCTGCGGTAAGGTAAGGTAAGGTCCATGGCATCACAGCTTTTTACTGCCTCGAACAGAATGAAGCTAGTGGTGGTGGAGGTCCTATCAGTATTACACCAGATACTCGCTGACATTTGTTTATTACTGAGAGATGCCTGCTGGTATAAATCATTTATTTGCATTTTTTCAGTCACAATGGACATTAAAATAACATTTTTCCCCAATGTGGAAATATCGTAGGTTTTGAGTCTGAGTTAAAGGGAACTTGAAGTGAGAGGAATATGAAGGCTGCCCTTTTCATTCTCTAATAAACAATGCTAGACTTCTGTGTGGAACCTCTGCTTCTAATACTTTGTCACTGACCCAGAATGAACATGCAGATCAGATGCATTGATTCTGGTATGACTTTGATGCCTGCATGATCGCTGCAGGTGTGTGACTCAAAACAGCTAAAGCTAAGATGTTACCCCTTTGTGCCGTTAAATATCCTGTTTTAAAAAATGAGGTGACATGATCTGAAGCAGTTCACCTATAGGTATTAATACCAAGCTCTGAAGGTGGAGGTCTTGTTTAACGATCACCCTCTTCAGACTGCAAAAGGATGCAGAGTGCAGGGATAAGGGCATGTAACTGTCTGACAACATCGTAGCCTGTAACTCTGGAAGTCTATCCTGTAGAGAAAAGCTGATAGATGGGCTATTAATCAGGCAGATACGCAAAAAGCTATTTATTAGGCATCAGCTAGTTATAGCACACTTAAACTAAAGATAAGCAGCAGGACAGAGGGGGAGGCTGGCTAAACTGAGGAGCCACTGAGGTTATGGGGGCAATGAAGAACACCCAGGTATGGACACCTCTTATATTTATATGTAGTTCAGGTGTGCTTTAAGCAGCTTATACCGAGATAAAAGAAAGGGCTTCTACTATTGAGTGCTACATAGGACTAGGGAAAAATGTGAGTTGGATTTCAGACATTGATATTCTTCTGTTTCCACAAGAGCAACCAAAAATTTCTGAGCATTTTTAAGTGGGCTTTGTGGATGCACAAAGATGGGGTCCCTACATCTCTTTACAGGGGTCCAAAATTGGTAAAATCCCCCATAGGATTTCATTGCCTCCCTATTTCACTTTCCAAAATCTCACATCTTTTCAAAGGGCAATGGCTCCCCCCTTAGGGGGATCATGACTGGTGAGTTTTGCCACTGCTGAGCCATTGCCCTTTGAAATGGTGTGAGATTTTGGAACGGTAAATAGGAGGCCCAATGAAAGCCTATGGGGGATTTTACCAATTTTGGACCCCTGTAACTCTGGTTTGCAGAGATGTAGGGACCCCATCTTTGGAATCCAAGTCTAACAATATGTCTTCTACCTGCATGAGACATTTCGTGAGATTCAGACTTTGCTAACGGCCATTGCTGCGATTTATGTACGTCACCATCACTACCATTGAAATAGCCCAAATAAACAGGTTTTTGTGACCCTAGGCTATGACCTCTTTGGCCTAGGGGCCCGAAACTCACCAGTCATGTTCCCCCTAAGGGTCCCTACAATGCTAGAAAATTTGCCACTGCTGAGTAATTGCCCTTTGAAAAGATGTGAGATTTTGGAACTGTAAATAGGAGGCCCAATGAAAGCCTATGGGGGATTTTACCAAATTTGGAGCCCTGTAACTCTGGTTTGCAGAGATGTAGGGAACCCATCTTTGGAGCCCAAGTCTAACAATATGTCTTCTACCTGCATGAGACATTTCGTGAGATTCAGACGTTGCTAACGGCCATTGCTGCGATTTATGTACGTCAGACTCGCCACCATTGAAATTGCCCAAATAAACAGGTTTTGTGACCCTAGGCTATGACCTCTTCGGCCTAGGACTGCATTGAACGCGACCCACGCATTGTGCGCATTCTGGACAACACCAATTACTGGGTTTATACCCTTCTGGATCCACGGTACAAACACAATGTTCCAAAACTGCTTGAAGAAAGAGCCAGACAGGTCAAAATGGAAGAATACCAGCAGGCCCTTGTGGAGACTTTAGAGAGGAGATTGACATCCTCCCCCTCCTCTAGCCAGTTGTACGCCGACAGACTGACTTCCGCAAACCCAGGACGACCAGGAGGGCAGCAAACAACACAAGCCGCAGCTAGTGCCCAAAAGGGAATGGTATCGGCAGTGTCCTTGGAGTGGGAAAATTTTCTGACACCCATGCAGCAGCACACAGAACAGCAAGCGTGCAGATCCACCTCCAACACCGATCGCCTGGAGAAGATGGTCAAGGACTACATGTCAGATGGCGTAGCTGTGTTGAACAATCCATCTGCACCCTTCAACTATTGGGTATCGAAGCTAGACACCTGGCACAAACTGGCAATGTACGCAATAGAGGTGCTGGCTTGCCCGGCAGCCAGCGTTATGTCGGAACGCTGTTTCAGTGCTGCCGGAGGCATCGTCACAGATCGGCGGCGTATCCGCCTCTCCACAGAAAATGCAGACCGTCTGACTCAAATTAAAATGAATCAATCCTGGATTGGAAACGACTACGCAACACTCCCGGACCCCAACCAAGTAACATGAACAATGAACATCTGTGATGGGTTAGCGTTTCCGGTCCCTGTTTATTGAACCTCTCATCTGTATTACATTTATGACTGCATGGCGACAAAATGCAAATTGCTATCCGCACGCTTCTTGTCCTCATGCAAGGCCTGGGTTGTTGTGTCTCAAAGCGTGGCCTTCTCCTCCTGCGCCACCCTCCTCCTGTTCCATCACGTGTGCTGCTGCTGGGTTAGCGTTACCGGTCCCTTTTCCTGGAACCTCTTATATGTATTACATTTATGACTGCATGCCGACAAAAAGCATGTTACCTGTGCAAAGAAAACAGACATTTCCCGCATTTAAAAGACAGTTTTCCCTTTGAAACTTTAAAATCGATTTTCTCAAAAACTATAAGCTCTTTTTGCTAATTTTTTTTTTCCTCTTGTACCCACTCCCAAGGTGCACATACCCTGTAAATTTGGGGTATGTAGCATGTAAGGAGGCTTTACAAAGCACAAAAGTTCGGGTCCCCATTGACTTCCATTATGCTCGGAGTTCGGGTCGAACACCCGAACATCGCGGCCATGTTCGGCCTGCTCGGCCCGAACCCGAACATCTAGATGTTCGCCCAACACTAGCGGAGACACAGGAAGCTGCCGAGTTGATACATTTCTCCGTGTTCCGCTCTACTGCAGCTGCCTGGGAGGTCTGTGTCTCCATTAACTTTACATTGTTATCGCCACATCCGAGGGAGCGGTATTTCCCGTCCTCATACCGCTTGCGGTAATCTTTATGAATTACCATTTTGTTACATTTTTGACGAAAATCCCCGCACAAGGCGGTGATTTATCGCTCTGCTCGGCATGCGGAAATGCTTTATGAATGATAGCCTATGTGTCTGTAAAGCTAGTGATTTTTCTGCTCTACGTGGTCTCCATCATTCCCTAGAACAAAGCTGTACAGACAGCAGACTGAATGCAGCAACACACAGCTTACCATTTCTGAAATGTTATGCAGAAATGATCAGGAGATTCAGCCACTACCAGTAGTCCCTCCTTCTCCATGGAAATGTATCTTCTACTGACACTGGATTGATAACAAAACACTCCTCTGTGACTAGGCAATGCAAAACAATTTTTCAGGATGGCTTTGAGCAGATTCTCTCGTTGTGTACAGCTGTTTCACCATTCACGAAAAGGACTTCGATTCATAAAGGGCTGTTCGATAAAAAAAAAAAAAAAAGGTTGTTAAAATACAGCATTTGATATTTTAGACTTTTTTGGCAATTCATAAAGATTTTCACAGGTGCGGTAGAGGTTCGGTAATTTACCGAAAAACATGACTTCAATTCACAAAGACCTATTTGTTAAAAGTAGAACAGCTGGAGTACGTCTCTGTTTTTTTACATGCTATTCTGCTACTTCGGTGCAGTTACCGCATTACAATAGTAAATGGTTATAAATGCCATCCCTTTAGATGTATTCTTTCTTAATCTGTCCATTAGTCTTTATTAACATTTTATTTAATGGCCAGAGTTTAGATGAACTTTCAAGAAACATAAGACAGGTCATGCTTAGATGATTTTCCCACTTGCTCCTCCGCATCTTCAAACAGGAACCTAAAGGTCTAAATGTTTAAAGGGCTGCAGGGAAAACCTCTTTTGTCCCACTCTCTTCTCCCTGCCTGGGGGGTAGAGAAACTCATCCCTCCCAAGAATTATATAGGAGTCTATTAGGGAGACTTGTAGGAGAGGGAGGCTGTTCCTATTGGCTCTCTGCTTCTGTCAGTCATGGGCTATCACACACAGAAGATAGTTTCTGACACATCAGGGTTGGAGGTAACCACTGAACATGTTATTTGGCTTTACCGCATGTTCTAATCTTTATGAATTGACATTTACTGACATGTGTTAAGGTATTTACTGCTCACGTCTGTAATTTACCTCACTGGTCGGTAATTTCTGCTTGCTATGTGGTAACAGCCTTTGTGAATTAACATTTTCCTAAGTGCGCTGTAAAATCAGCTGTTTTCTGCCTTACCTCATGTGGTAATGCTTTATGGATTCACTTTTTCTCCTTAGTTTTCTACAAGTTGATATTTTTACTCCTTGTAAAATGCTTTTTAAGCCAACAGGAAGCAAGGAAATACACTAAATACTTTTAAAAGTACTTTTTGATTTTTTTTTTTCATTTGCAAAGTGCTGAAAAGTTATTTTAAACAGGAGATTAAAAATTATCTCATAGGAGAAAACTTAGGTGAAAAGGTGAATTGCACAGGGGCCAAGGTGTGATAATATCTCCTGGCCCATATGCAATTATTTTTTTTCTCCTGAGTTATCGCCTAGAAGATACTTTTCATATTCTTTTTAAAATAACTTTTCAGCATTTTACAATTGAAAAATTACCCAAAGGTAGGGTAAAAGGTACGATCAAAATAATTTTTAGTATTTTATTTTTATGACAAGGTTCCATATGTAGTTCACTTTTCCTCCAGAGTTTTCTCCTAGGAGATAATTTTTCATTTTCTCTAACTTTTCAAGATTTTGCAATTGAAAAGTTCTATTAAGTAGTTGAAAAAGTACTATCAAAATGAATTTGAGTAATTTCTTGCTTGCTGAGGGGTTAAATGTCCTTTTATTGACAAATTGTGAAAATATCACGTAGGAGAAAACTAAGGAGAAAAGGAGAATTGCATATGGGCCCCTGTGAAAAATCTCAGGAGAAAAGCTATTTGAATCAGGGCCAGAATGAGACAGGCCTGGGTAATGTGCCGAGCTTCTTATAGAAGATCCTTATGGCCAAAAGCAATTTACTGGGCAGGATTTTGCTAGCCCTTTGCTGCTCATTTTCCCTACTGAGAAGAAGCCACTGCAAGAGGTCACCTGTCCCTGTTTTCTCCCTTTTTCAGTAGAAATGAAAAGTAGATCTTTTATGAGTAAAAAGATTCTTAGATGCTGCCATCTGTACTCCATAATGTGTATATAGCTTGACAAGCTGTAATTTGTTAGAGAGAAAGGAGTACTTTTTAAAGGTTATATATGGTCAGTGGACATAAACAGCTGTGTCTGTCTACCCTGACTGTTTCCTACTGATCTAATTTGATAAAATAAGGAGCTTTCAGTACACAATATGCTGTCTGGTAGCAGTGGCTCATGGTCCGCGTGTTCGCTGTTAGCTGTACTGATTCATTCAATAAATATGAGTACTGTGGAAACGGTATGATTATTTTCTCTGGAAAGTGCTTATAAATATTCAGCATTCTTCAATTTGCTTTTCAATTATCTCAAAATCATTTCATAACACTCTGTAAACCCATTACCCACAAATAGGAAAACAGTAGGACTTTCTGTACTTAATGAAATGAAATCATCACATAGCAGCAGTCTTGAACAAAATTGCAAGTTTTCTCCTAACAGCTTTTTTTGTAGACTTTTTGCTGCACTTACTGCATTAGGATTTATTATTAACAAAGAGAAAATCATGCTATCAAAAAATATTTAAAGCAACATATACCCATGTCTATACCACTGCGTTACCACTGAGATTTATGAGATAGTGGGGATAACAGGTGTACTAATGGTTTAATTTGCCTTCTTAAAACAGAAGGTACTTGCGATAATTCAGCTTTAAGTGAGCAGCTGTAGTTTCCCATGATGCATCACTACCGAATATGCAAATTAGCTCTTTTTGTCCCTGAAGTCAGGCTCACATCCAGAACCAGAATCGCTGATGTGTATCAAGCCTATATCTTGTAAATTTTACAGAGCCACAACAACCCAACATGCATACAGCATGTTCAGACTTTTAGTACTCATCAGTGCATGGCAGGGATTAGTATGCTTCTATGGGATAGGGCTTGAACCAATACAACAGAATACTCAAGTAGCTCAAGGTGACCCAGAACCACTAGGGAAGTATAAGAGACCCCAAAACCCTCCTACTAATAAGCAATGCTCAGCATAATCAATGTACATGACTCTAGTCTAAGCATTTGGACATGAAGTTAGGATACTTCCTTTGTGGGAACCCAGATAGCAATAAAAACCTTGTACACATAATCCAGTCAGTCCCACTCTGTTAAAATGTGATTGTATTACTTTAGGTGTCAAAGGTGTTCATGACTTGCCTGTTCTGTTAACACCTGTCAGCACAGAAGTGTGACACAACTGTTACACCCACAGCACCAATGATAGATGAGTAAGCAGGCAGGTGTAGTTTAGCCGTGCGTGAGGATCCGCTGGGCTGCCTGCGCAGGCAGGCAGCCTTTTGACCACTGTTCAGGTCTGCATTCTGCAGGTCTTTGGAAGAGAGACCTTTTGTCAGTTGTGCAGCTTGCTGCTGAGGAATTTGCATACGTTTGTCATGCAGATTTCATAGCCACATCCCTTGTGGGCTTGCTCTATAAAGAGCTATGTTTCCCACAGTAAGTGGCTGGTCATAAGAGTCAGTTCCTGTGTAACACTCGCCTGGAGTGTCAGCCTTGCTCTTTGTTGAAGATTAGTCTAGAGTAATTCCTGGAACTGCACTAGGCAGTTCAACTAGTGCAGTTAGGATTGCATATCTGTTTTGTTTGTCTGTTGCGATTGTCCTGTCCCAGCGGTGGTCGACAGGAAATCGTTCTGTGTGTCTGGGTGCTAACCGGAACAGCTGTTGTTACTGGTAGCCCCTTCTGATCTGTCTGCCTGGATCGCACTCGCCTTGCGCTAGTGCTGTGGATCCTATCTCTCGTTTATTCCTGCTTTCGTGTATCTGTCTTGTCTGCTACGAACGTTTGCTGGAGGCTCGGTGAGGTAACCGTTAAGCAAGCGCTCGCATCCTCTGTTTCATGTTTGTCTGTCCGTGGTTAGTTAGGCGTGCTTGTCTCTGTTGTGCTTATCACGCGGGGACCGCGCATAAACGTGTGCACTGTTGTGAATGAGTGCGGTGTTCGCGTTTAGCTAGCGTTTGTTATTTTCCTTATCTCCTCATTGTATTATTTGCTGTGCCTTTGCTACTCTCGTGCTCTGCCTTGCTGTAGCCTTGTGTCACCTCTGGCAATCGCCTCTCCCGCGATTGCATTCCTACTTCATATCTGCTGTTGTGTATGCACCGTCGTGGGTTGGCGACTAGTTTGGTGCACACACATACAATCTGTCTCTTTGCTCAATCTCTCTCAGGGCTATCTTGCCCTGAGTTTCTTCCCTTCGTGCAATTCCTGTCTGGCGTGTGTGGCAGGGCAGAGGAGCTGTTCCTCTGCACTCCACAGCTCCCCCTGTCGACAGGAATTTCCCTCTACAGGACCATTGCACCTTTTGCTGGGTTCCCGCAAATTACACGCTTGTGGAGGATTTCCGCAGTGTCAGCGCACGTCTTGTGCGCTGATCACGGAGAGAATTCCACAATCGTTACAGTATGACCAGCCCAACCAAAATTCCCAGTGTAGAGGGAATTTGCGATTTGTACGATTTGGTCAAATATGGGTCCTGTGTCTTTAAGAGGTTTAAGACACTGGACAGAGATGAGTTTTTTCCTGCAGTGCAAAATGCCGATCAGATTAGCTTATGCAACATTTCTGTGTCATTACCATATGTTAATGAGTTGGTGCTTGCAGGCCAATCTGCTGATTTGGCTTGTCAGCCAAAAGATTCGTTGCCCATAGCAACCACAACTAAAGAGGTTATTTCTGTCAAGTCTGAAATGTGCAAAACCATTCAGTATGATGATGATGTTTACCATGATGTTGCTCTGTCTCCGGGTTTTTTGCCTCAATCCAAAGCTTATGTGGATCCTACTATAGGTAGGATCGCACACTATATTAAAGCAGTTAAAAAATCTGTTCTAGTTCCTCAACTCCACCCATATGGAGATTATCTGGATACTGGCCTGTTTGAACCTCCATTTGCCTCATGGGACATTGGGGCCTTGATGGAGGAATTTGATTTTGATTGGAAAGCCTTTTGTGATTTTTACATCGCAAAAAGCGAAGATGTCTTGAATGATTGTCTCGGTTCTATGTACCTTTTGATTGATTCTGATGAATGTGACGAGGGTGATGTGGATCTGATGATTTATGTATGGCAGACGATTTTGGATGAGTTGCGCACACACACCAACCAATTGATTCCAATAAAGAGACATCGTTGTCAGATGATTGTTCCTGCCTTTCTGGGGTAAAGCATGTGAGTCGTGACAGTGTGCGATCTGAAGTGAGTGGGTGTGCCACTGTGGTTGATTCCTGTGCGAATCCTGGAGGATTCTCTCCTGACTGCGTGCGGTTTGAATCTGTGCGATCTGATGCCTGTTTCTCTGATGTTCCTGCAGATTGTGATCAGCATGAATGTGCCAGTTTTCTCAAGGATGTGTGGGACCCCTTGTTATTTAGAGACAGATCTTTAAGATCTTCCATCTGTGATCCTGCTATGGGGAAAATTCCTAAATTATGCAGCATCAAAAGTAAAATTAATATGTCTAATAAACTTTTTCCTGATGTTGTCGCTATTTCTACTGCAGTTGCGTCTTTGTCTCACCCTGTTCACACCTGTAAGGGCCTGTTGCCTGGTGACAGTTGCTCCAGTGTTTCTATCCTGAACGCCTTACAGTCTGCCCCGCAGATCGCGGAGGTTTGCGCTATAGAAGCGTCAGTTTCACAACCTAAAGAGATTTTTGATTCGCAAGTTTTGTGTTCTGACTCCTCGGATTTGACATTGTTAGCCGAATCTAAGAGTGAGACAGCGCTTCGGTTTTGCGAATCTGACTCTGAAGCATCTTTGCTGGGTCCAGAGAAAGTTTCTCTGAGCCTGCCCTGTACCATGAATAACAATATGATGTCTAATCACACTGACATTTGTGAGTCCCTTTCTTGTTCTGAGGAAAATGCTGATTCTGCACCCTTTACTCTGGATGAGTTAATATGGCCTTGTTTAGAGTCTCCTGCAGTGTCCCTAGAGGCTTGTCTAGGTATTGCTACTATACTCACCTGTTTTTCTGCAGTTTTGGAGTTGCAAGCTAGTTTGACTGTTACGCAGAATTCTGGGTGCAGTGAGATTAAAGTTAGGGAGTCAGTGTGTGTTCCAGTAAATATTCCTGTACATTCCGCTCATGATGATGAAATTCAGTCTCAGTTGTTGGTGGAACCTTCACTGGGACATATGCCCTGTCCACAAAATAAAGTTCCAGTTTTGCCCTGTAACATGGATAGTTCAGAATCCTTCTTAGAAAACTTGAAAAATGGTGTTCCTGAGGTCTTGCCTGATGTCCTGGAGACCTCCGAGTTCCTTCCAAGGGGTGCAGAACTTGTAGGAGATGTCTCCTGCCCCCCAAGTCCTTCTGAGGTGTTGCCCACTTCAGTAGGCATTGCTGCCTTGCTGGCTACTTTTTCAGCTCTGGTGGAGCTTCAGTTATGCGTAGCCAATGATGAGTTTTTGTCAGATACCATTACAGTCACTGAGACTTCTAAGCCTGAGTCTGAGTTTTTTTTTGAGAGTCCAGTGCTTGAGACCACTGCTCATGATGATTCTCTGCCCGGTACTGGTTTTGGTCCTGTCGTGCCGGACTCTGAGGTTGGCAGTTCCCCGACATGTTCTAAGGTTTCTCCTGTGCTGGTGTACCCCAATGTGCTCTGTGACCCAGAATGCCCAAGTGTGCCTTGGTTACCAGCATGCTCAGATGCTTCCTCGGTGGAGACATGCTCTGATATGGCCTGCCTGCTTGCATGCCCAGAAGAGGTCCCTGAAAGTCCTGACCTTGATGGGTGTCCTCGTAATTCTGAATCCAGAATAGTCATTGGTTCCATAGGAGGGCTTGATGGTTCTCCATGTGAGCCTGGTGGTTGTTCTGCCCTCTTGGGATCTCTGTGGAGCTTCGGAAGGTTCTGGGAGATTCCGGGAGAAATTTTGCTTGGTACCCTGGATAAGATCAACAGTGGCTTTTGTGTTGTAAGGGACACTTCGAACAGGTATTGTGGCAGGTTTGGTATTTTCGGACGCTCCTTGGAAGGTGGTGGGTATTGTCTGGAGGGTGTCGATGGCTTCTTCTCTGGTGTTCACAGTCCTGATGGGTGTTATACTGAGACTGGTAGTACTGATGGATATGTTTCGGTGGCGTTTGCTTCCGATGAGGTCGGTTTCGGCTGGACTGACTCTGGAATTGGGCCTTGTCGGGCTGTCCTGACCTTCGTGAGTCTTCAGTTAGAGTCTTTTGCAAGTATCAGGTTGGAGGGTCGTCTGGAATCCGACCCTAGGGGGGGGGGTACTGTGAGGATCCGCTGGGCTGCCTGCGCAGACAGGCAGCCTTTTGACCACTGTTCAGGTCTGCATTCTGCAGGTCTCTGGAAGAGAGACCTTTTGTCAGTTGTGCAGCTTACTGCTGAGGAATTTGCATACGTTTGTCATGCAGATTGCATAGCCACATCCCTTGTGGGCTTGCTCTATAAATAGCTATGTTTCCCACAGTAAGTGGCTGGTCATAAGAGTCAGTTCCTGTGTAACACTCGCCTGGAGTGTCAGCCTTGCTCTTTGTTGAAGATTAGCCTAGAGTAATTCCTGGAACTGCACTAGGCAGTTCCCCTAGTGCAGTTAGGATTGGATATCTGTTTTGTTTGTCTGTTGCGATTGTCCTGTCCCATCGGTGGTCGACAGGAAATCGCTCTGTGTGTCTGGGTGCTAACCGGAACAGCGGTTGTTACTGGTAGCCCCTTCTGATCTGTCTGCCTGGATCGCACTCGCCTTGTGCTAGTGCTGTGGATCCTATCTCTCGTTTATTCCTGCTTTCGTGTATCTGTCTTGTCTGCTACGAACGCTTGCTGGAGGCTCGGTGAGGTAACCGTTAAGCAAGCGCTCGCGTCCTCTGTTTCATGTTTGTCTGTCCGTGGTTAGTTAGGCGTGCTTGTCTCTGTTGTGCTTATCACGCGGGGACCACACATAAACGCGTGCACTGTTGCGAATGAGTGGGGTGTTCGCGTGTAGCTAGCGTTTGTTATTTTCCTTATCTCCTCATTGTATTATTTGCTGTGCCTTTGCTACTCTCGTGCTCCACCTTGCTGTAGCCTTGTGTCACCTCTGGCAATTGCCTCTCCCGCGATTGCGTTCCTACTTCATATCTGCTGTTGTGTATGCACCGTCGCGGGTTGGCGACTAGTTTGGTGCACACACATACAATCTGTCTCTTTGCTCAATCTCTCTCAGGGCTATCTTGCCCTGCGTTTCTTCCCTTCGTGCAATTCCTGTCTGGCGTGTGTGGCAGGGCAGAGGAGCTGTTCCTCTGCACTCCACAGCTCCCCCTGTCGACAGGAATTTCCCTCTACAGGTGCATTGCACCTTTTGCTGGGTTCCCGCAAATTACATGCTTGTGGAGGATTTCCGCAGTGTCAGCGCACGTCTTGTGCGCTGATCATGGAGAGAATTCCACAATCGTTACACCGTGTACCTTAAATATAATGTCCCTCACAGGGCGGAAATGAACTACTCTGCTCTGTCCTTATATTTCGCCTGCTATGGAGCTACCTCCCAGAGGAACATATGACTAAGGGGAGAGAGCTAGGTACTAACTAACATAACTGGTACATGTGCTATACAAGGCGCAAAGTAACAAAAAACCAAAATGTTTTGCTTCTAGGAGGCTTCATCAGGGTACAAATATCAAATACACAATACACACATAACCACCACCAACTGCTCAAAACATGTAATAAATGATAAGCTCAAGTCAGAGCTGCCGATTACCTCAAGAGCTGTTGCTTAGATGAGTTAGGGTCCACCCTAGTAGGAAGGTGGGGCCCAAGACCACTCCAACATTGCAGACTCCTCTTATTCGTATGTTTAATAGGCATTCACCTTGCAGGGAAAATCAAGAGAAAAAATACATCCTAAATATAGTCCACCAAACAGCTCTGTTATAGCTGCTATAAATCAAAATGTACATGCAAATATCCAAGGGACATATAACTACATATGATATACTGTAAGTACGTGGATCAGAAACACAGTGATGCAGGATCAATAAATACCAAAAGTTTTATAGCTCTGGTCTCTGTTTTGCCATCTAATACCATATGTATGATAATCCTACCTGACAGTATATCATGGCCATGTCCTGCAGAAACAGGTTTTTGTCCATTTTTTTAATAAAAAAAAATATTTAGAGCACATTGGTTGTGAATGTTATTACTGTCCATGATACAAATGATCCCTTTATGGCAGTGGTCCTCAAACTAAGGCCCGCGGGCCGAATGTGGCCCCCTGAGGCTTTTTTCCTGGCCCTCCACACACAAAATGTATTACTTATAGATGCGGTCAGCTACATCTTTAAATATTGGTGATCCGCATATAGAATAGCAGTGCTGGCACCACCCATCCACATGGAAGCCAGAAAGAAGTAATTCGGTGGTTTCCAATCAAATTCCACATCAGGTGACACTGCTGTCCAATTAGACTACAGGTTGTCACCTGGGTATGCTTCACTGTCTGGCCCGCAAAGACTTTTACATCATTTTATGTATACTCCGACCCCCCACCAGTTTAAAGTACGTTGACCCGGCCCTCGATCCAAAATGTTTGGGGACCCCTGCTTTATGGCATACATGATGTCCTCCGGCGATCAGAGTAAGCAGGAAATCCTGTTCAGATCGGGATTTCCTGCTGGGCTTCCCCAGTCGCCATGGCGATGGGGCAGGATGACGTCATGGACGTTGGGACGTCAGAGGGAATCCCCATCCACCCCTCAGCGCTGCCTGGCACTGATTGGCCAGGCTGTGCAAGGGGTCTGGAGGGGGGGGGCGGCATGGCGGGTAGCGGTGAATTGGCGGTGAGCAGCGGCGATCGTGGAATGCACGCAGCTAGCAAAGTGCTAGCTGCGTGCAATAAAAAAAATTATGCAGATCGGCCCAGCGGGGCCTGAGAAATCCTCCTGCGCAGGTTACCCCGAGCTGAGCTCGGGATAACCGGCAAGGAGGTTAAGAAATGAACTGATTTTTGTTCTAAAAAAAAAACCTGGCCCATATGAGTTTTCTCCTAAAATGTATCCTAGGAGATAATTTGTATCTTTTCTTTAAACTTACTTTTAAGCACTTTGCAATTAAAAAAGTACCAAAAAGTAGGTGAAATTAAATACTATCAAAATAATTTAAAATATTTTCTTGCTTGCTGGTGGCCTAAAAGGCATTTTATGACAAGGTGTGAAAATATCACCTAGGAGAAAACTCAGGAGAAAAAGCATATCGGCCCTTCTATGAACAGAAGAACTTGCTCTTGAAAAACACCAGAAGTCTGTTGATAGCTACAGACCTGGGATTATATAAAATGGAGGAACTGTCAAATTTTTGATTTCTAATTTGTTTTTTGTTTTTTTGCATGCTCCTATGTCAACAAATGATAAAAAAAAATCAACATTAAAAAAAAAGCTTAAAAAATGTGCTGCTGCTTTTCTCTCTTGTGCTGCAAAGCTGGAGACTGTGATTGTGCTACAATATATATACATATTCCATTTTTAAACAAAAGTAGCTGATAATTTAATATCCCTTAATCCCCACTAATGGAATTTCCCAGCCATATTAAAAATGGGAATTTCTGTAGTTGTATTGTGGCTTCATTACTCTGCCTATGCAGGGCTGGGAGCTTACAGAAATGCAAGTTGGACTCTTTTTGGACAAGGTTTGAAAAAGAAACGCGAGTAAATTTTGATCTACCAAAAACAATGCACAAAAAAGGCTGGTGCAGTTAATGGGTTGTTTCTTCAGGGCCCTTTCACACTGAGGCGGTGCATCAAATTGACGCACTGCTACCGCACTCCAGTGTAACACTATGGGGTAATTCACATTACCTGCGTCGCGGTGCGGTCTGCTGGAAGTCCTCAATCTGATGCGGCTCCAAAACTATCTTACCACGCGTCTTTTGTGGTGACGTTCAGTGATCTGCGTCGGCTCAGAAGTCATGTTAGTCTATGGCAGTGCGTGAATTTTTTAAAAATTACCAACGCGGCGCACATGCATGGAAGCGTATTTTTACAATAAGCTTCCATGCAATTGCAGACCAACATGTCCCAACATATAAACACCCATTCACAAACTTGATCACCAGAGTAAACTCAAAATCATGTCCCAATATAAACGCCCATTCATAAACTTGGTCACCACAGTAAACTCAAAAACATGTCCCAACATAAACGTCCATTCACAAACTTGGTCACCACAGTCAACATGTCCCAACATAAACAGACCAACATGTCCCAACATAAACAGACCAACATGTCCCAACATAAACACCCATTCACAAACTTGATCACCAGAGTAAACTCAAAAACATGTCCCAATATAAACTCCCATTCATAAACCTGGTCACCTCAGTAAAACCAGAAACATGTCCCAACTTAAACGCCCATTCACAAACTTGGTCACCACAGTAAACCTAATCCCTATGGGCAAGCTGACTTCAGGTCAGAAGTCATGTTGGGCATTATGGGATGAAATTTTGTTGCTGGCAAACCCATGCCACAGTAAATTCTATCTCTAGTTATCACCTGAACAGGATAACCTCTTCAGTGACACAGGGTCTCCTAACTGGCTGGCAACCACAGTATTCTCTTCCTATGAGTTTCACCTTTTCAGCACTATTGTACAGTAGCATAGCTAACAACTTATATGGCATACCAAAACCAATCAAGGACAACCACAGTGCCAGAGGTGCACGAAGAGGATGGGGAACAGCTTGTTAATGATTACTACTATTCAAAGCATCTATAGAAGTGAATATTATTAGCACAGAGCCAATAGAGAGCTAATACTGTGGTTCAGGGAGGGCCCCTCGGGGCTCCTATAGCCCAAGGGCTCCGATGCGGTCGCTACCTCTGCACCTCCTATTGCTACACCACTACTATTGTAGCTGTCCTTGACAGTTTTTGTCACAATTTCATTACGCTGTCTTTTATTCAACGTTTCCACCAGTTTTTATCACACCTTTCCCACTCTGACAGACATACTATTTAGAAAAACAAAAGTTTGCTTTCTTAAATCAGAAAGAATTTGCGATAGTTCAGGTTGGAGTTAGCTTGAGATGTCTCCCAGTGCATCACTGCTGAATACATGCAAGGGTAACAATGGTTAATTTGCATATATTCAGCAGTGATGCACTGGGAGACATCTCAAGCTCACTCCAACCTGAATTATCGCAAATTCTTTCTATTTTAAGAAAGCAAACTTTTGTTTTTCTTAGCATTTTAGTAAGGGGGCTTTTAGGACCATTGTAGCCCCTCACACACTCCAATGAGTTCTGGTTCACCATGAGCTTACTGGTTAGTCTGTACCTCTCGGTGTTACAAGCCTTACTCCATAGAGCCAAATTAAGATTCTATGCCATGCACTGATGAGGATTAAACAATCCGAAACAGTCTGTATGCATGTTGGATTATTATGGCTCTGTACAAATTAACAAGCTGACACATCATTGCATTCTAGCGGTTCTGGAGGTGTGTTTAGCTTCTAAGGGTAACAACTTGAATTATCGCAAATTCTTTCTGTTTTAAGAAAGCAAACTTTTGTTATTCATCACTCTAAAATAGCCACGGTGCATTCATTACCCAATTGGAGTGCTGTTTCATTGGTGGAAAATGCCTGCCTACACTTATAAATCTGACAAATTAGTTTTGCTGACAAAAATTATTCTTTATGAAGTAGAAAATATGTCACTTTATAATTATGCCCCAATGTATGTTACATTTAGTTGGTACATTTCAATTTAGAACAACATTAAGGATTTCACAATCTAAAACATTCTAAATTACATCTAAAACCATTCTAGAGCCAGTCTATACCAAAGAATATATCATCACTGAAAAAGGCCTACTTTAGAGAAATAACAGAAATAACATAACAGGTGGCATAGAGGATAGCATGCTCGCCTTGCAGGGCTAGGTCCCTGGTTCGAATCCCAGCCAGGACACTATCTGCATGGAGTTTGTATGTTCTCTCTGTGTTTGTGTGGGTTTCTTTGGTCTCCTGACACATCCCAAAATCATACAAATAAGTTAATTGGCATCCCTCTAAATTGTCCCTAGACTATGATGAATGCACTACATGATACATACATAGACATATGACTATGGTAGGGATTAGATTGTGAGCACCTCAGAGGGACAGTTAGTGACAAGACAATATACCCTATGCAGTGCTGTGAAAGATGTTGGCGCTATGTACCTTATTTTTCAGCATATAAGACACAGTTTTTCAAAAACTGTGTGTGTGTGGGGGGGGGAGGGGGTTGGTGCATCTTATATGCCGAAGATACAGAATCTAACTATGGACTAATCACAACTGTAATTTGATCTCTCAGCTGTGTCAGCTCGGGAATCTCATCATGATAATCTCATCAGCTAATTTGTAAACACGGGATGTTAACCCTATGTCTGCTTCCATTAAATCAGAAAGTAGACACACTGCAGATGTATTGCAGGATTTGTATCGGTTGTACAGAGAAATGTTTTTCTTTAACGGTTATTATGCTGTTGCTTATCTTAGAAGAAGAACTTCTAAGTTCAGGTCCGCTTTAATCAGCCTCTTGACCTGGTGCATAGATTTGTTGATATGTAGCCTTGCTCATTGGCCTGTATAGTTTTAAATGTTCAGACACTGCCAGAGCTGTGCAGGTAGGATGTAGAAAGGCAGCTTGTTGCCATCTGGGATCCCCAGGCATGTCCTGTGCCCTTGTCTGCAGACAGAGCTGAGAGTGATTCATAGCAGTGCAGATTGCTCTCACAGGATCTAGTACTGGTGTACATCTGTCTGTATCATATGTTTGTCATAATTTGCTCATTTTTATGAATCTACCCAAAGATGTTACATCATAATGAATATACAGTTACTCATTATTGGTCATTTGCATAAATCAAAGCACGGGTAGCACTAACATCTGTAACAGCAAATTGCTTTTATTACTGCGTTCAAGTCATTAATATTGCTTAACAGATCAAGTTATGCACATTATTGCCAAGCAGAGCTGCTATTTCCTTGTTTTTACAGTGTCAAATAAAGTAAATGTTTTTATGTGGTAGCTTCAAATAAGTGCTTTGTAACATCTGATTTGTGTTATGCACATTTTGAACATTTTCCCATTACATTTGCATATATAGGGCCTGATTCACAAAGCTTTTCTGTTAAATTATCTTACCTTATTTATTAACTCACAATTTATCTCTCCTTAAATGACTTAACTCATGATTTACCTCTCCTTATTTAACTTAACACATGGTTTAGCTCTCCTTATCTAACTTAAAGAGGAACTGTAACATCAAAATGTCCCCTGGGGGTACTCACCTCGGGTGGGGGAAGCCTCAGGATCCTAATGAGGCTTCCCACGCCGTCCTCCGTCCCTCGGGGGTCTCGCTGCAGCCCTCCGTACAGCGGCGACGTAAATATTTACCTTCCCGGCTCCTGCACAGGTGCTCTGGCGGCTGTCGGCTCCGAAGTAGGCGGAAATACCCGATCGTCGTCGGGTCTGCTCTACTGCGCAGGCGCAAGTCTCCGGCGCCTGCGCAGTAGAGCGGACCCGACGGAGATCGGGTATTTCCGTCTAGTTCCGAGCCGAAAGCAGCCACAGCGCCCCGGCTAAAGCCTGTAAAGGTAAATATTGAACTGACAGTCGGGTCTGTCGCCGGCTGTTCGGAGGGCTGCAGCGAGACCCCCGTGGGACAGAGGACGGCGTGGGAAGCCTCATTAGGATCCCGAGGCTTCCCCCACCCGAGGTGAGTACCCCCCAGGGGATCTTTTTGATGTTACAGAGTCTCTTTAAATCATGGTTTAGCTCTCCTAATTGACTTAACTCATGGTTTAGCTCTCCTTATTTGACAGAAATCATAGTTTAGCTCTCCTTATTTGGCATAACACATGGTTTAGCTCTCCTTATCTAACTTAAATCATGGTTTAGCTCTCCTAATTGAGATAACTCATGGTTTAGCTCTCCTTATTTGACATAACTCATGGTTTAGCTCTCCTTATTTGACATAACTCATGGTTTAGCTCTCCTTATTTGGCATAACGCATGGTTTAGCTCTCCTTATCTAACTTAAATCATGGTTTAGCTCTCCTATTTGACATAACTCATGGTTTAGCTCTGCTTATTGACAGAAATAATGGTTTAGCTCTCCTTATTTGGCATAACACATGGTTTAGCTCTCCTTATTTGACATAACTCATGGTTTAGCTCTCCTTATCTATTTATCTCATGAATTAGCTCTCCTTATTTATCTCATGCATTAGCACTCCTCACAGTTGAAGTGAAAAATAAGTAACCTTTGTGAATCAATACCATAGAGTGTAATAAGAAGAAAGTCTACTGAACACTGTTGGCATGAAAGCTGCATAATAAACTGGCATTTTAAAACTACCCAATTTTTGGTTGTTGACAGATGCTTTCTGAGAAACTGTAACCAGTGCAGAGAATCAAATGCGTATAGGCATTAGTAATAATCTGAATCTCTACCCTAAACTCCCCTATTAATTGAACACATGGAGTTGGAAAAAGAAAGCTCTGACATTCACCCCTGTCAGCACAATCAGGCTCTCCTCGCCGGAGTTTCACTATCAGCATTAAAGGTGGCAAAAGGCGAGGTGTGAGGGCTACAAGCTGTAAACACTAACTGTAATGTGAGACTGGGAAGAAAGTATTTGCTGTATTGTTTGGAGAAAAACATTTCTGTCATGTTAACACACACTTTTCTCCCATGTAGGCAGGGAGCTCTGCCATACTGCATCATGGGAAATGTTTCTATTTGCTTTTAAAGCCAGCCTCCCCATAGTCTTTTGTCTGTGACAATAATTACAGTGTCATATAACTCAGCTCTCGTAACTTTGGAATAGTAAATTTGTGTAGTGCAAGTAATGATGTACTTCACACAATACACTCTAAAAATCCTGAACTAGGCCTATAACCTTTACCCATAAAGATCATAGATACTGTAGTCCTGTGTCCAGGCAGACAGCATCTCCTCTGAAGAGCCCTGCTGCTAGAAGAGAGGCAATCAGTGGCTTTGCTACAATTCATGCCCCTCCTCCCCCCAGCAAAACTTTGATGCCTCCCCCCCCAATGTTTACACGCCTTCCCTTGCCTCCCCTTGGGGCCCACCTCACAAGGGTTATAACACAAGTGTGGCCATCGTGATCTTCACACCCATAACAAGTGTAGCCACAAGAACACCTGATCTGAATTATAGTCTCCTGTATCAAAGGAAGGGAAGGTTAGTAGTTGGGGGCCCCCCACAGGTCTGGGCCCCCCTGCGATAGCAGGTGCTGCTCCCCTCTATTTACACCCCTGAAAGCAGTCATGAATGATGTAAATGGTATTTAAAACTATAGCACCTGGAAGCTTTATTTTGTGAAAGGTTTTAAATTGAACCTAATTAGAGGAGGATCAGGAATAGTTGTCGGAGGTATGCTAGGAGCCTTGAGTTTTATATAATGTTGAATAACTAAATGTACATCACTTGTATTAAATGTGCCTGTGTATTATGGCAATGAGTTAGGCTTGGTTCACAGTGATCAGTTGCATAACGCACACGTTATAATGTGTTATAATGACTGTGAACTGCAATTGAGACTGGACATAGACTTTAATACAAAGCCTGTAGGCATTGAGTTAGAATAATGAGATCTGTTACAACGCAGCACTGTGAACAGCCCCATAGAATTATATGGGCAGTGAGTTGAATTGAAGAATTATTCTTCAATGCAAATCTTTCTGGAACTGTGTAAGGGCCCGTTTCCACTTGTGCGGTGCGAATCACTGCGGTAAAAATTTGCATGCGGATGCGAATTTCGCATGCGGGTATATGCGAATTTTCATGCGAATTTGCATGAATGACGCTGTATGCTAATTTAACCATGGCAGTGCCTGTGTGCTTTTCCATTGATTTCATGCGAATTTGCGTGCGAATTCGCATGAAAATGCGCATACACCCGCATAGCGGTATGTGGTATGCGAATTCTGATGGCTCTGCCATGCAGATTTTTCACGTGGACAAAAACGCTCAGAAATCCTGACAAGTGGAAACAGTCCCATCCACTTGTATTGGCTATGCGAATTTGCATGCGGCAAACGCATGCGAATTTGCGATAGTGGAAACGGACCCTCAGACTGAGGAACTTCAATGAAACAGGATGTGAATATAGAATATGGAAGCAGCCTTTGCTGACCCCCTTTTAGAAGTGGCTGTTGTGTTCATCCTTTGCCTTTGATAGCTAATTCTTTGATCCAAAACACATATGCAGGTCGGTATGACAGCCAGGCATCTGGCATCTTCAAAAAGGCAATAAGCATGGTGGCCTTCATATTGCACTCACATCAGGCTTCTCCGCAGCAGATCCAGGTAGAGTCAATATCAGTGAACCCACACTGTTACCCCTTGTATTGTGATATATCAGCATTGTGATTTTTTTTTTCTCCGAACAGCTCAGATTTAAGAAAAATCCTCGGCATTTTGATGTGATATACCTTGTGGAGTCGCTGTGGGAAGAAGCTGTGGGAGTTGTTTATTTGTTTAGATATTTCCATGGTTAACATCAGCAAATTGCTGAGAACTGGATGGCAGATAATGGCTTAGTGATTCAGGGCATGAGTGTGTTATGTTCCTGCTCAATGCAAAATGCACTTCCTCCTGTTACAAGCCTGGCCTTAGCAATGTAAGAGGTGTCTGAAAGCGAAAGCAGTCATCTCTTCTCTTTGTAACGCGTGTTAAGAGCTTAGCTGATTAGTTAATGTAGGCAAGATTGTATTTTCTAGGGCCAGCGCCTTTTCACTGCATGGTGAGGAAAGCAGAAAAACACAGAAACAAAATGTACTGGTTTTCATGTGTTATTATGCATTTATCGTATTGCTTGGGCATCTAGGGACACTTGTAAGGAAATAAAGCATCAGCTCTTCGGTGAAAGGGTGCATTATTCAGCTGAGGCGCAATACTCTATACTCCATTTTTTGGAAGTTACTTGGTTCTTTAAAGTATACCTGAGGTGAACCTCGGGTCAAAAAGCAGATACTTACCTAAGAAGAGGGAAGCCTCTGGATCCAGTAGAGACTTACCACACCGTCCTCCAGACATCCGTTGCCACTTGCAGGTGATTTCCTGCAAGGAAATCACATTGAAGATCTGGGCAAGAGCACTGCTGTACTGCGCCTGCACAAGTACGGCCGCACCTGTGCTTGTCCATGAAAAGGATTATGCCCCCCTTGGAGCAGGGAATTCAAAATCCAGAAGAGGGAATGAGGCACTAAGGCCTTGTTCACACTGGCAATTAAGTGGCAAACGGATCTGTGAAAACCGATCTGATTACTGGTCGATCGGATCTGTTTTCACTCTGTTGCCGTTCAGCTGCTTCCGTTTCCCCAAATCTCCCCCCCCCCCCCCAGACGCCCATTACCAAAATGGATTTTGCTTCTTTGAACTAGTTTGAAGAAACGGTCCGTGTCCTCATTGCCTCCCTCACAGTGCTTCAGGATCTGTTTCCATTCTGATGGCCTCAGCGGTCTGTGAAAATTACTACAGGAGGGAACTTGTGGTGTGTTCATCAGATCATGCGGAACGGATCCGTTTGAACAAATGGATGTGAACAGATCCATAGGTTAACATTGGATCCATTTGCATCCGTTCTGATCCATTCCGATCCCTTCCGATCCGGGAATGGACTGGGTTTTTTTTTGCACTAATTTGAACCGGGCCTAAGGGCTATTTGACAGAGATGGTAGCTTCCCAGTGTCCACCAAACCCCTGTATACTGCTACATATACAACTGACTATTTTTTATCAGCAAAGGAGGTTGGGTTCCAACCATGTAGTTGCAAACAGCAGCACATGAGGCCGGACAGGCTATTGCCACCTGCCCGCCTAGATTTGGCTAAATTGGATAGGACACTTTGTAAGCACGATACAGCTGCCACCTATGCCTGCACACACACTGATGTGACTCACAGGCATTGAATTCACCGGTGCCAGGCTTCAGTGTGAACTTACTCTAAAAGCTGCACTCTTATTTATAAACAGCATGTTTTCTGAGATGTAACATGTAAGTTTGTGTGCATGTCTGTGGCACTGCATGTAAATGTGAAAACATGAGTTAAATGCAGAAGAAACAGCAAACTGCCAGATTTTACTGCAGAAACAATTAATGCATTGGAGCAGCATGGTGGCCTTAGGCACCTGATGTGGCAGCACAGAGGCTCCTGGATCCTGCAGAGGCTTCCCGTGTTCTCCTCCAGACCACTGCTGCTGCCTGGGACCCTCTTAAAGTTTATGTCCACGCTCCCCACTGTACACATGCACGAGTGAGTACTGCCACGCCTGTGCATTAGCACAGAGACACTCATGGACAAGCGGCTCTGGATCACTACACAGCCATAGTCATGCAGATGCAGTGAGGCAGCGGGGAGCACAGCCATGAGATCATATCAGTAAAGCATTGCAGTACACACATCCATTATAACACACACGCTAAGCAATGTGCACAGTGTAAACCCAGCCTAAGATTGCAACCTTCATATTCCTCTTACTGATTGATTGACTGACTGGTTGCTTTAACTTTTTAAATCTTGCCTCTCTGTCCCCAACGCCCCAGCTTCAATTGCTTTTTACCCCACCTGTCTGGGAATGTTTTGTGAGAAGAACAGTGAGAAACCACAACAATCTTCTGGACTGTGCAGACAAAAGACAGACCTGCTTATTAACCATACTTTGTGTTATATGCAGCAGTGCATATGTATCAGTTGCATTTTCTCAGTATTGATCATGTAACATGAAGTAGCTGGACTTGTCTCAAGGGCATCGTCATGTGTGTGACACTACGGCATCGCAACCTCTAAATGCAGCTCTCCGTAAAGCCCTGTGACTGTGCAGCCTCTGGCATTCTTATTGTTATCTAGGTCTTTCCCATGTGACACTTTACATTTCGTATTTTGTCAGCAATTCCTAATCCAGATCACCAACAACTTGAGTAAATAAAAACAAAACAAGTAATTTGAAGGTGTTATCTCTAATAACTAACTCTATTGGAAATCATTCCACGTTTCCCGGGCTCCAAGCCTTTGTACATCACATGAAGGTGCCTTAGAGCTTTGAAAGCTTGAAACGATTTGCAATAACAGTCAGCTATTGAAGGTATCTCCTTCACATGCTTGTACCTTTGTTTTATCTGCAATGCGTGTCACAACTTCATAGCTATAGCCCAAGAATAACCAGTTGTTTGAATAGCACTGATTTGCTTCATGCATTCATCATGTGTACATTATTGCTCACTATTTTTTCAGAATAGCACAGAAGATGGCTGGAATCTTTTCTGGCCTATGCTCAGCGCAGGCCCCCATCCAGTTCTCAAACCCCCTGCAAAATGCATTCCATTTACCCCCTATTCCCTGCAAAGGGCCAATAGTGATGTCGCATGGCAGCATATGTCTAGGGTCATAATGCCTTCTTGAGGAGAGCTGCTGCATTAAAGCAGTCCTGTAGAAATTTATAGACAGGGGGGTTGCTTCTGTTTTACTTCTCTCCCTTCTCATAGTTGAAAGGAAAGAGCATGGCTATAGCCCTTACTGTTTGCACTGGGTGTTCTGGGATGTGCCAATGCCATGCAATGTTGGGGGGGGGGGGGGGCACTGCATTGGGTTGGGGAAGATCAGGTTGAATAGGTGGTCTATGAGACGGAGGCAGGCATGGCCCTAGCGTGGGGAGGAACAACTACTTGGAGGATAATGATGCCACCCCCAAATGCGAGAATCCAATGTAAGGACCCCCTAAATGTCTAGGCCTTGGTGGTGCAGCCACTTCTTTTTTGTTAGGTAGGGAAAGAGAGGAAACATGGGAGTTGTAAACCGTTTAAGCCAGCTTATGTTTAAGCCTTAGCTTGGCAACAATATTTTCAATGTGCATGATGGTAAGTTTACATTAATTAGCAATGCACAAAGGTGTGTGCATTGCACATCTGTGCTTTTTGTGGTAAATGTATTATTGGAAATTCCTGGATACCTGGCTCCTGTAGTTGCATTTGCTGTTATTATAATGACAATACATCTTTACTGGATAGATAGCTGTCCAAACGTCTCCCTCCCTCCCATCATCACCCATAGGAAGGAGCTGGGAGGAGGCAGCAGCCTTTTCTCTGTGTGCAAATAGCTGACCCTGCCCACCTCCACTCTCTGCTTCTGAGAAATTACATGTTTGTGACCAGCACTGCAGCTACAGTTCAACAGAGTCTCATCTTCCTGTCAATGCGCTAGCATTAAATCGTGCACTTCCGGCGCAGTGTACCGCAGTGTGGGAAGTATGAATTTCCCCATAGGCTATCATTAGGCTGCTGTAGCAGTGCGGCAATTTGCTGCAATGCACAGCACCAGTTTGAAAGGGCCATGAGAGTATAAAGGAAGCCTCTCTGGACCATCCAGAGGCTTCCCACTACTGAGGTAAGTACCTTTTTTATAACTCACTTCAGGTGAAGTTCAGGTGGGCAAACACTGGATAGTGTACTGGTTAGGGGCACTGCCTGTGACACAGGAGACCAGGGTTCCAATTTCGACTCTGCCTGTTCAGTAAGCCAGTGCCTATTCAGTGAGGAGACCTTGGGCAAGACTGCCTAACACTGCTACAGCTTATTGAGCGCTAGCTTTCACACTGCTATATATCGTTTACATGCTGCCACTCTTGTATATTTCCTAGCTCAGCTAAAATGAATAGCTACATCAAAACCTTGTGGTATGAAATGACAAAGCTTTTCTGGGAGACAATCAGGCATCTGACTTGTGTTGAATCAATAAATTGCAATGAATGTGATGAGAGATCAGAGGTGCAGCGCTTTCCATGCACTTTGTTGATACAGGCATCTTATGTGCTTCAGGATAATTAATTCATTTTATGTTTCATAGCAAGGCATTTCGGGATTAAACAGTGATGAGATCTTCAATCCAATCTTGCCTGCAGATGACTGTGATGAGCACTTAATTAATCTGTTCCTGGGCCATTCAAGATAATAGCTCTGGCAATAAGTTACATGGAAAAACAAGTCATAAATAGATGCATATTATATGCAGGGAAGTCAGCTTAGGTAACTGCCTAATTATGACCTCATCGCACCTCTTTCATACACCAGAAAAACAACATGTATACCTACATTTTGTAGGGGTAGAAATTATTACAGTCGTAGCATGTGTTACAGGTCCCAGGTCTAGGAGAGGATGTGACTGTCTACCTGGGTCATTTGCAGAGCAGTGCAGAGAACTACCTTGTTGTGCTGCCCAGGTCTATTGCTCTTCAAAACCAATTGTGCACATAGCTTCTCCACACATTTATTACTGAGTCCTGCCACTAGTCATACAGTATGTCTGGTCATTTGGCTTTCATGTGACTAGCCACAGGACCCAGTGATGGGCAAGAAGTGAAAGTGAGCAAATGGGATCGGTAACTGAATAAAAGATAAAAACTCAGGCAGTGTGAGCACGCAGTAGCGCTCAGAGCCAGGAAAAGGTCCTCCAGCACCCAAGGCTGAGACACCAAAGTGCGCCCCTCCATCCCTCCCACCCCAGCCGTCACACACTTAATCTTTAGTTATCTGGGTTGCAGTCACCCTCCAAAACCTTAATCTCTAGTTATCTGTCTTGCAGTCACTGCCATGTATGCCCTTTGCTTATTTCTCTTTGCTTCAAACACAATAGGGGAATAATAGCTGAGTGAGTTGTGCTCCCCTCCTACACTGCACCCTGAGACTGGAGCCTCGCTTGCCTCTGCCTCGGCCCGGCCCTGGTAGTGCTTACTTCTGAGCACTCCCCTGCACCACACTACTCGGGCAAACCAGGATCACATTGTTATATGAGGGGAGAGAGAGCTAAAATGATGCTGCCCTAGCTTTATGGAAATGAGGCTACATTTGTTATATGGGAAGCATAAGGTATCACTTTTTATAGTGACCATGAGGCTTTACTTTTTATATATGAAATGTAACACTGCATTTGTTACATGGAGGACATAAAGCTACACTTGTAATATGGAGGAAGGGGGGGGGGACTAAAGTTTCTTTTGATTTATAGGGGCCACTGGGCTACATTTGTTATTTGTTATACAGGGGGTAGCAGGAAACACTTGTTATATGGACACATGAGACTACGCTTGTTTTATAGTAGGTGTGAGGCCAGACTTGTTAGATGGTGGCATGAGGGTACATTTATTTTTTTGGGAGTGTAAGGTGGCTCTTGTTTTATGGGGGCATATGGGACATGAGGCTGCACCAGTATATGGGACTTTATGAGGCTGCACAGGTATATGAGGGCATAAGACTGTAGTAGGTATTTGGGGGCATGAGGTTGTCCTAGATATATGGGAGCATGAGGCTGCACTAAGATTACAGGGGCATGAGTCTGCACGGGAATATGAGGGCAGAAGACTGCATTAGGTATATGGGAGCATGAGGCTGCACTGAGATTATGGGAGCATGAAGCTGCTCTAAGATTACAGGGGCATGAGTCTGCACAGGTATATGAGGGCAGAAGACTGCATTAGGTATATGGGAGCATGAGGCTGCACTAGGATTATAAGAGCATGAGACTGCACTAAGATTACAGGGGCATGAGTCTGCACAGGTATATGAGAGCACAAGACTGCATTAGGTATATGGGGCATGAGGTTGTGCTAGGTATATGGGACCATGAGGCTGCACTAGAATTATGGGCCATGAGTCTGCACAGGAATATGAGGGCAGAAGACTGCATTAGGTATATGGGAGCATGAGGCTGCACTAGGATTATAAGAGCATGAGGCTGCACTAAGATTACAAGGGCATGAGTCTGCACTGGAATATGAGGGCAGAAGACTGCATTAGGTATATGGGAGCATGAGGTTGCACTAAGATTACAGGGGCATGAGTCTGCACGGGAATATGAGGGCAGAAGACTGCATTAGGTATATGGGAGCATGAGGTTGCACTAAGATTATGAGAGCATGTGGCTGCACTAAGATTACAGGGGCATGAGGCTGCACAGGTATACGAGAGCACAAGACTGCATTAGGTATATGGGGGCATGAGGTCGTGCTAGGTATATGGGAGCATGAGGCTGCACTAGAATTATGGGCCATGAGTCTGCATAGGAATATGAGGGCAGAAGACTAGTAGGTATATGGGAGCATGAGGTTGCACTAGGATTATGAGAGCATGTGACTGCACTAAGATTACAGGGGCATGAGGCTGCACAGGTATACGAGAGCACAAGACTGCATTAGGTATATGGGAGCATGAGGTTGCACTAGGATTATGAGAGCATGTGGCTGCACTAAGATTACAGGGGCATGAGGCTGCACAGGTATACGAGAGCACAAGACTGCATTAGGTATATGGGGGCATGAGGTCGTGCTAGGTATATGGGAGCATGAGGCTGCACTAACATTACAGGGGCATGAGGCTGCACAGGAATATGAGGGCAGAAGACTGCATTAGGTATATGGGAGCATGAGGCAGCACTAGGATTATGGGACCATGAGGCTGCACTAAGATCACCATGCATCTACTACGCTAGTGGAAACGGGCCCTAAATGCTTTTTATTGACTTTATAACAAATTGTATACATGTTCAGGTTTACATTTCCAAAGCACAGAAGACCTGACGCCTTCAACGCCCTTAAACTCCACCCCTAAACAAATGGTTCTAAGGGCCCTTTTCCACTAGCGGCGTTTGCGATGCTGAATCGCAAAATCACAAACCGCTAGTGATTTTTTAAATCGCTACGGTTTGCTAAATAACATAGGAATCGCGGTAGGTTATTTCCACTACCGCGTTTCGCTTTTTCCTCAAACGCGATCGCGCTGTGGAGCGATATTTGCCGCGATTTTGCTATGCACACTACAGCATAGCAAAATTGTGAACGCAATCGCCGGAACTTTCCTGCACTTTGCGATTCAGCAATCGCTAGCGTTCAGCGTGAACGCTAGCGATTGCTAGTGGAAAAGGGCGTTAAATCACACTCTGCTCATGCTGATAATTTTTAGAGGAACATGTATCCTGAAATCAATGCTCTTTAACCCCTTGTGGACCCAGCGGCTCTGGCCGCCTTAAAACCTCATCTACACGGTACAATTTTCCATCAGATAGACAGATCTATTAGATAGATCTAATAAGAAATTGCATCGTGTGTAGACGTCCAAATTGTTTCAGATCAGTTTTGCGATAGATTTTTCTTTGATAAGTACCCAAAATCTATTGCAAAACCTAACACAATCCGATTGGACCATTTGGAAATTATCTATTAGATCCGTCTAATTGATCCGACCTGACAGAAAATTGTACCGTGTAGATGAGGCTTAAGACCAGAGCCGTCAGTGCCCTTTTAAGAGCATTAATTGCTGTGAATGGCTCACAACAATCACAGTGTCAGGAGGCAATGAGATTGCTGCTGTCATTCGTTTTGTCATGCATATATGAATGCAGCCAACATTTTCCTCATATAAGAAGAGCAGTCATCATGCCCTCCCATAACAAATGCAGCCATTGCTGTGTTGCTTAATAATAAGTGCAGCCATAATTTTTCCTACATAACAAGTGCTGCCATCATACCCCTCCCCATATAACAAGTGTTTGCCCCCTCAGATAATCAGTATGTGCTAGAGGGTCTTAGGCCTGGTGCACACCAGAGGAGTTTTTCTGAGCGTTTTGAGTTTTTAAATCTGCTGCTAATGTTATCCTTTGTGTCTTTTACAAAACCTCATTGCTCCAGTGTGCACAGACAAATAGGATAACATTAGCAGCAGATTTAAATACTCAAAACGCTCAGAAAAACTCCTCTGGTGTGCCCCAGGCCTTACAATTGGGTATAGTTACCTGCTTTTCAGCACTCACTTCGCTGATGTCATTTTCTCTACCCCTGCAATGTATCTATTACCACATCCTGCCATTGGTTATCTGACTCGGAATAAGAAAGCATCGGGCAAGCAATTACAATCAGCTGAAAGCACTTCCTGCCAAATGCTACATCAGCATCAGGTAGGGCTGCACAAATGCCAGCAGCTAGGTAGCCACAGCTTCTTAAAAATGATAGCGGGTACCTAATAACCTGTGAGTCTTTCTCTGTTGTTGGTGGAGCTGGTTCTTAAATATTTCCTGCTGTTTTCTGAATTCTATATTCATTTTGTCACTCCTGGATTTCAGTGCATGTTGCTGAAGGTCTTCCTCCATATGATACTTTTCAAGCTTATTTTTTCTTTGGCTTGCCTTGGTTGTGAGAACTGGACTTTAATCATTTCTTGATCCAGTGAACTTTGATTTGAGGAGATGGAAAATTATTTTCTGCAGAAAAACAGGCTTTTCAGGGTAAAGGTTTCTTTATGAAAACTGTATGTTTATTAAACTGACCATTGCTCAAGAAAAAAAAATGACTTGCAAAATAAAAACATTTCTTTTTTCACCCTGTAGGATGTTTGCCTGTCTGTTTTTCCATCTAATGGAAGCGAATGATGTACTATTTAGGCATTGCTCTACCTGTTTTTACATATTTCCTAGCATTAGTACTTGTATGATCTGTTTATTAAAGAAACATAACTTGCTGTTTATAGAAAAATGCTTTGTATATAGGATCATTTGTTTGTAGTTGCGGCCTGGATCACACCAGGGGCTTGATGCACTTGATGCCATTAATATCGCCGTGTGTAGATATCGCATGGCAGTTTTACCGGTACGTATGCCAGGAGAGTACCACAGGTTGCACTCTGCAACCTGTGGTACATGGGAAATGCAAGCATTGCTATGGTAACGCACATTTCACCACTTGCATATTACTTGCTTTTACTGTCTCAAGCCCTATGTCCACAGCATTTTACCATAGTGGTCTTGAGCAGACAAATGAACATGCAGAAAGGGTTCATGCTCACAGGTCCATTGCAATGTGGACTGCTATGAACAACTATGAAGAAACCCATCCAATATGACTTTTCTGGACAGCGGACAGCATTGCAGTCCATCCAAGGAAGGACACCATCTGCTGTGGTAGTGCAGGGGACCCTACAGTGGATTAAGAAATGGTATATCCTTGCAATAATTATACAGTAGTGATGCAGGTGGGTCACATGTAGTGTGATTTACAAGTTTGGCCAGTGCTGTCTTCAGAAGTCTTAGATTTTTCAAATGACCGCATATCCTAGTAGCTAAGTTCCCTTGCTATGCCAGATATGTAAACTGAAGTTAGGATTTAGCTACATTCTCTACCATTATCCAATAGCAGTCCTGTGCACGTGTTTTATGAAGTTAAAAGATCATTGATTTATTACATTATGAACATAAGCTTCGTAAAAGATACTGGCTTCTGTGTGAGTAATTAAACCAGTCCAATAAATGACAATTAGCAGTGTGCCACTCTTCTGTTCCGCTCATTTGCATAGCAAAGAGGGTAAGCATGGTTTGACCGGAGGTCCCCCTTTGTGTCCGGTATGATCAGCTCCCATGAGAAGAGCACTTGCTCGCCTCCCTTCCTTTGTAGGCCATAAACTGTGCTTAAATCCTTGAAGTGTCTGCTTCTCCAGGCAACAAGCAGACAATGGCTGGAATCTGCTCAGTTCATTGATTAAATACTAGAGGCCTGAAGCATGATAATTCCTTTGTTGTGTGGGCTTTGGGATTGGTCCACCCTCCATTTATTTCAATTCTGACTTCATTTCTCATTTTATCACACACGAGTGCAGTGAAATCACTTGTTTAGCTGTCTGTATTTGAGAATATTTAGGTAAAGTTTGCAGTTTGCTCGCCTGACATTTACCTGTAAGGGCTTGTTCACACTATGAGCGTTTTCAATTTTTTTTTTAAGCGCTGGCGGTAAAAGCACTTGTGCAATGATTTCCTATGAAATGTTGACATGTGAGCATTTTTAACATCCCAAATGCGCTACTTGTGCCATTTTCTGAGCACTTTGGCTCAATGGAAGGTATAGGGAAATCGCAAAGCGCTTGAAAAAGCTTTTTGTATCGTGATTTCCCAAGCGCTTTAATGAACAAATACATTGCATTTATTCATTTCCGGGTTAAAGAGTTCACTTCCTGACTGACGAAACGCGCTTTTGTAAGCAAAAAGCGATGGAAAAAGCTCTGTAAAAATCACATTACAAATCGCTCAGTGCTTGCGATAGATCTGGTGATTTATAAACAAGGTCGAAGGCTGCAGCCAAAGCAAGGAAAAGGCTGAAGCTCCTGGGATTCCCTATGTTTTCAGCAGCTTGCTGGTACCCCAGGCACTATGTTTTGCTGTATTAAACATCTCTATTGTGCCATACACACTTCAGCAGCACTCAAAATACAATAGGAATATCGGACCACAAGCTGATAACATAGCTCTTATCAAAAAGAAAGATTTTACAAAGTGAATGTGCTGCCAAAAGCTGCCACTGAGAACTTAGCTGTCTTTATCCTGGAGAAATTATTTTAGTATTTCATTTTGGTTTAGTAAATTCTTTAGGAAAGAAATATACACTCTTAGTTGCTGAAGACAGTATGTTCACTTTTTTTATTTTTATATATATTCAACATGTAGCATTTTTGAAGTTTATTAAAATATCTGCTTTCCATTTCTAGTTACTGTATATATTCGCATATAAGCCAAATTTTTCAGCACAAAACTTATATGCGGGTCAGTGGAGCAGAACGGATGGTGGAGCAGGTTTTGTTACTGGCAGAGGAGCGTAAGGCACGTGCACTAGAAATTCTGCTAGTCAGCTGGCTCCCTGCTGAGTCTGTGCCCATCCCCTGCAACATGGTGCGCAGAGTGCGCTGCTCAAGACTTCCTGCAATGATTGGGGATTCTTCCTGTGTGGCATTCGCTGTCTCCTATCTATGAGCCCATCTAGTGGCGTCTTGATACACAACTATTGTCCTCGTGGCACATCTGGCTATGGGGAGGGGGGCTGACTTGTACTGGGGGCACATCTGGCTACTGTGGAGTGGGCTATACTGGGAAGGGGGCTTATACGCAAGTCAAATCACTTTTTCCTGGTTTCTGAGGGAAAAGTAGTTACCTCGGCTTATACGCGGGTCAGCTTAAATGCAAGTATATATGGTATAAATTCCTCCTTGCTTAGTGCTGACACTATCCTGGCTCGAACCTATATGGACTAAGTAAGGCACCCTGTTACTTTTTGAGGAAGTTAACTTAATGAGATTATACTGTATTTATTAAACATTTGGAAGTATCATTAAGGTGCCCATACATTACTCTATACATTACTCAAAAGTAATCTACCCCTGAGAGCCAGATTCCAGACGCCCAACATTTCCATCATATTCTTCATTATGCCATATTGACTTTCTGTTACTAGCACATGTGAGAATCTGCAGCTAAAATAACCTTACTTTTGACTCACTGTGACAAAATGCAGCACAAATAATCACTCCACAGGTAGAGACTGCTGTATAAAGTTTTAAAACATGCCCGGCCATAGCATAATCCTGAAAGCTGTTTTTAGCAGTGTATGTAATGTCACAGAGACCAGAGACCTCCTTACATAGGATCAATATGGTGTACAGCGAGCAGATCATGTGATCACTATTTTCAACTTCTAATTTTTTATGACGACACACAGTCGGCTATAGCAAATCTTCTGTCAATGGACCTTTATGCCCTTACTTTTCATCCTGTAACATTGCTCTAAAGAAGAGCTTAGTAAAGTTCCATTGAGCTGAGCATTGCATGAGATCATAATTTCTTGTTCTATCTATTTAAAGTTGCCCTGTTAACTGCAAAATATTTTTATACTTTTTCTGCTGCTATTCTGTTTTGATCAAATGCTTTATGGTTAGGTTGGAATGTAATGGATGCAGCTTCGGAGACAATAGAATGAGTGGGTTCTGGTTGGTAGAAACTTCATTTCACTGGTTAAACTGCTGTAGATTGATAACAAGGCTGTTCTAGGCTTATTCTCACTCATAACACAGTAACCAGCCATTATCAGACTATTTTAGTGAATTTTCAAAGCATGTTATAAGCAAAGGAATACAGGTATTTGTACAGTATTTACAATACATTATGCATGTTCTGCTACTTTAATACTGCACAGAGTTCTTCAGATATACTTCCAGAAAATTAATTTGAATTTAAGATTGTACACTTCTTTTCCTTCTTTATCTTTAGTCAAAAAAATGCTTGTCGCAGAGGAAAGACCATCAGTGAGAGGGTGGCTTGTCCAGTGCTGAATCTTAAGCCTCGTACACACATCCAACTATAGTTGTTTGAAACGATCGTTCCAGTAGGTATCGGCCTACTATCGTTGGTTAAAACGTACAAACGATCATTAAAACCAACGACAAACGAGCCAAGTTGTTCCAAACGCCCCCGATCCAACCTGTCGGAATTATTTAAACGATTATCGTTAATAAAAGTGTGTGTGTGTACGAAGATTTTTAAGCAAACGATCATTCACAAACCACAGCACATGCGTAAAAACAACTTTTAAATAGTATATTTTTTCTGCATCGTTTGCTTTTCAACTACTGCATTGTTGGCCACTTTTTAAGTTATTACTTTGCTTTATTGACCAATTGCTATTTTAACAATCGTTGCTCGCTTATTACGAACAATCGTTGTCATATATGTGTATGCACCTTTAGAGTACAAAGACATACAGGGTCCTTTCATAATAAATCAGTTGCTGTCAGTTATAACTGAACAGACAACTGATGTGCAGTCCAAGCAAAGGTGATGTCCATGTTTCCCTATGGCTCAGGTAACATTCACAATGCACTGCTATGGAACAACTTATCAGTTAAAACGCATCAGTTTTTTTAGTGTACAGAAAAAGTCCTAAGTAGTGAGTCTCACTGACAGAAATGTGTCATGCTGGGGATACACAATGAGATTTTTCAGCAGATTTACTGTCTGATCGATTTTCCGATCGTTTTTCATGTCAATTTCCATTCACTTCTATGAGAAATCGATCATAAAAATAATCGAAAATAAGATCGGACCTGTCAGAAGTTATCTATCGAACCATCTATGTGCCAAAATATTTGATGGTGTAATCCCAGCATCACATTACAACTTGTATGTAGTAAAGGCAATGCTGGAGCAATATGTCTTCAGCCCACTCACTTATATAATTAGATTCTTATTATTATGCATTTATATGGTGTTGACATCTTCCGCAGTGCTTAACAAAGTACAATGGTTATGTTGCTGGCTGTCCTTCAGAGAAGCTCACAATAAGCTAATTTTTGGGATAACAGATGAATTTATCAGTATGCTTTTGCTATGTAGGAGGAAACCAGAGTGCCTGGAGGAAACCCATAAAACACATGAAGTAAACATACAAACTTCATACTGCCCATAGTGTCTCATTAAACAAATTACCGTAGATTGTATTTACAACTGTAAATTGTGAAGCAAAGTAGGTATTTTTTCACTCGTATGATTGTTTTCTTGTCAGTTCAACTAAACCAATTCAAATGCTCATACATATTTTTTGTTAATAGATCTGCTTAGAACGTTTAACGAATCACTTTATACTAGAGTATAATTATAATGTGGCAGGTTACACTTGTGAAACCTGTACCCATTTACTGCATGTACTAGGTGGAATTCATCCAACTGTTAAAATTACCCTATTGGGGGTTGCTGCATTCCAATCTGGTAATAACACTGTATACCAGAGTTTCCCAACACTAAAGTAGAATTACCCAGCCGCACTCCACTGGTTGTAATTGAGGTGCAACAATCCAGCCACCAGAGCACCAGGTGGCACTCAAATATCTGTATCGCAGAAAGATCAGCACACTCAGATGTATAATGCAAAACTTCAAGCTCTTTTAATACAAAGGGTTTCCATATAATACAATTTGTGTTCAACAAGAACCAGCAACTCACAGTAGATAGGCACCAAAGACACCCAAAGTCCATCAAATGCCTGCTTGCCACCTTGTGTAAAGAGTCCGTGAGGGAGTAGAGTCCAACAGCCACACTCCAGAAAAGTCGTGTCTCAAATCATGGCGACAGACACTGGCCTAATGCTATTTCGGGCATTCGCCTTTCTTCAAGCCAATAAATGTGCACTCTGAATGTGCTGATCTTTCTGCGATACAGGGTTTCCCAACACTGTCAGCAAAGCCTGCCAACCAGGGCAGGATTTTTGGAGAGGCCACAAAGACCTTGGCTTGGCTGGCTACTGCACAATGGGGCAAAAAAAATAAAATAAATTACGGCGTTCGAATGAGACGTGCAAAGCAGAAGCCTTGTGAACAAGCCCTGAAGCTTTAACAGCAGTGTCAGACATCCTCTTCCTTTGACCAAAACAAATTCTTTATCCATTTTTTAACTGTAATTCTGTACTGAATGTCATAATTCAGAGTACAAGTACACATAAGAGGGCACATTCTGCAACCGTGCCACCGCCTAACCACATACACGCTTATGGGATCATCTCTAAAGAGAGCAGTAGAACATCATGCATTTCCACCCTCACTAAATGGCCATGTAGAGGAGGTCTAACTGTATTCCATGCAAATCTAAAATTTGGGCACTGAGAAAGTGACAGATGTACTTTAATTTTGTGTGAGCCATAAAACTGGAACAGAACATCAACATTACAAATGATTAGCTGAAATGTAGCTGCTGTTCAGAACGGCAAACCATACATACATGAGTGTGTGCTCATGGCAACATAAACAGAGGCTTTCCAAGTATGCCATTCAGTTTTATGTTAAGAATCTTCTTTTGTCAACAGTCCACAGATACCTTTGCTTCTTTCTTCATCTCGGTCAATGTACCACCCTGGAATGACATTCTTCTTTGGCTTTGCTTTGTTTTTTTTTTCTCTCTTTTCTTCCCCTAACCCAAATGCTGGTATGTGAGAATACAGAGGAAACAAAGGAGACAGCCAGAGCCTCACAGAACAGGAGAGTTTGTCCTAATCCTGAACCACAAAGTTCACAGTTACTGAAACACTGATCAGTCCACGACTTTATTTTCTGCATGGCTGCCAATTGAGAGCCTCCTTTGTATGTAGTATTGTCTGAATATAAATGTCTCTGATAGAGAGGCTTGTGGCCACACAGCCAGACATATAAGCCTTTATAGGCCCTGAAGCCCAACACTTTTCTCATGAGTTATCTCTGATATACAGATAGAAAGATTTACATTGATTTCACTTTAGATACCCTGGTTCAAAGGAAGACATAAAATAGACATTTTCAGATCTGGCTGGCTATTTGAAAAGAAAAAGTACAATTATATAAAATCGATCCCCTCATCTTTGTCTCATTTTTCAAAATGTTTTTCTCTTGAGTTTTCTCTTATGTAATGATTTCTCATTTTATACAAAATACCTGATCAGCAACTAACAACTTTAAGTAAGGAAAGTCATATCCAGCAAAGGTTAATTTGGGGCATATTATTTTAAAGCGTACCTAAAGTCTTAAAAAAACAAAACAAAAACAACTTGAGACTCACCCAAGTAGAGTAAAACTTACCAGTCTTTTTCCACTACTCTGTTCTAGCACTGAATCCATCTAAACATATTCGCCAAAATTGCCAAATATGTTTCTTGAGGCCGCGCTCCCCTCTGGGTACGAGCGTGAGTTGCACAGTAGCACGAAGCGGCTCGTGCATGACTTTTTCATCCATGCATGATTGGCTTTGTGCTGCTGCACAGGTACGGACAGCCGCACTTGTATGCAGATGGGAGCGCGGTCATATAGAAGAAGAAGAATGTCCCAGGCAGAAGCAGAGGGGTTGAAAAGGATTGATAAGCCTCTGGACCATCCAGAGGCTTCCCACTACTTAGGTAAGTATCTGTTTTTAAAGTTTTTCCCTTACATGTGCACTATTGCGAAAACAGAGAGCAATAAAATTCAAAAAGAATCAAACTGTATAGAAATGAAGCAGTAAAAAATTACTGGTATACAAAAAGGTTAAAGAATTAGCCAATGGAAAGGTTTAATTCTATCAATTAGGATGTTGGTAGATCCTTTAATTATGAAGTTTGGATGACTTCAAACAGCCAACAGGAGAGGAAGCATGCAGGTGTTTGTAGATAGAAGAGATCCCCTTTAGAAGTGTAGAAGTATAGTTTGATCCGTCTAACGACATCCTGCAGCGTAGGACCCTAGCCAGATACTTCCAGGCAAAGCTGCGGACAATCTCCGTCTCACATATACCTGCCCTGTGTAGTGCAGCGTAGCTTTCAACCAGAGCTGTCAGTTTCACTATTTCTCTTGTGGGAGGTAAGAATGTTGTCTCTTCATTTTTGATAGTCTTTCTATAAAGGGAACCTGAGGGGAGAGGAATATGGAGGCTGCCATATTTATTTCCTTTTAAACAATGCAATATTACTGCTTTCTATATAAAATCATCATTTGCTACAGTTATAAAGGATACAGTATATGCCGCCTCAGCATGTCCTGCTTCATTGACTTCCATGGATTGGACAATGCTGCACTGAGCACACAGCCATTGTCATTGCGCTTACAGTGCATCACGCTGCAGCTTATAACAGCCATAGATAAAGATTGGCTTATCAAGGGCTCGCTCCTCTTTTACCTTCAATGACCCTCTTGCCAGTTTATATAGGTTCAATTTGTTTGACTTGGTTTGCTAAATATTTTAATTAAGTTATAGAGAGCAATAGGCTTTATTGGATAGGTACAGAAAGTTAAGGTGGCCGCACAATTCGATAATTATTATTGAATCAGATGAACATGTGTGCTGCCAAGAGCATGCCCAATCGACCATGTGACCAATTTTGGCCCAAAACTGATCGCATGTATTGATTGGACATGCAGCAAGATGTCGAGCCGTCGTGGTCAATCAGGTAAGTTGCGGTAATGGCAAACGATATCTGGGCAAGCAGCGGAACGTGATGAAACCCCTGGAGCTGTTACCCCTAGTGTATCGTCAACAACATACAGTATTAACATCATTGTTGTTGATGTAATTTAAAAAGCGTTGCAATGTGTGGTGATCCCCTGACCAAGAGGCCAGGACATCATGCACATACCTGGACCACTTCCTTAGACCATCTTGGAGCAGACTGCCAAAGAATTAATATGTTGTTCTTCCCAGGCTTCAAGAAACAAATTTGCATATGTGCAGACTAAGACCTGCTGGTACCAAGTGTCACGAAAGAGAAAAGAGTTGTGCATGAGGATGAACATAAGGCAGTCACAAATGAAGTCATTAAAAGCGGGATCTTTCCCCTAGACAAATACATCTTCACTGCCTCAACTCCATCGCTGTGTGGTATTCTGCTGGTGAAATCAATGGCCACCAACAGGTCCAACCGGTGCCATGGTTTTGCTTCCAAGCCTTCCAAGACATCTAGGGTATCGCCCAGATGTTATAAAAATAAATAAATAAATAAAGGAGCTGCATGACATACCTGGATACCTGATACCTGGACAACCTCTTCCGGACCGATCCCAGGTCCGACACAACGGGTCGACCTGGGGGATTGGTCACAGACTTGGGGATCTTTGGGGATCTTTGGTAAATGATACCAGAAAGCTTTAATAGGAAACATTGGTGACAAGTTATTGATCAATGCAGGCATTAAATGGCCTTTCTTTACCCCTGTACATAGGTGTGACCTAAAGTTGGTTTGATAACCCACCATGAGGTCCCCTTTCAGGAGTCTGTAGGTCCAGCAACTGTTGGAGGGCTTCCTCTTTCTACATTTCAGTAGGGGGAAGAACAATCGAGCCACCCTTATCAGCTGTGCGGTTTGGTCGATTACGCAATCATTTTAGTGCTCTTTTTTCTATTTCCATGAGGTTTGATTGGACAGTTTGGTAGATCAAAACTCTGATTTACTGATATACTTGTTTCTCAAATAGATCAATAGCTAAATGGGGTTGGATTAGAAAGGGTGAAATAGAGCTATTAAATTATTTCTTACATGCACAAACTTATATTTGATTTTCTAGGTGTATACTGCAGTTTGAAACTGTATACACCTATAAAATCATATATAGGTTTGTACATGTAAGAAATAGCTTGATACGGTTCTGATCCAGTTCTGTATACCTGAAGAAGTACCTTAAAGAGGAACTCCAGTGAAAATAATGTAATATAAAAGTGCTTCATTTTTTCAATAATGATGTATAAATGATTTAGTTAGTGTTTGCCCATTGTAAAATCTTTCCTCTCCCTGATTTACTTTCTGACATTTATCACATGGTGACGTTTTTACTGCTGGCAGGTGATGTCACTGGAAGCAGCTGCTGCTTGCTTTATTGGCAGTTGGAAACAGCTGTAAACAGCTATTTCCCACGATGCAACAAGGTTCACAGACAGGAAACTGTCAGGACCATGGTCCTCACAGTTTCCTGTGGGAGGGGATTCACCACAATATCAGCCATATAGAGCCCCCTGATGATCCATTTGTGAAAAGGAGTAGATTTCTCATGTAAAAGGGGGTATCAGCTACTGATTGGGATACAGTTCAATTCTTGGTCATGGTTTCTCTTTAAGTTTTGAAAGCTTGCTAGGAAGATATTACCTAAATAACTTTTCTTGTAATGTCTTTGTATTTTCTCCATGAGTAAGGCTTGATTCACACACAAATCTGTACATTTCTTGTCCAATCCTGTCCTGTCAGTTTTGTCTGCCTGGACTGGAAATGTACACATTTATGTGTGAACACAGCCATAGAAACACATGCAAAACTGATGCCAACTGTCAAAAACTGACAACACAGGACTAAACACCTTTTATGTGTGAAACACATGGTTCACACTTGAGAGAATGCAAAACGGGCATAGTAAGTGCATCTGCTAAGTGGATGTGCTCCGTCCATTTTGCATCCACTTGTAGTTTCTGCGCTGTCCACTGCGCGTCCACCCGTCTGTTTTGCCTGAGATCACCACTCTCAGGTCCCACTGCTGATCGCAGCCTCTCGGTCCCTCTGTACTCAGCCTGGAAACTGGCAAGAGCATGGGGCTCTCCATAGAATGAAATAGACCATTCCCCCCTAGCAACAGTGAGAATTTTCATTGGTCCATCATGAACCAACGAGAATTCTCCCTGTTGCTCTGGATTCCAATAGGTCTTCTGCAACCCAATGGAGATCCCCAAGCTTTTGCCAGCCACCGGGCTGTGTAGGAGGGACCAAGTGGCGGCTGGACACATGAGTATTATGTCACGGCGGCTATCGCAATCGGGGAAGCAGAAGTGGTGACTAGCCTAGTGAAAACTGACACTGTCCGTTCTCATATGCTTTCATTGCATACATTTGCTGGCCAGTTCGATAAAATGTGAAAAGTTCAGACCCTGCGCTCCTCTTACCGCAATGTGGCAAGTGGATTGGTTTCTTTTTACAAGTGGAAGCGGATCCTATGTTTAACATTAGGATCCGCTTCTGCACTGAGCGGAAGTGGAAAAAAGGTCCCTTTCACTGCTCCACATACAACTGAAAAGCCTTGTGACTATGGTGTAGAAATGAGACAGGAGACATGACAGTTACAAATAACAGCATAAATGTTTTGCATGAGGCAGGGAACACACTTGTCTTTCAGTTTTCTGCGTGCGTTTTTCTGCATACATTTTCTGCACACCAACTGTGTTTCTATGCAGAAAAATGCACGTGTTTTTTCACAGCAGTTAATGTAATTGTTACAGAAAACTGACTAAATGTGCAGAATCATGATGCAGAATGTCTGCGTGCCAAGAACACATTAAGCGTGAACTAGGCCATTGATTAACATGAGTTCTCAGTTTTTCAGTGCAGAAAACACGTATGAAAACTGTCAAGTGTGTTCCCTGCCTCAGACAAAATTATCATGTGATCATTTCTGTTAATGTGCCACTTTTAGCGTGTAATAAATCATATCACAGTTTGATGCATTGGGCCCTTTCACCTATAAACAGTGACACATTTTAAGCTATCAATTATTCCCTGGCTAACATGTTTCCATATCGTAGTTCCCAGACATCTAGCAGCAGAGCTTGTCATAACTGCACATGTAAAATGCTTTTGATGGGTTGTGTAGGTTGCAAACGAACTGCTGAGTTGGGAATTAGGACACCGTAGTACAGTCTAATTAATGTCTGCTTGATGATTTTCTCTGAAATCTTTAGGTGGATTACAGAGTGCATTAGTTTCTACAATTAGACTCGTACAACATTAACTTGTGTGAATCATCCAGTAGCCTGCCTCTGCATCTGACCAACTGAATGTAATTATCTTTCAGCTAAAGACTCAACATGAAGTCTTTGAAGGTTTTCTTGAAGCTGAAATGTGTTAAGGAGTCAAAATAGACTTCAAGGCTGATTTATTTCACTGCAGCAATTTTTTTCCCCCAATAATGAATTTACGAAACAAAACAATCATGCACCTGTGATGACTCATCAGAAATTTACTGTGGCATTCTAGGCTATCGTTGCGCTGCTCTAGACTAATAGCAGTAAATGTATTAATTTTATAAAGTTTTATTGATAACAATTGTTTTTTAAATCAAGTCCACCTCCCAAGCGTTAGTAACCCTTTATCCACCATGGATCTGCAGGAAAGCATAATCTGCAAGTGTAGGGCTCAGCTATTTGGCCACTACACACCCTCAATGCTCTTAAGAATGGTACATTGGAAAGCACCCTTGTTAATACCTTCACAATGGGCTCTTCCCTTCCTCCGTTGCCCTGGAAAAGGTGGGGTTATTAGTATGGGGAACTTATAGTGCTAACCCCAACTAAGTAAATAAAAGGGGTCATTTATGACCACTTACCCATTTACCTTTACATTTCTGGTGCTGAAAAGTCAGTATTAAAAGCTCTTTACACTGAAAGGAAAAGATCAGATTACATGTGTATTTTTGGCTACAACTGCTTCAGTAGTTTTAGCATGGTTGTGTATGGCACCCCACTGAAATGAAAGGAGCACCTATGGACAATGATGAATCCTGAACCAATCCATCTGATTCACCTGCATCCTGCTATGTAAAGTCAGTACAATCTTTATGATGAAAACGTGCATGAGGCGTCTGTGATAAGACTGGCCAGAATTAGTGTCCAGTCAGTGCTGCATATGTTGCTCAGATAAACTGTATTTATTAGTGGCCATTTAAAGAGAAACTTTAAACCAGGATTGAACTTCATCCCAACCAGTAGCTGATACACCCTTTCTCATAAGAAATCTACTCCTTTTCTCAAACAAATCATTAGGGACAGCTGTATGGCTGATATCATGGTGAAACCCCTCCCACAGTGTGATGTCAGGGCCATGGCCCTGACAGTTTGCTGTCTGTGAACTTCATTTCATTGTGGGAAATAACAGCTGTTTCCAACTGCCATCCAAGGAACATCCAGCTGTGCATAGAACTCTCAGTAAATGAACATTCCACAGAGATCCCCTGGCAGAGCTAAAGATGTTGCCACCTGTGATAAATTTAAGAAGTTAAATCGGGGTGAGAAAAGATTTTACAATGTGCAAACACTACATAAATAATTTATAAATTAATACTGTAAAAATAAGTAATTTTAATCATCGTTATTTTCACAACACTTCCTCTTTAAGGTGCAAAATGAGAGCCAATTAACTGGCAGTGAAAGGATTAAAGCAAAGTGGCACAGAATACAAATTATTCTGGATGTGAACTTTTGGAACTGAGGGAAATTAACCGATTGAAAAAATAAACGATTACAGTAAAATATAAAACAGTGTAAACTGACATTCTCCTGAAACTCAAACTGTATATGTTATGCTGTATATGCTTTCTTTGGCTTGGATGTATTAGACAGAGCAGGTGAGAGATGATAAGGCCGAGATGGTAAATGAGTTGCCTTTACATTCCCATATTTCTTCTATGTGTGAAGCTATAATGATGTTATACCTTCTGTGTGTCTAATAGTTATTTATACAGATCATTGATAATATTACGATTGTTGAGATAGGACTTATAGTGGTTGGCGGATACAAATATTTTATATAAAGCAGTTATTGGTCCTGGATACCTGTTTCTGCAGGAATGTGGTGTACATGTTACGGCACCCCTGCATGAGTTGGGTGCCAGGTGGTGCTGCTAATAATGGTGATGCTAATAAAATATATTGGTAATTTAAATTGCAAAAATCCGTAGTGTGTTTTCCACGCAAACATCAAACTCCACCTCCACTCCTCTTGTTGACTGCTCTCTTTCCAGTTTCTCTCCACTCTCCGAACATTCGCTCTCTTCCCTTATCTCCAAATCCCATCTAACCACCTGTTCGTTGTATCCTATCCCATCACATCTCATTCCACAGCTATCCACATCCCTCATCCCTGCCCTAACATCGCTGTTTAATCTATCCCTCTCCACCGGAATTTTTCCATCCTCACTCAAGAGGGCTGTTGTAACACCACTATTTAAAAAAACATCTCTAGACCCCACTGAACTTGCTAACTACCGCCCAGTGTCACTTCTTCCATTTGCATCTAAATTACTTGAACGCCACATTCATGCTGAACTAAGTCAGTATTTATCTGCAAATTCCTTGCTTGATCAGTTCCAATCTGGCTTCCGGCCAAACCACTCCACAGAAACAGCCCTCACCAAAGTAGCTAATGATCTCCTCACAAGTAAATCCAAAGGCTATTATTCCATACTCATCCTTCTAGATCTGTCATCAGCATTTGACACTGTCGACCACACTCTACTCCTACAGATCCTTTCATCTATAGGAATAAAGGGCCTCTCTCTCTCCTGGATATCTTCCTACCTCTCTGGAAGGTCTTTCACTGTTTCTTATTCAGATCATGCCTCCTCTTCACATCCTCTGTCTGTAGGGGTACCTCAAGGCTCTGTCCTCGGTCCCCTCCTCTTCTCCATCTACATGCACGGTCTTGGTAACTTAATCAGCTCATTTGGTTTCCAATACCACCTATATGCAGACGATACACAACTGTACCTCTCGGCCCCAGACCTTAACTCCCTCCTCACACGGGTTCCCGACTGCCTGGCCGCTATTTCCTCTTTCATGTCCTCTCGCTTCTTAAAACTTAATATGAATAAAACTGAACTAATAGTCTTTCCACCATCCCTGTCCACCCCTTTGCCTGATATTACAATAAATGTTAACAACACGTCTATAACATTAGTTCCCAAAGCACGGTGCTTGGGGGTAATATTTTATTCTTCTCTCTCATTTACTCCTCACATTAACTCCCTAACCAGCTCCTGCCATTTCCAACTGAAAAACATAGCACGTATCCGACCTTTTCTCTCCCATGACACAACCAAAATGTTAGTACATGCTCTTATTATATCTCGATTGGACTATTGCAATATATTGCTTGGCGGACTTCCAACTAACCGACTAACACCGCTCAATTCTGTACTGAACTCTGCTGCTCGACTCATTCATCTCTCCTCTCGCTCTTCCTCTGCTGACCCTCTCTGTCAAGCTCTTCACTGGTTACCAATTAATGAGAGGATTCAGTTCAAACTCTTAACCCTAACCTACAAAGCTCTCCACAATCTCTCTCCCCTGTACATCTCCTCACTAGTCTCCAGATACCAACCCAACCGCAATCTCAGATCTGCACACAAGCTTCTTCTATCCTCTTCTACAATTACCTCCTCACATTCACGTGTACAAGACTTCTCACGTGCCTCACCCCTCCTCTGGAATGCCCTTCCACAACACATTCGCCACTCTCCCACCTTTGAAATTTTTAAACGCTCCCTCAAAACCCACCTTTTCCGACAAGCATATTCTCTAGCTTAGGCCATGCACCCACTAAATAACCTAATTGCGCACTGCCTGTACATATACTGTATACATCCCCACCTCTTGTTTCCACCCCATTCCTTTAGATTGTAAGCTCGCAAGGGCAGGGCTCTCATCCTTTTGTGTCATGGACTGTTATTCATTTAATTGCTTGCACTCTGTTAGACATTTATACATTTTAGTCATCATGTTAAATCAAATTGTAATCAGCAGTGCTGTATTTTGTATCAGTGTTCATATTTGATGTATATCATTGTCTGTATCATTATGCATCCCTTGTTTGTTTTCTTACAGTGTACAGCGCCACGGAATATGTTGGCACTTTATAAATAAATAATAATAATAATAATAATAATAATAATAATAATTTACATTACATGGCTGCTAGTTGTAGTTGATCGACTACTACTATTTTTTCCTATGTGATAGCCGATTGGTTACTATCGGCATCGGATGCCCAACTCACTGCTTTGGTGCCTTATTATTAACAAAAGCGTCTATTAGACGCCTGCTGATCCCCGCACTCAAATGACCTGATCCGACTCTGTCACCAATCAGGCTGGTTGCTAAACATGAGCACTTACAATAGAGAAAACAGAAATCGGGAACCTGTCCACGTGGCTACAGACTGATCTGCAAAAAAACATTGTTTTCTGGTCAGCAAGTTATATGTGTCACCCACTTACCCGTCAGTACATTGTTAGTCCCCTGTACGCTGGGGATGGTCAGTGAGGTGCTAAGAATTATGAGTTGATAGAAATAATATGCTAATTTTATGTAAATGTCTGTTGTTTAGAAGTAGACCAATCAAGTTTATCAGTTTCTGCATAAAATAAATAAGCATAAAATGTGCATCAACACTAAATAATTAACATCCGTACTTGTATGTTTGCATAAATTGAATAAAGATGTTTAATGGATGGTGCCATGATTTCTCTTTTCTCTTCTGGAAATGCTTATCCAACTGTTGCTAAATGAGCACATCCTGCCAGGCATTTTCCTCTTCTAAAAAGCAACTAGATGCCTGGAGAACAGGTAACCTGGACATGTGTCTTTGCCGGTGCCTCGTCTCAGCCGGATTGCTCCTAAGGCTTTGGGAAATGTTCATGCAAACAAAGAGAGATGGCACGCTACTGGCTGCAAATAAATTTGCTGTATTAGGAGCAGGTATACACACTACATGTTACGGATATTACATCCTTCTTCAGGTGTTAAACAGCAAATACAAATACATACACCATTTTAAATGCTCAGGAAGTGGCCACCACACCCTAAGTGGGTGGCTCCACCTCCTCATACTTAACCCATTGTTTATTGTTCTTCAAAAACACATATTACGGTCATATGGCACTCCATATAGGCTACCAAAGAAAAATAGGCAAAAAACTGACCGTTATCCAGGCACTTCGACCAATGGACTGCCACTATTACACCTATAAAAAACATGCAATCGGCAACATGTCAATACTGGCAACATATAAAAGAGTACAAACTATTTAAATACACAATATTGCGCTTAACACGATTGTTAGCAGCATTCATAGAAAACATTTATGAGGTAACCTCTCATTCATGCCTCTAGGGGCCACTACTTTTCTCTTCTATTTAATGGTGCTATATAAGCATACAGTATTTGTTAAGCTAGTATGGTTTTGTAGGGGATAGCTGTAATTGAAACAGATGAGAAGGCTGCTTTCTTTGCGGCATTACCATCTCAGCAGTGTTGTCGTGTGCTATCACCACAAGGATGCCCAGAGCTCCAGTGAAGTTACCTAATTTGGTAGATCTTTAGGGGATGGAGGTCCAACCACACTACCTCTTATGCTCCAATGTCAAGTAACTTCATAGACAGGCATCTGCACATAAGCAGGGACTGGGCAGCATTCACAAGGCCTCAATTCACTAAGCAGTTTAGACTAGTCTACTGATGGTGTTTAGTCTATCAATGGTTTGGTCAGTTGCATCAAAGGGGAATTCACTATTACCAAATGTTTTAGACCTGTTTTTAGACCTGGTCTAAACTATTTGGTAATTAAGTGGGTAAAGCAGGGGAAATGATCAAAAGATGCAATTTACATACAAGTAGCTATGACTGACATCCTTCTCTGATTGGCTTTCCTCTGCATACAATTAAACTCCTGCATAATGAATTCAAAAGGTTCCATCCTCACATCTAAAATACCTCACAGAATTACTTTACCTACGGAAATCAGCTGGTCTAATCTCTGTCAGAAAAAGTGGGCGTGGTTACTCCTTGTTTGCCTTTGTGAATTGTGTAATTACTGAATGTTAGACTAGGTCTAAAAACAGGTCTAAAACATTACACCAAACCATCAGTAGACTAAAAACCATCTGTAGACTAGTCTAAACTGCTTAGTGAACTGAGGCCTTAAGTGGAGGCAGGGCAGGATTTTGGTCTGGAGTCAGATTTTACCAATTGTGGGCCCTCTGAATATCAGGAATGTTCTGTTAGTTACAGAAAACATTGTTTCTGGGGTGGAGGGATCAAAGCCAAATAGATTTATACTTTTTTTGCCCCTGGGCCAACTTTCTTATGGCTTACCTTCCGTGTGCAACACCCCCCTCTTAAACCTTGTGAAGCCCCCTCTTCCATGTCTAATATTCATGTACAACAGCTCCCTTCAGTTGCATAAATAGTTATGGTTAAACGGCAGCAGCTCCCTATTTCCATGTGTTATTCCACCTTATTTGCAACCTCTATATTGCAATTGCTGCCTCTTTTTCCAGTGCAGTAATCCCTCTTCCTTGTCCAGCTACCACCCAAGGCCTGGGCCTTTGTGGTCTTTTCAGAATTCCAGCCCTGGGTAAGATTGCATAGCATGCAATCTTAGTACTCATTTATTTTACAAAAATACATTGCAGAATTGGTTTAACTGAAACTACGGTATACTCCACAACTAACACCCAATATGAACCAGTGAAATAGGACTTGTGCTTTGGGGAGGTACAAGGGGAAAGACCAACTGATGATCTTTAACCTGGCCAAACACTTGTTACATGAAGGCGCTATAAGGAGGAATTTCAATACTTGCTACAGTTGCGGTGAAGCTAAGAGTTCTCCATCATATTCACTTCAACAATATACATACTGCATAATAATAGAAATGGCCCGAACCTCCGATTTTTGGTTCGCGAACCGCAAATGCGAACTTCCGCAAAAGTTCAGTTTGCGCGAATGTTTGCGAACCGCAATAGACTTCAATGGGGAGGCGAACTTTGAAAACTAGAAACATTTATGCTGGCCACATCTGAGTTTTTGCATGGCGGAGTGGGATATACGCCAAAAGTCCTGGGGAAAAATCTAGATTTGACGCAAAGCATCGTTTTAAGGGCAGAAATCACATTGCATGCTAAATTGGAAGTTCTTTAAAACATCTTGCATGTGTATACATCAATCAGAGAGTGTAATTAGTGTACTGCTTCACACTGACACACCAAATTCACTGTGTAACATACTGCACACAGCTGTTTGTGTAGTGACGGCCGTGCTAGACTACTGCGCACCATGGCGAGATTGCTCTTCCTCACTCAGTGATGTCAGGTAATGTCTGACTGCCTTATCAACTTTCGATGGTTCTTTCGCTACCATACTTAAAGCTTACATCTATTTTTTTAATTACTTTTTCTGCTGGCTGTTCAGTACCTGTAACGAGAATCTGTTAGGGAAGGCAAGTTTGCCATTCATTCAACTGTGTGAAACCATCGATGGTACTTTCTCAGTACCATGGTGACCACAGGTAATGGCCAGAGAATCAGGGTTCGATACCACGGGAACGTTGAGCAGCACAAGCCCCCTGCGACGCCTGCTGCGGTTGTTCTTCTGCCACCTCCTCCAAAAAAAAAACCCACCTACCTCATCATCTGAGTCTGACTCCTCTTCCCCACATGGCTCTTCCTCCTCCTCCCCCCTCTCTGCTGCTGCAGGTGTTGAGGAAACATCTGGTTCTGATGAGAATTGATCCCACAACTCTCCCTTCTGTTCCTGTTCACGCTCGTCCACAGCTTGATCCACCACTCTACGCATGGCACGCTCCAGAAAAAAGCATACGTAATCAAGTCGCTGATGCCGCCTTCACTGCGACTCACTATGTTTGTCACCTCCTCAAACGGCCGCATGAGCCTACAGGCATTTCGCATTAAAGTCCAGTTCTTCGGCCAGAACTTCCCCATCTCCCCAGACTGTGTCCTTCTACTGTAGTTGTAGAGATACTGGGTGACGGCTTTCTCCAGTTGTAGCAGGCGGTCAAACATAACCAGGGTCGAATTCCAGCGAGTCGGGCTATCGCAAATCAAGCGTCTCACCGGCAAGTTGTTTCTCCGCTGAATGTCGGCAAAGCGTGCCATGGCCGTGTAAGACCACCTGAAATGCCCACGCAACTTCCTGGCCTGCTTCAGGACGTCCTGTAAGCCTGGGTACTTAGACACAAATCTCTGAATGATGAGATTCAGCACATGTGCCATGCAGGGAACATGTGTCAACTTTCCCAAATTCAAAGCTTAGATTGCTGCCATTGTCACAAACCACGTTGCTGATGTCCAGTTGGCGCAGGGTCATCCACTGATCCACCTGTTTTTTAAGAGCAGCCAGGAAAGCTGCTCCAGTGTGACTCTCCACTTTAAGGCAAAACATGTCTAGTATGGCGTGACACCGTAGTACCTGGCATGCAGCATAGGCCCTGGGGAGATGGGGCTGTGTAGCTGGAGAGGAGATCGCAGCACCAGTAGAGTTTAACTGCCACTCAGCCAAGGAGGAGAAAGAGGACGACAGCGAAGAGGATGTAGCAGGAGGAGAGGAGGTGGCAGCAGGCCTGCCTGCAAGCCGTGGAGGTGTCACAAGTTCCGCTGCACAGCCACGTACTCTCTGCTTGCCATCGGTCACCAGGTTGACCCAATGAGCTGTGTGAGTAATGTACCTGCCCTGACTGTGCTTGGCAGACCAGGCATCCATGGTCAAATGGACCCTTGACCCAACGCTGTGTGCCAGAGATGACACCACTTGCCTCTCAACTTCATGGTACAGTTTGGGTATCGCCTTTTTAGAGAAATAATTGTGGCCTGGTATCTTCCACTGCGGTGTCCCAATGGCCACAAATTTACGGAAGGCCTTTAGAGTCCACCAGCTGGGATGGTTACAGCTGGTGAGCTAACAGTTCCGCCAAGCCAGCTTTCAGACGCCGGGCAAGGGGATGACTAGCAGACATTGGCTTCTTCCACTCAAAGATTTCCCTCACGGACACCTGGCTGCTTCTGTGGGCAGAGGAGCAGGAACCACTCAAGGTGAGAGGCGGAGTGGAGGAGGGTGGCTGTGATTGTGAAGGTGCAAGGGAGAAAGCGGCTGAAGAAGATGATGCACCTGAAGGAGGAAGAGGAGAAGGAGAGTGGCTTTGCTTTTGTGTGCTGCTTTTCCTCAGGTGGTCTTCCCATTGCAGTTTGTGCCTTTTCTGCATGTGCCTTTGTAAGGCAGTTGTCCCTACGTGGGTGTTGGCCTTTCCACGCCTCAATTTTTGGAGGCAGAGAGAAGAGATGGCATTGCTCTGATCTATGGCAGACACACTAAAAAATGTCCAAACCGCTGAGCCCCCCTGGGGTGAGGCAGGGCACTATGGTGGCCTCAGCGGCTGACATTGAAGGGCATGTTGGCTGGCTGTCCAAAGGTGGCGATACATGGCGCCAGACACTGCCACCAGCTGTTTCTGACGATGAGCTCCCCCTGCTTCTTTCAGCAACTCGTCTCCTCCTACTCCTCTCTGGCTCCCCCTCTGAACTGTCCCCTTGATCATCTTGTCTCTTAGGATCCCACGTGGCATCCGTATCATCATAATCATCCTTCCCAGCTTCGCTTGCCTCAGACACCTCATAAACTGCACCAACAGCAGGTACTTCATCCTCCTCCTCCTCACACGTTATGTCCATAGTGTCGCCTAACTCGCTTAGCACCTTCATCTTGTTGTAACAATAATGGCTGTACATCAGTGATTTCCCCACCAAATAACTCCTGAGAAGTGTCAAATGCAGCGGATGTTGTGCTTGTAGTAGCTCTGGTGGCTGCGAAAGATGAGGTGTTCTGTGTTAAATAGTCAACCACGTCCTGACAATCTTGGGAGTTGATGGGACGTGCCTTCTTCTGAGCACTGTACTGGCTTGACTAATACAATGTGCAGTCACACAGGTGCAGTGAAAGGTATGCAGTGACTGGTATTACAATACAATGTGCAGCTGTCACACAGGTGCAGTTAACAGGTATGCTCGGTGTGGTATATTACACAGCGTGCGGTCACTCAAGTACTGTGAACATTTATGCAACGACTGGTATTACAAATGTGCACCTGTCACACACAGGCAGGTACTGGACAGGTGCAGTGAAATTGCGTGCGCTCACGTAGGTAGGTGGGTGCACTGAACAACAGGTAGGTATATGCAGTGGTGGGTATTACAAATATGCACCTGTCACACACAGACAGGTACCGGACAGGCACAGTGACTCTGCATGCGCTCACATAGGTAGGTGGGTGCACTGAACAACAGTGAACAGGTGCAGTGATTGGGATTACAAATGTGCAGCTGCCTGTCACACACACAGGTAGTCACTGAATGTGCTGGGACTGGCAGTGGCACAGTAGCAATTACCACCAAGGGGCCAAAGGCCAGCTGATTGACTGACAGGGTTGTATATAATGCAAGTGGGCCACACAAAAAGAAAAAAAAAAAAAGATCACATGAACAAGATTAGCTTTCAAAAGAGCTGTTGAAGGGTGCTTTCTTAGCAATAAGAATCAGCAAGGAGCAAGCTAACAAGCCTACAAGAGCCTAACTAATCTTTTCCTATAGCTCTCTCTGCAGCAGCTCTCCCTTCTCTAATTACTGCAGGCACACGAGTGAGTGAAAAGGCTGACGTTGCCTGCCTTTTATAAGGGGGGGGGGGGCCTCCAGGAGGGAGTGTAGCCTGATTGGCTACAATGTGCCTGCTGACTGTGATGGGGGCGAATCGAACTTCCGGTAAAGTTTGCGGTTCTCCGTGATCGCGAACCCCGGAAATTCGCCAGTTCCCATTCGCCGGCGAACCATTCAGGCCATCTCTATATAATAATCTTGTAATTGGAGTCACTCTTTAGCCAGATGCCACATAATTTATTAGCAGCTGTTGGTTTTAACTGGCTCATTTTCTTTAGGAGAATTATTTGCTCCTCACTAATGGTTACAATATGACCTTTTCCATTAAACCATAATTTTGAAGGAAATATTAACAGAGAGCTGAAATAATTGCATAAATTAGAGTATCGTCATTTTACAATACGTAACTACTGATATATGGGATTAATACTGCTAGTCAGAAGCCCGGAAGCCAAACAGTATGTAAAGAAAATTACATTATTTGAAGCACTTGTCCAAAGAGCAAATTGTATCAAATGTATAATTTAGTACAACTTTGCATAATACAGCAAATGAAGCCGAGATTATTACCATATTATTACCATTACTAAAACACAAGGACTCTTTTTTCACACTAGCCATTTCAAGGCAAGATACTAAAAATAACAGAGTGAGGGAAAAAAACTTTCTGTGGAATAAGACATCAAAGATTTTTAAAGAACAAAGGAGGCCATATAACAGCCAGCTCACCACTGGAGACAGTTGTTAAGGAGCGAGAACATGGCCTTATTACCTTTCTCTATTCAGATTTAAACACTAATGAGGACATATTACTAGTCAAAGAATGATCTACAGGAAGCTTGAGTACATTAGAAAATGAGCATTGATTTGTATGCATACAATTATATAGAGCTCTTTTGAATTTGTGGATTTTTGGGGGAATCAGCTGACTGCTAACCAAACCCACTCAAATAACCTTTACAGCAGGCGTGCCCAAACTCTATTGTTCACAAAAACACAGAATTTGAAATTACAAATCTTTTCCATCAGCTGGAATTGGATTTAATTTAAAATAGAACACTCTCTATTCCTACATCCCTAACCCATCCCAGCAATAGCTGGAGGTCTTTCAGCGGGAGATTATTATTATATTTTTAGTTGTATGTTGTGCAAGTATCCTCTGTGCCTCTGTACAAGAGATAACACATGATATATAGTTGCATGCCCCCCCCCAGTAAATTATACACACAGCAGTGCTGCAGCACCTGAATACATTATCTATTGTCCCAAATTTTATCACACCTTATCAATAAAACATCTTTTCTGACAAAAGCAAGTATTTGATAAAGCAAGTATTGAAAATAGTTTCCCAAACTTAAAGCACACCCCACCAACATGGAAAAAACTATTGAATTAAGGCCATTGCGGGCTAGATTACCTAATCCCGAGTCCCCTCATGCTGCTTGTTGTCTTCAGAGCTCCACCCTTTCCTGGTCCTCTTCTTCCCACACCATCCTGAAAGTTCCCCCACGCAGTGATGAGTAATTCTGAACTGTGCATGTGCAAGCTCCGAAATCCACGTGCCCAGTGAAAGAAAGTGCACATTCTCAAGCACTTCCTTTTGCTGTGCATGTGTGATTTAGGACTTGCGCATATACAGTCCTATATCACCTCGTCACCATTTGGAGACATTTTTCGGGAGGCTATTTGGAAGGGGCGAGCCAGTTGAAGATTCAGAGGACAAGGATCAGAGAATGGGAAGCACCCTGAAGACAGCAAGCAGTATGAGGAGTCTCAGAATTAGGTAATACAGCTCACCATAGACCTTGTACACACACTAGATTGTTCTCGGCCTAAGTAGAATCTAGCATGTATACAGCAGGTCCCGATCCTCCCTCAATGCAGTAGTGGCCGCTCCATTGTGTGTCTGTTCTCCCTTCTACATGTAATTTATGTGTCACTAGCCTCTAGGCTAGTGGGGTGTCTTGTTCAGAACTCGACACCAACCGTGTCCCAATCCGAGCAGGCAACAATCCTCTTACATGTATACAAGGCTTTACTTAAAGAGACACTGAAGCAAAAAAAAATATATGATGTAATGAATTGGTTGTGTACTATGAATAATTACTAGAAGATTATCAGCAAAGAAAATATTCTCATACTTTTATTTTCAGGTACGGTATATAGTGTTTTTTCTAACATTGCATCATTCTCTAATATGTGAAGATTACACAACACTCAGCATTCAAAATGAGTCTTTCAGAGCAGTCTGTGAAGTAATGACCTCTCCTCTAGCAGAGGAAAAGTAAATAGTCCAGGAACAGTTGAGATAATAAAAGTCAGATAACAGCCCTCTCCACGACTAACTTAGTCAGAGAGCTTAATGGATTGTTTGCAAAGAGATAACAACTGGAGTTTCTCAACTCTTCCTGTACTGGAAACAATTAAGGCCCATACACACGTCGGATTTTTACAACGACCCGTCGTTTGAACGTCCCGTCGTTTAGTCGTTTCCAGGAAACCATTATTATCACCCGAACAATAGTCTGTACACACGTCGGATTTGACGTGCGAACGACTGAACGACGGAAAGTTCAAACGACGGGTCGTTCACAAAAATCTGACGTGTGTATGGGCCTTTAGACTGATGTATCTGATCTTAATGTTTTATTTCTTAGCTGTACTACACATACAAATCATAATATCATTATTTTATTTTTCGCTTCATTTTCTCTTTAATGGACAATTGAAGTGAGTGTGCTATGGAGGCTTCCATATTTATTTCCTTTTTAAACAATACCAGTTGCCTGGCAGCCCTGATGATATCATGCAAACAATATATCAGCGCCAGAGGACCTAGATATTTGAATGCTGCTGACAGTGGCGTAGCTAAGGAGCTATGTGCCCCGATGCAAGTTTTACAATGGGGCCCCCCAAGCACTCTATACATAACAATTGATTCGGCACACCAAAACCTGCCAATGGCAACTACAGTGTCAGAGGTGCAAGAAGGGGATGGGGAACAGTGTGTTAATGATTACCACTATTCATAGCATCTATAGAAGTGATTACAACAGAAAGCTAATACTGTAGTTGAGGGAGGGCCCTTCGGGGCCCCTCTGGCCCACGGGCCCCGATGCGTTCGCTACCTCTGCACCCCCCCTATTGCTACGCCCCTGGCTGCTGAGAATAGACAATGTCCAAAAGTCTGCACAAAAGTAATATAAAAAATCAGCGCAGATCATAAGATAAGATGTGTAGTTTACAATTGGCTATATTTCACCTCAGTGATCTTCAAATTCATATGTTGATGTGTTGGACCATCACCCAGAAGAAATCCCTGATGATCTATTTGGCTGCAGTTGTGTCTGTATCACACCAGAAACAAGCATGTAGCTAATTTTGTCAGATCTGACAATAATGTCAGAAACATCTGATCTGCATATGCTTGTTCAGGGTCTATGGGTAGAAGTATTAGGCAGAGGATCCGCAGGATAGCCAGGCAACTGGTACACGTACGAGAGGAATAGGCACAGGAGACTTGGGAGCAGGCTACAGCCTGTATGGCTTATCCTGCTCCTGCACAAATTCCCATTGATTTTAAATACTTTTCCCCCTCTAGGCCACCATGGATGGTGGGGAATTAAATAATTCGGCTTCCAGCAACTTAGTACGTTTTCACTGAAACAGGGAATTAGTTGTGAAGTAGCACACCAAAGCAAAGTGAGCATTTCACTGTAGTAGTTTCTAATGGAAGTAAGAAAAGAAAACGGTTGTTTTTCGGGAAGGGCAATAGGAACCATAGATGATTTATTGAGTATTGGTGTTGGTGTTGTGAGGGTATACTTGTATGTGTAAGACCAGAGGGATCTACTGCCTTCAGTCCAGTTCCAACCTATGTGGCGCATCCCCACCCAGGGTCCTAAATAGACTTTATGTGTTGTCCCAGCACATGATTATACACAGGCTTTAAATGTTCAAGCTATAGGAAGTACCACCAGAACCCCACTAGACAGGATACAGACAGGAAGTATAGTCAATCAGATCAGGTGGCAATCCAACATGTAGTCAAGGTCAGGCAATGGTCCCAACGCAAGAGCAATGAGTAAGCAGAGCTTTGTTAGGGTTAGGACCAATAAGGTGGGACAAGTCCCAGCAGCCAACAGGCTGTCCCACAAACAGAGTGGGCGATTGGCCACTCACACAGCTTATAAGATTTTCCCTCCAGTGTCCAACAGTGTTGTCAGAGAGCATAAGACGGCTGTATGGCTGCACGCACCTGTCTAAAAGTACACTGACTTGTGCACGCTCACTTAAGACGCAGCACCAAGCCTGAGCAGGAAGCTGGCAGTTTGGGCCAGCTCTCGAAGTTCCCCGAAGGGCAACATCAGCCAAAGGTATGTACGCACATTTAGACATTCAAGTGTTTGTTCAGTTGATTGGAAAACCAAGGAGTAGATGAGATTTGGGGCATGTATGTAAAGACTAGGCTGCTGGATAAAGCTGTTGTAGGATGGCCTAGAGAGTTCCAAATATTAAAAAGCAGGGATGAGTGAGAACAGTTTCATGAGAAGTGAAACTATACCCACGTGTTTACAAGGAGGGGGCTGTGGCAGAGAAGGTTAAATTACCTGTGCCACTGCTTCTTGCTACTGCACTCCATCCTCCTGACACTTAGTTCTCTGCAGCGGAAGTGCCGGCTATGAAGGTGGAAGCATCAGGAGGATGGCGTACAGTGTGCAGCACAGATGCAAGAGGCAGTGATACAGGTAACTTAACCCTCTTTGCACAGCCCCCTCTTTGTACACAAATTGGTACAGTTTCGCTTCTTGCAAACTTGCTTGCTCATCCCTGTTAAAAATATGTTTAAGATTTGCAAAACTGTGAGGAAATGATGGAAGAGACTATTATTGTTTTGCCACTGTAATACCTGCCTGAGTTAATTCAGAGCCTATTTGTAATTCTACAGAGTGTTTGAAAGTGGTCTTTTCAAATTTTAAGTGGAATTGTGCAGGAGGGAGATAGTTGTTACAATTTCAAAATGTAATCTGATTCAAAATGGGTGTTTCCCAAAAGAAGTTTTAATAAAAAGTATGACAATATATGAATATAATATATTACACTGACTTTTCCTGTAAGTCCTTCTTCGACTATATAAGAAATGAAATTATATGTACGTAATCAGCATACATGGATAGCTATCTGAATCAGTAAATAAATCGGGTAATGCATGATTCCATATTCAGGTCTAGATACTAAAATCAAGACTCATCCCCCTTTTAGGAGCAGCTGGTGGCTGTGCTCGGTGTTTACTCATCAGTTAGTAACTTTTTCTCCTGACTTTTTTCCTTGGAGATAAATTTTCATCTTCACTTTAAAATTACTTTTCAGCAATTCTAAGCGCCTGTTTCCTCTGGGAGTCGCAGCCGTTTCTCATTCAGTCACAGCTCCTGTTCTGTTTCACAGCCAGCAGACGAACCTTGACAAGTGGCGAGAAAAGCGGCAGAAATACCGGCAGGCGGGTAAGCATTCAGGTTTCGACACAAACGCAGTAGATGGAAACGGCAAGTGTGAACTTGGTCAGCGCATTCTGAGCGGATGAGCTTACCGCACCGTTTCTGCATCCGCTGCGTTCGCAGTGTAGTGGAAAACCGGCCTCAGAGTCTAGGATATGTGCTCCAAATAGATTGATGTAGATTGTAGTTGCTTGCAATATTGTATATGTTAAGGTGGCCATTAACCTTAACATATACTTCATACGATCCTTCATACGATCGAATAATTTGATCCTTATATCAATCAAATCTATTAAATTTCGGATCAATTACATTAATCGGTACTTACATGCCTTGCAAGAGAAGTAAATATATTTTTAACAGGAGGCTGCCAAATGTGTACCGATACACCATTATCATACTTGTAGCTTTATCTTTTCACAGTTAAATGTCACTCCATATACTGTATACTTTCTGAAATTATCTAAGGCTTGAACACAAAATCGAATGTAAGTTATTACACCTGGCATAAAGGGAAACACGAGGAATGAACTACCTAAAAAAAGTACAATACAACCTTCCTTAATGATGTGGGCTGTTTCCTGATGCTGGTAGTTTTCAAAAGATGGTTTTCTCTTTGTACAGGTAAAGGAAACAGAAGATGGTTATGAAAGATACTACTGTAAAAACAAATGAAGGTATCTATTTGAGCGAGATGAGATGTATGAAGGGCTTTGCCTGGTCTGGCAATAAACTGTGGACATTTTTTTAACAATAAAAGTTTATTGAACAATTCAAAGTAATTACAACTGTAAATCCTCACAGAGGTCATCATACAAAGTGCAGGAAATCATACAGACAACATGAAACCAGCCTTCACATTTAGAACATTATATACAGTACATTTGGTTCTCAAGGAATCAAAACCATATATAGTATTTATTTTTACTTTTAATAAAAATGACCTTTGCTGCTGTTGGGCTTCTAAATGGAATTACAGCACTTTAATTGACAATAATGACAATTACATTATAGATAATACCACAATGGTGCGTGCCAGTAGGCAATTAATTAGCGCAAATTAATTATTGCAGAAAGCATCTTAACTATATAATATCCCTATGGGCATCATATCAGTACAGAATCTCCGCTTGGGATCACATGTGGGTATGAACTGAGCAGCACTTCACTGCTTTTTAACTAGACTGTTATTTTTAGTCCTCACTGTAACGTCTGCTATTTTACGTTCTTATTAGCATTGCGCTATGAATATTCAGTACACCATGACTGTAATCATGGAACTCTGTCAATTTTATTTCACTGCTCAATTTCTTAAGGCACTTAATCAAGAAACTAAAAAACAAGAGTGTGTTCGGCACATGTTTTCAGGTGTACACCAGTGTGCAGCTCAGCAAAAGAAAATGTTACCTCTCTTCTCGTCTTTATTTTAACTGTGTATTTTATTACATGACTGTTTGTAGTAACGTTTCCATTGAAATATGTGTACTCAACATCTCTATGGGGGGGGGGAGGGGGTGTAACTATAAATTATGGATTCCATTAGTGTAATTGTTGTATGGCCCCTTGACTCCCAAACCCCTTCTACACTGAAATGAACCGGCCCCTTGAGACCTTCTCTTGTATATGCTGTGCCTCTTGGGCCAAATCACACAAGGAGGAAAGGACTGAATAGATGCCAGTCGGTGGTAACTATAATTCAGCCTGGAAATAAGCAGAACTTGTATCAAGAATGTGCTGACAAAATAAAGTGGGCGCAGGGCTTGGACTGCCATAAGGGCAACCTGAGCAACTGCTCCAGGGCCCTCGAGTGCTACCAGGCCCCTTGTGGTCTACCCCCTGACTTGTGTTCCCCAGGTTCCCTGCAAAGATTTCAAAAGACAAAGACAAACACTTATATAGCGCTTTTCTCCTGGCGGACTCAAAGCGCCAGAGCTGCAGCCACTAGGATGCGCTCTAGAGGCAATAGCAGTGTTAGGGAGACTTGTCTAAGGTATCCTGCTGAATAGGTGCTGGCTTATTTCAGCAGCATAGCACCTCACCTATCCCACTCCCAGTCTTCATCCCCACTGGTCGCATCCTCTTTGTGACCTGGCACATGTCAATATATCATAAAATGTGCCAGGTCATGTAAAAAGAGGCAACCTTGTGAGGATGAAGACGAGAGCGCATGGACCAATGGAGCAGCGCACCAGCCTGGACAGGTGAGTTGCTGCACTGCCAAAAACTTTGCAAGGGCCCCAGGAAGCACAATAGAGTTGAAGGGGGAGATCAGGGAGGGCCCAGCAGCCAGCTCAGGGGACCTGTGGGGTAAATTTGCTGCAGGGGGGCGACAGGGTGGCCCCAGTTTACTTTGCACTGAGGCCCCATTGTAGCTGGTACTGGCCCTGTGCGGGGGTATATATATATATATATATATATATAGAGAGAGAGAGAGAGAGAGAGAGAGAGAGAGAGAGAGAGAGAGAGAGAGAGAGAGAGAGAGAGGCTGTTTCTTTTCTGTTTTGTAGTCTGGAGGGTTTTTCTTTTAGTTTTATGTTTTAAGACTCTGATTGGGGAACAGAGGCAGAGAAAATCTATTCCCTGCATTAGGCGTCCTCAGTGTGTGTGAGACTGACTGTTGTTTCTCATGAAATGTATGTCCTGCTCCAACTGTTCTTGTTACATGACTGGCCTGCTGTAAAAACAAGGAAAATGAATGGCTGCTATGGGCGACAAGCACAAATATTTTCCACACACACAAGGCCTCGAGCTGCAATTTTATCTTTTTCTCAAGAAAAGCTGTACTACGTTCTCTACCTTTTATTCTGTCACCTATTCCACATATCAAAATGGTGAAAGCTGGAGAAGATTTTTAAAAGCATATATAAAAATAAGCGTATTTCAGAATAGAAAAAAATGTCACTGAAGCAGGCATGGAGCAATTATAAGACGTATATAAAGCTTTCACAGAATACAGTTACATTTCATTCACCACTGAAACGTACATCCTTACCCAACCAGTGACTTGGCCAATGTGCGTTATCAGAAGCAAGCTGCTTCTGTGTCTCTTGTCTGCAGCATGAATTAGGTTATACTGAACAATTACTCAGCTTGCACAAAGTCAGTCGTGTGAATGATCCTTGTTGCCAGAACCTTATGTGGAACGACATAATAGATTTTAAAATTATTTTATCTTATCCTGAAACCATTGAGGTCCATAAGATAAGCGTGAAAGTGAACAGGGAAAATTAAATTATCGGAGAACATATTTCACATACCATTGATTCTACAAATGAAGGAGATGGCTTTCCAACCCCCTAAAGGTGTTATTTCAATATCACATCTTGTTAGATGAAACATTTGCATTTTCGAAATACAATTCCTAAATCGCCTGAGGGTCCGAAACGTATTTCACATGCTAAAGTGGTTAAAAGAACTAAGACTATTGCACCAAGCACGAGACTAAAAAAGACAAACACCACTCTGAGAAAATATAACTTATACTTTATCTACAATGACTAAGTAAACAATAAAGAGGACACTATTGTGTATAAAATAGTCCAATAATAAAGTATATAAATAACAAATCATATAGTTCTCAAAATGTATTTCTTTATTTTGGATCTGTCCGCTAAAAGTATTAAACACATTTTTTTTTTAAATATCCTCTGAAGAGAGAGGGATTCTCATTAATTAATATGCAAATTAGAAAAAAGGAATTGAATAAAAACCTTTCTGGCAGACCCATGTCATACTATCATTAGACTGGTAGTTAGGTGGGGAACAATAATTATGGATAATGAGAGGCCGGTGGTCGAGGGGAACTGGGAAATTCGGAACAGATGTAAGGAGAGGGATAGATGGGTCAAAAACAGTGATTGGTGCTAAAGGCCACACACAGTATCAGTAAATGGAATTCAATGTTAAAGAGGAACTCCAGTCAAAATAATGTAATAAAAAGTGCTTCATTTTTACAATAATTATGTATAAATGATTTAGTCAGTGTTTGCCCATTGTAAAATCTTTCCTCTCCCTGATTTACATTCTGACATTTACCGCATGGGGACATTTTTACTGCTGGTAGATGATGTCAGTGGAAGGAGATGCTACTTGCTTTTTTGACAGCTGGACCCAGCTGTAAACAGCTGTTATTTCCCACCATGCAATGAGGTTCACAGACAGGAAACTGTCAGGACCATGGTCCTGACATCACACTGTGAGAGGGGTTTCACCACAATATCAGCAATACAGAGCCTCCTGATGATCCCTTTGTAAAAAGGAAAAGGTTTCTCATGGGAAAGGTAGTATCAGCTACTGATTGGGATGACGTTAAATTCTCGGTCATGGTTTCTCTTTAAATGGAACTAAGGTGATCAGTGCAAATGGGTAGTAACAATACATTTGCTACTGCTTAAGTAGGATGAGAAATAAGGTATCTAGTACAATGGGCAATAAAGAGCTAGAATTAAGGTGTCTGGTGCACATATAGGGACCAAGAATAAAGTAGCTATTGCAATTGACGTTATATAAAAAAATTAAGGTAACACAGTGATGGAGAAATTAATGAAGCAAACACAATCAATATCACAATTTAATGCAGAAAATTCATAGGTTCAACACACATCTATTGTAATGGCAATTGTTGAGGTAAAATGCATAAGGAGATAGATTGTTACCCAACTCACCAGACGGTGACTGGAAGGAAGCAGAAAAGGTATTGGTATTTATCCCTGCTTTCAAAAAGGTATTGGTATTTATCAATAAAAATTAATATAAATATTACAGTATTTTTTTTCATTTTGGAAAAGATGGCAAAATCAACTAGTGAGATTTAAGTATTTGAGAAACAAATGTTTGTTTGCAACTATCAAAATAGTTGTTATTCACATTGAGTTCCCAAGGGGACCATTGCATATTTTGATTCCAGTTTTACTGTCAATGTGTTTCCGTCTTAAAAATGGTTGCTCGCAAATAGGTGCTGCCAAAAATGAAAGACTTATCTGTCTCTGTGAATAAAAGTCCAGTAAAGAAACATGAGGCAAGAGAAACATGGGGAATACAATGTGCAATTAATCTCTTCAAAATAAGGTAAAAATGTTGGAACTTCCTCTAGTGGCAATCTTGTTAATGTACTTCTGGGAGGTCAGACTTTAAACCTGCCATCCTTTTGAGCCTATTTGCTAACAATTCCACTGTCTGTGCTTGTGCTGGGAAGATAACACTTTGAAAGCTGTAGGTGTGCATGTGTACAAATAGCGAGAGCATACATTTATACTATGTGGCATTGCAACTCGGAATAACAAAAATATCTTAACCACTTTACCCCCGGCGGTACGAATTTCTCCGTCCCTTTTTCCATCCTTTAACCCCCAGGGACGGAGAAATCCGTACCCTCCGCGCTACCGCCACTGTCCGCGCTCCCGCCGCTCATGCGCATGCACCCGCCGCTCGTGCACGCCGCCGCCCGCTCGCCCGGAGATCGATGAACGGGAAAATCCATTCCTGTTCATTAATCTAAGCCCCCGCAATGATCCGCTGCTTCTATTAGAAACAGCGCGATCATTGTGATTCTCCCAGCCTCCTACTGCTTCCTGTAAGCGTCCTTCCAGGCGCTTACAGGTCGCATGTAAACAGACTCACTGTGGCCATCTTGTGTCCAAATAGTAAACTACACCCTAAAGTATTTTACACATACAAATACATTGTATTACACAATAAATTAACTCATTACCATTTTTTTTTGGTTATTTAAAAAATAAATAAATACAATAAAAAAATAAACAAAATAGTTACCTTAGGGACTGAACTTTTTAAAAGTTTATGTCAAGAGGGTATAACACTGTTACTTTATAAACTACGGGCTTGTAATTAGGGATGGACGCAAAACTGAAAAAAATGCACCTTTATTTCCAAATAAAATATTGGCGCCAAACATTGTGATAGGGACATAATTTAAACGGTTTTATAACCGGGACAAATGGGCAAATACACTTCATGGGTTTTAATTACAGTAGCATGCATTATTTAAAAACTATAATGGCCGAAAACTGAAAAATAATATTTTTTCCCAAATTTTTTCCTATTTTCCCATTAAAACACATTAAGAATAAAATAATTCTTGGCATAATATCCCACCTAAAGAAAGCCTAATTGGTGGCGAAAAAAACAAGATATAGTTCATTTCATTGCGATAAGTAATAATAAAGTTATAGACGAATTAATTGATGGAGCGCTGAAAGGTGAACATTGCTCTGGTGTTCAAGGGGTAAAACACCTCAGTGGTGAAGTGGTTAAAGGAATACTATCAATACCCACGTGTTCTAAAATGACAGTGTGCAAATAATGTCTAAGTAGCTGTGTAAACATTTTCCTACTTTTCATGTTAAATATCAGGCAAAAGCTGTAATTTATTGAGGGTAGGATTTAGCTATATTGGGACAAATCAATTGCAGAAGGGGTGTCTGCTTCAATGCACAGTCAGAGTTGCATATCAGACTACAGAAAGCAAATATCAAACATATCAAACTCTGAAAGCAAAAACAGTATGACAAAGCTGTGACAATTACAGTTATATTTCCTCTGCTCTCTTCAGACACTTCAGTCAAAAATACAGGACACAGGAGCCGCAGCTTTCTCTCTGTCACACACAGAGCTACACATAGAGTTAACTGATGAAGTGTGAGGGGAATTTCCCCTTTCCTCATGGCTCAGTCAGCTGTCAGTTTTGGCGTCAGTAAAGTTTGAAGGTATTTTGCTAACAGTAAACAAAGAAGTTGCTACTCAAATGTATACACCAGTACTTAGCAGCACTTCCCAAACAATTCCTGTGTCAATTGAAAAAGATATGTGAATCGATAGTATTCCTTTAAGTAATTTCAAGATTTTGTGTTGGTCCACAATCATAGCCTTCCTGGGCCACATGCAGCTCGTGGGCTGGACACCCTCGATCTAAGACATTCAGTTTTTCCAAATGCCATGTCCATCTCTGACTTTTATTTATTTAACTTTCTTAGCCAAACAGGTGCAGCACAAATACCATTCCCATCAAGCTCCTGTTAACAGAAAATACAAGTAGACTCACATCCTTTTATATCCCGCCCTTTGTCCTTCTCCTCATCATCAGAAAGCTAGCTGATGCTGTTATGTGCAGATGACTGCCTGCAGCCTAGGGTCCTCATTTTCTTTTTAAGGTGCCCATACATTACTCAGTTTGTATCATCGATATCCCATAGATTCAATCATAATGATCAAATCGGGCAGAAAACGATGCTGCAATGCTGCAGGCTGATCGTCGTTTCAATTGATTTCCGGCCAAAATTAATTGAAATTATTGAATCAACATTCTGTAAAGATCTCACTTAAAAGTGCTTGGTCCGGGCATTGTGGTAGCACTGTTAAAATTCCTGACCACTGACAAACCCCTGGCCGGTCTACCCCCATATGTGATATGTCCCCCTTCGGACCCATGGTGAATATTGACTCACCTGTCCTATGGCATGCCTTCTCCTATGTCCTGTGTCTTCATTGCCACTGTGGGAGCCTGTATCCCTGTGACCCCGCCACATGTACTGATGTACATACACGTACATACAGCAGAGTCACAGGGTACAGGTGTCCCCTGGCAGTAATGCAGAAAGATGCGGAGGGGGCGCGCTGGCTGAAAGGTGAGCCAAAACTACACCACACCCTCACCACGGGCCCAAGAGGTACACATTACATGGGGGAGACCTGGGGGGGGGGGAGCAGGTGAAGGTGACAGCACAGAGGTATCTGATGATCAAAACTACTTCCCTATCTTAAAACGTATGGACACCTTTACTTTGACTGTTTGACTTTCATGCCTGGCTAGATCCTTCATAGATAGCTACAACTAGATGTTCTGTCCTGCACTCTGTACTAGAACTGGCTGTCTATTTCAATGTGACACAAGACATACTCGTGACCTAATGCATATATATATATATATTAGCATTTGCCCATTGTGAAATCTTTCCTCTCTCTGATTTACAATTTATGTTAAGTTTGTTACTGAGAGTTCTATGCGCAAAGGGTGATATTGCTTGCTTGGCAGTTGGAAAAAGTCATTATTTCCCACCATGCAACAAGGTTCAAAGACAGCAAACTTTCAGGACCTTGGTCATGACATCACACTGTGGGAGGGGTTTCACCACAATATCAGCCAGGCACATGTCCCTGATGATCTACTGGAGAAAAGGTAAAGCTTTCTTGTGGGAAAGGGTGTATCAGCTACTGAATGGAATAAAGTTCAATCCTTTTGAAGTTTAAAGTTATTCTGTTTAAAGTTACTCTTTAAGTCACTGATGTTTGTAATTCTGTTAAAATATCTTTGAAAATATATTTTCAAACATTGTTTATACATTTTGTTATTCCTCATCAGGGCTGTCATCGATGTCATCGATGTCCTGCTCTGACTAAGATAGTAATACTGCGGATAGCCATATTTAAAAAAAAAATCGAAATTATTTCTATATTTTTAACTTTCCTAATTACGACCATTAGCCTTCCTGCCTGGTTTGAAATGCTGATAGTGCTGCTGCAGTAAGAGATGAAAGAACCCCAGCTTCCCTGCCAGGTCAAAGATGCTGACAGGATTTGAGGATGCTGACACATCCTGGATGAAATTATAAAGCAATCTTTAGCTTACCATCATTATAGCCCTCCTAAGATGCAGAAGATGCCCATGCAGCACCCTGAAAACCATAATTCATTTTGTTTTGGTTGTTTTCTTCTCTTATTAATATCCACTGCATTATAAGTAGTGCATAATATTGTACAGTCTGCTAAACCTCTCATTAGCTTGGAGCTAAAGAGGTGGCTGAGTATATTGCACATCTAACTTTGTGCCGCACCAGGAATAAAGAATTGCATGTTTACGAGAAGCAAGAAGCCATGTTTCAGGTGCCATGACATTTTTAGTTCATGGTTGGCATGGAAAAGAATTTCATTCCCTTAATCATTGTCCAAAATATTCCATGTTGCAGGGATGAATATACAAGTTGTTCTCTTAGGAAGGAGGAAGTTATTCAGAACATCAGCTGTATAGGCTGAATGAAATATGCCAGAGCACAAACGCTGGATTGTAACATCTCGGAGGAAATCAGAGGAAAACCAAAATGCTGGAGAGCAACACAAAATACAAGAGCTACTGTTATTGACAAAAGCCTCATGAGAAGCCAGTGCTGGGAAAGGAAACAGAAAATAGAGCATTCTTTTTCCTTATTCTCTATTTAATGGGACAATAAGGTCTCACATGAAAAACATAGAAGCAATGGGAAGAGAACCCTATTTTTATTTTTTTTTACAAATGTGATCTGCTGAGTACTGCATTGGGCGTACATAATACTTCAACCAAAGCATGCAGAAATACATGTAATTTACTAGATTGCTGGTGTATTATAATGTTGTCAGAGTGGCAATGTTGTGAAACCGTTGCTGATTTTTGAAGCAGGACTCCACTGTATATATACACTACCTCCTTCTACAGATATATTCCATATCAATACTTGAACTAGCAGTGATGCATTGCAGGATGCTGCATACCGCCATATGGAGCACTGACACCAGGAAGGGGCTGGGAGATTGCCTGTAACACTACAACTGGCACACTGACAGTGGTTACCACTAGATGTGCAGTCAGGACTGCCTTTAATTAAAGTGCATGGAAGCCCAATGCTCTGGGAAAGCAAGACAAGTAGGCTGCCCAATGAACACTTAGAAGCAGAACAGCATAGTAAAATATAGGGAAGTTGCCATACACAAAACTTTGATGATGATTAAATTAACTGAGGGGGAGCTACAACAATTTTTGCCAGTTGTTGTTCCTATTGTGAATAGGAAGGTAAAGCCTTTTGATTCTATTGTCTGCAGCTGTTCCGTCACAACCTCCCGCTCCCTGTAACCAGTACAGTGCTAGTGACAGATACAGGAGCTTTGTGCACTCTGCAGCCACTCAGACTTAAAGTGTACCCAAGCTGAAGCTGGGGTACAAAATCAAATACTTACCGAACTAGAGATAATCCTCTGAATTCTAATAAGGCTTCTCCTTGCTGTCCTCTGGTCCTCTGCTGCTGAGTGTTGACCCTCCAAAGATTACCAACAGGGGCTTTTCGGCAATCTGATCGGGCTGCGCTCCTCTTCAAGCACAAGCACAGCCTTACTGCGTAAGTGGCTCCATGCAGTTAGAGCAAGACCACACTTGTGCCAGAAGATCAGTGTGGCCCAATCAGCTGAAGGGTCCCAGGCAGCGTTGGATCTAGAGGCTTCCCTCTCCTTAGGTAAGTATGTATTCTCGGGTTCACTATAAAGGGTGGAGCAGAGCAAGTATACTGCTCTTTTTTTAATGAAAATGGCATCTTCCATAATGGGAGTGACAAAAAGAATAGTATAATGCATGAAATGCAAGTATTACCCAAGTTATAGCAATTAATGTTTCCCTTGCTTGTAGAGTGACAATGTACTTAGACAGCTTTTGGTCCCTGCAAAGTGTTTGTCTTACCTCCAGCCTAAATGCACTTTCAGAAGACATTTCTACAGTTCGTGTTGTTACTCTTGATATATTCTTGAATATAAGCAAGCTCTTCCAAGCAGAACTCACCCATTCTACTAAACTACAAAGTGCCTTATGTACAGGAACATTAACTAGTGGAACCACCCTCTGTACAATTCCATGAAGGTCCTGTGTCCTGGTATTATTTCTTTTAGTGGGAACAACACAGCACTAAAGCAGTACAATTAAAGCATATCTGAACGCAGAACTTCCTATCTGCTCTAAAAGATAAGCAACAGCATAATAACCTTTAAAAAGAAACGTCTTTGTTACAGCTGATACAAATCCTGCAGCTTGTCTTCTTCCTGCTTTCATGGAAGCAGACATCTTGTTAACATCCTGTGTTTACAAATAAATGAGCTCTTTGCCATGGCAATCAGCTGACACAGCTGAGGCATCAAATTACAACTTGTATTTAGTCACAGATAAGGGTGAATTAGACAGGCTAAACTCTCTAAATACATACAGGGTGCATTTCTCTCTGTTCTCCTTTAGTCGTGTTCAAGAGTTCAATTCCAATTTAATGAAATGAGGTGCTCTGATAGTGTCTATAAATGTGCAGCCACTGGCCAGTGGGTGTGCCCACAATATCACTTTTGACAGCACCGTGAGCACATGTGCCTATGGGAAGCATTACGTGCCAAAAGTAGAACTTAAAAACAATTTTTCTTTATTTTAAAAATAGTAAAAAAAAATAGCTGGTTGTGCCAGTTTAATATTTTTTCACATGGGCCAAAAAGACTCATTACAGATTAAATGTTTACTAAAAAACCCAGAGAGCCTGTAGAACTAAAATATACTATTGTCAGTTAAGTACAACACTTGATCATTTTGTCAATATTTATTAATTTTCATTAAAAAGATACTTAAATCCTTACTGATACTTAAAAAAACAACAGACTTTCCCATGTTCATACTAGAGCTAAAATATAACACTGTGCTTAAAACAAAATAGAAAATGTGAGGTGTTACACACACATACTCACAGGCGTGCGCGTGTACTTTTATTACGCAAGAAAAGAAAAATATGTAAAATCATAAACAGGTAACTAATGCCAAAGAGGATATGCATTTTGTGTAGGTTCGTGTATACTAATAATGTGTGTGAATGTTTTCCTGTGAGTATGTGTGTGAAGTTTGTGTTTTTTAATTTTTTTAACTTATTTATATTTTGCCTTTTTTCTGTGAAAAGAGCCTGGCATAGTGCCTATGTGACAATACAGTAGTACATGCTGGTGACAGGCCAAGTTTAGAGCCTTTTGTCTCCCCTGTCAATGATGGTGACCAGGAGCACCTGCTGCTGACAGCACACTAATGCTAACCAGGAAGTGGACAGGAAAGCACTTCTGGGTTACAGGCAACTGCAGTCAACTGAGATGACAGAGCATGAGAGTTAATTCTTTCTTGACATCCATTCACCACTCTGGAAAGTAAGCACATTTTTTCGTTTGTTTTACACAAGCTTGAGGCTGATACCACCATACCACCATAAGCTTGTTTTAGGTTTTAGTCCTTTAAGAGCTGTGATGAGATGCATCTTGGCAATGGGTCTCAATGATTAGTACAGTCTTGCCAAGATCCATCGAATCAATGGCAGTCATACAGTTAAAGCTGAAGCTTGATAGCTGGTGACAATTTGCATATTGGGCAGCAAGTGACTGAGGAAGTAAAGACCCCATCCTCTGCTTAAAATATTTTAAATATTTTCAGTAAGGTAAAGATAAAATATTTCCCATGAATATTACATATGTACCAAGTGAATTTCCAATCTGTTTACATGGACAAATGCTTCATTCTGGCTTCTGTGAGATCAGATATTCTGTCAGTGTAAAAAAAAAATACTCCTGCCCTGCAGGGATTCTGCAACTCCTGTGCTTTGTTATTTAAAAATCCTTGATGCTTTGCAAACTGAACAAAATGCAGGGGCGTAGCAATAGGTGGTGCAGAGGTTGCGACCGCATCAGGGCCCTTGGGCCAGAGGGGCCCCCGAGGAACCCTCCCTCAACTGCAGTGTTAGCTCTCTATTGGTCCTGTGCTCATAATAATCACTTCTATAGATACTTTGAATAGTGGTAATCATTAACAAGCTGTTCCCCATCCGCTTCTTGCACCTCTGACACTGTAGTTGCCATTGGCAGGTTTTGGTGCGCTGTATCTATAGTTATGTATAGAGTGCCTAGGGGGCCCCAATGTAAAACTTGCATCGGGGCCCACAGCTCCTTAGCTACGCCACTGACAAAATGACTGCAGTTTAAATTAAATATCACTTTTTAACCTTGAAAATACTTCTATGTAGCAACAGTAAGCGAATTAGCAGTTACATTTAACAACCCTTAAACAAAGTGAAACTATAGTCATGTCAAATCTGCAACAACATATCAATGATGTAACCATATAAGCATTGGATCTTTATTTGCTATGTTAAAGAGGATCTGTAACATGAAAAGATCCCCTGGGGGGTACTCACCTCGGGTGGGGGAAGCCTCCGGATCCTAATGAGGCTTTCCACGCCGTCCTCCATCCGTCAGGGGTCTCGCTGCAGCCCTCCGTGGAGTCCGTGCAGCGGTGACGTCAATATTTACCTTCCTGGCTCCTGCGCAGGCGCTCTGACGGCTGTCGGCTCCGAACTACACGGAAATACCCGATCGCCGTCGGATCTGCTCTACTGCGCAGGCGCAAGTTTCCTGCGCCTGCGCAGTAGAGTGGACCCAAATGAGATCGGGTATTTCCGTGTAGTTCGGAACGGAAAGCCGCCACAGCGCCCCCGCTGGAGCCAGCAAAGGTAAATATTGAACTGACAGTCGGCACAGTCGCCGGCTGTTTGGAGGGCTGCGGCGAGACCCCCGTGGGACAGAGGACGGCGTGGGAAGCCTCATTAGGATCCGGAGGCTTCCCCCACCCGAGGTGAGTACCCCCCAGGGGATCTTTTTCATGTTACAGAGTCTCTTTAACACATTTTTAAATAGTTGTTAAAAATAACATCAGTCAATCAGTCTGTAAACAATAAGACATTTCTGGGCCCCATACTGGGCAAATAATCCGCACCTCCCCTCAATCCCCTCTGCCAGCCCCCACCTCAACACACACACTATAAAGGGTAGATACTGGGCAGTGTTAAATTAGATTGATGCTTTAAAGTAGAAAGTTGCACTTAGTTCATGTCTATACACGACAAAGATTAAAACACACCAAAGTGAAGAGCTGGATATAGCCTCCCACCCCAATTTTTAATCAGGTGCACTTCCCCTTATATCATGCATAAGGTACTGGTAACTTGCTAGCACTTTGCTTTGCCTTGCTTTTCCCTCCCATCAGCCCCAGTGCAGTGTGGAGAGATGTGTGGGGACAGAGTTCCTCTCTGTAATACAGAGCCAGCCAAGGACAAGGTGGTGGATACAGAGACACTGGGAAGGTGGGGCGGAGGAGGACAGAGCCCAGTGCAGCAGTGATGGTGCAGGACAGATTACAAGTTCTGTCCTGACTCCCGTACCACATCCTGTACCACTCTCCGGGCACACACCAGCCGACAGTGTCAGTCACCACAAAGATTGCAGCTGGGGCCGGTGTGACACTGCCACTGTTCGGGGCCCCAAACTCATCTCAGGCCCCATACAGCTGTCCTTTTCTGATGCCCTGATGGCGGCCCTGTTTACAAATGGTAGATTAACCACTTAATGACAACCAGGCTTATAAAAACGTCCTGCTAGAGCAGGGGTAGGGAACCTATGGCTCGGGAGCCAGATGTGGCTCTTTTGATGGCTACAGCTGGCTCACATATAAATTACTATCGGTTGATTCACTAAGCTACGCTGCTCAAACAGCGAAGCTTAGTTTGGTAGAGCAAGTACAATTTTCAAAGTAACAATGCTACACTTGACAGGCAGCCTATTGAGCCAAAGTGCAGGGGGATCTTGTCCTACAAAGTGAATCAACCACCCAAGTCAGCTAGCTAATTGTACAAGCTGTTAGTCTGTGTTTCTCCTGTCTGGCTCTCAGGAAATTGCTGATAATGCTGAAACCCAAGGGAAGCTGAAGACGTATCTGACACTTCCGCTGCCCGGAGGATCAACTGTATACACATCACCATGGCAACAGGGACGTGAGCCCTACTGTCCCAGTTTGAAACATATTGTATTGCTCTCACGTAATTACAGGTACATTTTAAAATATGTGGCATTTATAGCTCTCTCAGCCAAAAAGGTTCCTGACCCCTGTGCTAGAGCCTCTTAATGGCTCCAGGACGTTTTTATAAGTCAAACAGTTCTGCTGCCGCTGTGCATGTGCACATGCGCGCTCCCGTGCGTGCACGTGCACGTTTGCGCTCCCGCGTGTGCACGTACGTTCCCGTGCGCATGCACGTGAGATTAGTGAGGAGGAAAAAACCATAGAAAAAATACACCTTTATTTCCAAATAATGTATTGTCACCATACTTTGTACTAGGGACATAATTAAAATCTTGTGATAACCAGGACAAATAGGCATATAAAATGTGTGGGTTTATGTACAGTGGCAGTGTTTATATTAAAACTATAGGGAATGAAATTGGAGAAATAGTGTATTTTTTCATTTTATCCTTGTTTTTCCCATTTAAAATGCATAGAAAATAAAGTAATTACTGAAAGCCAATATCAACCCCAAAAAGCCCAATTGGTGGTGAAAAAAACAAGATATAGATCATTTAATTGTGATTAGTAGTGATTAAGCTATTGGCAAATGAAGGGGATGAGCACTGAAAGGTGAAAATCGCTCTTGTCTGTTAGGGTAAAAACCGCTTTGGGGTGAAGTGGTTAAACTCAGCCAAGGATCAAACATATGCCCCCAATGCACCCCGGCGAGTCAGCGAGTGATCTGCCTGGCTGGTCAACTCAGCTGAGTCCTGGTGGAGGGCATTTATCTGCACAATCACCCCATCCACTGCATGATGCTCTTTGTGTACCGCTCCATCAGCCCTCCTCCCTTCGCATAGCTACAGAACGCATCACTAGCCTGCAAGCTAGCAACACATCTGCACATCCCCCACCCAGCACTGTCACCTGAGGGATCCAGTCTTGATCCCTCCCAGGCGTCATACCCTGTGAATTCAACGTAACAACATTTGAAGAAGTGTTTGAAAAATCCTTTGTGAATCATAAATGATTTGTTTTGTTTAAGTTTTAATAATAGTGGAATATCTATGCACAGCTTCTTGTTAGTCTGTGGTAAAAAGGCATCATTGTTCACATTACATTTTGACATGATTTCACTCATGCAGAAAGCCTACAGGATATTACTGTGCTTTTTGGTGACATGGCTTTTTGTCATACACATTTTTATCTCTCCAAAACATGTTGTTGTTGCAGGTGCCCACTACTTCACTTATTGAACAGTTTTTCATTTGGTAATGTTCAGTGACAGCTGGAGGACAAATGAGTACGTTAAAATGTAGGTCAGAGCCTGGGACAGTCTGTGTTCCCTGGTGATTCAGAGCCTACACATGACAGATCATCAGCTGCTGGGGCACTCATACAATGCTGACCTTCACTCCATCATTTTCCAGCCGTTAACTTACATTTCATCTTTCTGAGAAGTTCACAGGGATTTTGGATTTCCAGGTAAATATAATGTATCACTTAGCTTGATTGCTTGTCTGGATATAACCTTTCAGAGATGTCTAGATGGTTCATCTCAGTCCTGTAACTGGATCTTGGCCACAGTCATATAGAAAATGAGAACTTGGTAGAAAATAGGTGCAAATATCTGAGAAATGCCATGATGATTTGATACTAAAGAATATACTGTATAGATAGATGTTAATAGAGATAGAGACACCCATATGAAATAAACAATAAAATAGAAATAGAGGTGGCTTACTTTAAGGATGACACAGAATATGAATAGTTAAGAACAAAAAAATGTATTTGTACAATGGCAACACATTTCGTGAGCACATACAATTAACTTCCTCAGGCCAATTTTCGGTGGCAGCCATAAATCCTAACTAGGCATTGAGCCCACATATAGATGCAGTCACTCACCTAACTGAAGAAGAATGTTTTGCTTCATTGCATTGGAGACAACATCACAAAACAAAAAAACGTAGCTGATGTTTCCTCAGGTGCACCTCGTATGTCCCTAGTATTGCAGTACTGCCATGGAGTTTACCCATCTTTGTAAGGCTTCATGTAACATGTCTCTAGTATTGTGATGCCCCCATATATGTGTAACCATCTTTTCAGGGCCTCCTACAATGTGTCCCCTGCATTGCCGTACTCCATATAGCGTGTCCTCATCTGTATTTGGCCCCCTCTGGTGTTTCCCCAACATTGGTTGCAGTGCTTGCTGACCACTGACAGAAACTCTGACCACAGTGAGATTGGGACTGCAATTTTATCTCCAGAAGGGAATTTGACAGCACTGAGAAGGACTTAACCCTGCTACACACATCCCATTTTGATTGGCCAATTTTACCACCTCCATGTAGGATAAGGGAAAACAGATTTTGAAAACTATGAAGAGATTGTGAAGGTTATACTACATGGTAGATGTAAAATTGGCCAATCAAAATTGGATGTTTGTTCCAAGCTTAAAGCTACATACACACGCCAGATTGAACTCAGCCATGGCAGACGATAAAGACCACCTCAAACGAGAATCATGAAAGAAACAATACTTGTATACAGCGGCTGCCTGATGTCTGCTAAAGATCTGACATGCCGGATCTTAAGCAATCCCTGACACCATCGGCACACTTTTAGTGGTTTCTAATGACGAGGAAGTGGGAAATACCAACTAAACGCATTGTCATCTGACCTTACTCCGTGCAATACATTTTTGAAAGAATAAGAGTCACATTGGAATATTTTTGAGATCTTCAGGAAAGGTAAGTGAACCATACCTTTCCTTTTTATACTGCTTTTTATTATTTTACCATTTGGGCTCCTACATCCACCAATATGGACTAAATATAATAATACTGCAGCCCCAGCCAGGAGTACAAAAGTCTATTTTTTGATCAAAGACAGACTGTGTGGTCAGTCATTGGTGTGCAATCTGTGGTCAGTCTCTTCATGTAACAAATATTGTGAGGAACTGCCTATATAATTTGGAGCTTAGTGATTTCTGTAATGCAACATTTGAAAACATCAGAGTAGTTCAGTAGAACACTGGAGAGAGAAAAGCACTAACTGCAAATTGCAATAGCCATAGAAAGCAATCAGAATCTGTATTGTATTGTACTTTTCTGGCTTCATTAAAGCAAATTTGTAATGACTGCTGTGGGTAACTTAACTGCACTGTGCACATAGACCCTGGTGTACTAAACCTTTTTCAGAAGTTACCACTTTTTATCATCTTATCTGTTTCACACCTTGGGCTTGATTCACAAAAGAGTGCTAACTGTTATCACGGCCGTTTTCGCGTGAATTTTCGTGCAAAATGATAACGTTTTCGCGAGCAAATGCAAATTTTCACACGAAATCGATATCGTTTTCGCATGAAAATTCGCGTTTGCGCGCGGAAATTTGCGATCGCGCGCAATGCGAAAATTCGTACGAAAACGGCCGTGCTAACAGTTAGCACTCTTTTGTGAATCAAGCCCCTTATCTTTTTTAAATGTTTGCAGAGAATGAAACTAAAGTCTGATATTCCTTTTCTTAACCCTTTTCCCCTATTATTTTGCATCCAGGGTGCTAAAAATATTTTATATCAACAAGATGAGAAAATATTAAGGAGCATCAACTCATAAAAAAGTTTAGTACTTAAGTTTTGGAGTGCTTGTATTGTAAATTGTCTAAAGGTGACCATAGATTGGTCAATATTTTTTATCGATATCCATCTGATTTGATCACTTGATCAGATCTACTAGAAATCGATTCAGAATCAATCAATTTTGCTGAAAAATTTACTGATTCAGACGATCGTGCTAGATGGAAGATTTTGCTTGAACCACGGCAGGTCAGCAGAGGGTCACTTGCACCGTCTGCCTGCACATTCTCTCATATCTTCTCCACCGCCGGTGCTCCTCCTTGTTTCTTCACTTCTGGGGAGCTGTGTGACAGACACTAAAGGCCCAACACTAGAGGCCTCTAGGTGTCTAGTAAATTGGCCTCACATTCAACCATGCTTTAGGAAGCGACATTGGAAGGTTGTGTGGTCAGTGGGGGGGTGGAGGGGTGGGGGCAGAGTTTGGCTGGTATGGCTTTTATATCAGCTTTGTAAAACTCTTTCCTTTGATGATTTTGATGCTTCTCCCCATCAATTGCCTAACCCTAAAGCTATGTTCACAGTGGGAAGTTGCTTGGTGCTTAGAAATGCAATGCAACTGAGGGGAAAAGTCTCATTGCATGTTATGCCTGTGGTGCCACAGATACAGTGAGGCATACAGTACATACAAGGTATACTTCACTGCGCTGTTAACACTTGCATTATGCGGTAAGGCACTGCATGCAAACCAGTTATGCTCAATGCACCGCGCTGCTAGCCTGCCAATACCATGACGATATGATTGCATTGTTTTCGTAATACGATATATTGTCTGACGCAATGCAGTAGTGTGAAAGTAGCCTAACTGATCTCCTATAAGGTAAATCTTTCTAATTCCTGACTTTGACCCTCACTTTCAATGTTGACCTTGTCCTAGTGCTTAATTAACCTCTGCCTATAACCTTTTCCTTCCTGATGCCTAGTCCTAACCTCATATTAATATTAATCTTTCCTGACACCTGCCCCTATCAGCTGAATCCCTCCCCTACCTTACATTCTAACCTCAACCCAATGCTTAACCCCAATGATTAACTCTAACTAAAACTCACCTTTCATCATCTTATGTTGGGTGCACACAATACGTTTTTCCGCTCGATTTTCCACTCGATCGTTTTTTCCACTCGATTCTGTGCTCAATTCTCCTATCTTCTGCTCGTTTCTTTCTTATCTTTTTTCCATTTACTTCTATGAGAGATCGAGTCAAAAAAATTAATGGAAGGAATATAATAGCTAAAATATTTAAAAGTAGAGGAGGTAGTGGTGGACTTACTTCCCCTCGGTAGACACAAAACATAGTTGAAAATGTATCAGCAAAATACATTTTATTTATACACTCCGAGTTTCGATTCACAACGCATTTCGCAGGCGTGTCCCTGCTTCATCAGGCAGTAGGGGGTGGAGTATACAACGGTGCAGGTCTAAAACTAAGACTGTTTACTTCCTCTCCCTTTATTTATTGGTTCACCACATTCCCCCTCCCCAAAATGAACTCCCCATGGAGGGGGCATGCTAAGGAGTCAGATGAGAAATATGAAAGCCTTGATTTAATATATGAAGTTAACACAACAATTACTGTTCTTTATTAGGTTTACATGGTGCTCTGTATGCAGAAAACATGTATGGACAATTGCCAGTTATATGACATAAAAGGATGAGTAGCCAATTATATCTTCCATAAATAATTATATGTTTTCCCTTTCATTATAGCGTTGGAGTTGATGGGATTATTCATTTCGGTATAACAATCAATACCAGTTAATGATCTCTAATAGCTGCTAGGTTTAAATGGCTGTCACATTTTATGGGACACTAATGAAAATAATTTATAGGGAATACAGGTGGGTTTATTGATGTTAGGCTGAGATCACGCAAACCCATTCTTTCAAAGTAATGGCGCATCTGAGGCCGGGAGTTGTGTGCTCTTGAAAGGTCATGCTCATCATTGCTGAATAAAGTTCAAGCAGATAGGAGAAAAACAGTGTCAAAACTTAGGACAGAATCTCATTATCTACAGTGCTAACTGAAAGTTGTTTGTTATGATCATTCTTTATTTATATAGCATCAGTGTTATTCCATTTGCTCATCTTTGCCCTGGACCAAGTGAGATTAAGATATAGATTCTGTGTCAAAATCATGCATTTACATTTTGTACATTGGTGCACATTAACCTACTGAGATTATTATTATTATTATTGATTTATAAAGTGCTAACATATTCCGTGGTGCTGTAAGAATGAGGAAAACAAAAAATGGGTACATAATGATATACATCAAATATGGACACTGGTACAACATACAGAACTGGTAGTTACAATGACAGATGAAACTTGATGAATAAAATGTATAACAGAGTTCGAGCTATGAAATGAACAACAAAATCCAAGAAACAAAAGGGTGAGAGAACCCTGCTCTTGCAAGCTTACAATCTAAAGGAATGGGGGGATCTAAAGGAATGGGGGGATCTAAAGGAATGGGGGGTGAATTGATTCACTACATTTCCCCTCGCTATGAGAAGTAGGATGAGAAACAGTGATGAGCGAAAACGCCAATATTATTTTTGAATTAATTTTCACGAAAAGAATGTTAAATTTGAGGTTCGAGCCAAAATGCTATAGAAAATAAGTTTTGTTTTGTTTCACGTTTTGTCGGTAAAAAATGTGCGCTGTAAAAATATTGTTTTTCCGCATTTTCAAGCTTTGATGTACACATTTTCAGATATACATATCTCCCAAAATACTGAACTCTGCAAGAAAACCAAATGTGAGTTGTTATTAAAGATGGATGTGTTGGTTGTATCCGCTATGCAATGCATCCACTGGCATCATATATCTGAATATGCTTCTATTCAGCACTCAGTTACTGAATGCTGGTTCTTTATGGTGTGTGGTATATGCAATAAAAAGTTATGCTAATACCTACTTTGAAGACTTCTTTAGAGAAGTCTTTCTTCTTTTCTTCTTTTTTTCTTCTTTAGTATCTCTCCAGCCAACCTATCAACCCTAATGTGGAGGAGCTTTATGCCAGTGCTTTTTTCTGCTTTCTGTTATTACTGACTTAGGTTTTTTTGGTTGTACAATCTGCTATACATTAAGTCGACAATGTGCTTAAATGTATTCAAAAGCTTCAAACCACTTGGAAAAACTTTTTGTATGATCTTTTCCATTATTCACGTCAAATATTTCCAACCTTTATTTAGAAAATGCTAGTTTTCTGGCTGTAATTCAGATGTTTTGCTGTTTATACTTTTTATTTCACTTAGAAACAAATAGGCAGATGAGGTAGTCTGTTGCTTCTTATCTACATACTGTTTCAGGTGACTGACTTAAAGAGGAACTCCAGTGAAAATAATGTAATAAGAAAAGTGCTTCATTTTTACAATCATTATGTATAAATGATTTAGTCAGTGTTTTCCCTTGTAAAATCTTTCCTCTCCCTGATTTACATTCTGACATTTATCACATGGTGACATTTTTACTGCTGGCAGGTGATGTCAGTGGAAGTAGCTGCTGCTTGCTTTGGTGTCGGTACTGCTATACACACAGTGGATCCTCGGCAGAGGCCATCATTTACATGCATGGTTGAATAATGGCCAACCCACATATGTTTTATATAAATGTGCAGTGGTTGGACACTGTGACGGCCGTCAACTTCACTTGTGACTTTATTACAATATGATTAAATTATAAAATAAGCATGCCTGCAGACCTTATTAAACATTTGTCTCTCATGCAGGCTGATATTCCCCAGGGACCTCGGAGGCTTCTAGTATGGGCCTCCTCCACTAAAGCAATACCAGCCTGCATGGTCAATAATACTGTGTGACAAGACCTACTCCACCTTTGCATAGTATGCTTGTCCAATGTTATGGTTAAAGGGCTCTTCCTTAACCCCAGTGTCCAGGAGATCGTGTGATTTTTTTTTTCCAGGCCATTTACTCAGTGTGCTCCACACGGCTTATTAAAACACACCTCACAAAAATGTGGATACTCACAAGATTTGCCAGTGAAGGACCATGAGGCAAAACATAACCAAAGCCGGACATCTAGGAGAGACATGTGGTACATGGTGCCAATAACTCCTTTTTCATTGTCCCCTGTTGGATAGGAAACATTTGCTGCCCTCTGATTCTTTCCTATTCAGCACAGGGGCTTGCGGACAGGGGCACAGGATGCTGTAAGAAGGTGGAGGATTGGGCTGTCAGTCAGCATCTTTACCTCTGGTCTCTTTGGGTCATAAATATAGCACATGGTGATGTCACTCCTGAATTTGAGGTGAGGGAGTGGTAGGGAACAATTACAACATAATAAAAATGAGTTTTGGTATGGAAGGTTTGCATACCCTAAAGCTGAGGCATTATAGGTGAGGCGGACGTGTGGCTGGACGGCGTCTTGTATTATTTATATGCTGATATCTGCTTTGGGTCCCTGTAACAAGGACTCAGATGTAAGTGATTTTTTAATGTTTTTATTGTTCACTTTTAAAGGATCCTTTCTATTAAACTTAAGAGAGATACGCTTAGATAAGTTTATTATCCAAACCTTGGTGAATATCGCATTGAGAGCCTGAAACATTGCTGACACTTGTATGTGGAGAGGAGGCCAGCTGGGAAGATACCGGCCGCTGACCTTATTATGCCATGTCACAGACCCTGTAATTAAGGGCTGTTACTATCTGGTAATCGCATCCATTTTCTATGGTGTTTGTGGTGGTGGATGTATATGATTAGCGCTGAAGGTTTTATATACAAAGCTGAGGCATTAAAAGGTAAGTGAAGTCATCAGCGATATAAATGTTTACCTCTAAAGATGTGAAATAAATTCTTACTTACACATTTTGTTCTAATAGTGTAAGTGAACGTAAAAAATAAATGCTAAACTCTTAATGTAGCAGATAGGGAGGATTCATTTTTTCCCATTTTGATCATAGATTTGGGCAGAAATCATGACAAACTGTTACAGGGATGTAAAGGTATTGAAATTCAAATAATAATAAAATTATACAGAGCTGACTGTTTGCTCTCTAAGAATAACAGCTATCAGAAATATGCTGACTTTTGAGTACAGAGTGTGCATTTGTAGGCAAGTAGTCATGGAGGTTCTCTCTAAACAAAAAGGGATTAGACTGTAGGACCTTTGGACCTTTAATATTACAGCAAAGGTTATGATGTGAACTGAAAATGTTAAGAGGCTTTTGTTGCTTCGAAAAGGACAGAACATGATCAATTGGACCTCTGTGGTCAGGAACTGCACACTATTTGTTTGCAGCTTTAGAGGATGATTTATATTATCACTTGGTATTGATTTTCTCTTTCTAGAACAAGTGTTAAGCAAACTGCCATTTAGTCTTCTTATAGAGTGTAGAACTCTAACATGCTTTGCTGTATACAGTAGTGACTTTGTTCTGATGAAAGGCTCCGTAAAGGCTCTGTGCACCTTATGAGATGATCCAAACTGTCTAAAGTAGTTACATATACAGTATATATATATATATATATATATATATATATATATATACATATATATATATATATATATATATATATATATATATATATATACAGTGGTGTGAAAAACTATTTGCCCCCTTCCTGATTTTTTATTCTTTTGTATGTTTGTCACACTTAAATGTTTCTGCTCATCAAAAACCGTTAACCATTAGTTAAAGATAACATAATTGAACACAAAATGCAGTTTTAAATGATGGTTTTTATTATTTAGTGAGAAAAAAAACTCAAAACCTACATGGCCCTGTGTGAAAAAGAAATTGCCAGCTGAACCTCATAACTGGTTGGGCCACCCTTAGCAGCAATAACTGCAATCAAGCGTTTGCGATAACTTGCAACAAGTCTTTTACAGCGCTCTGGAGGAATTTTGGCCCACTCATCTTTGCAGAATTGTTGTAATTCAGTTTTATTTGAGGGTTTTCTAGCATGAACTGCCTTTTTAGGGTCATGCCACAACATCTCAATAGGATTCAGGTCAGGGCTTTGACTAGGCCACTCCAAAGTCTTCATTTAGTTTTTCTTCAGCCATTCAGAGGTGGATTTGCTGGTGTCTTTTGGGTCATTGTCCTGCTGCAGCACCCAAGATCGCTTGAGCTTGAGTTGACGAACAGATGGCCGGACATTCTCCTTCAGGATTTTTTGGTAAACAATAGAATTCATGGTTCCATCTATCACAGCAAGCCTTCCAGATCCTGAAGCAGCAAAACAACCCCAGACCATCACACTACCACCACCATATTTTACTGTTGGTATGATGTTCTTTTGCTGAAATGCTGTGTTACTTCTACGACAGATTTAACAGGACACGTACCTTCCAAAAAGTTCAACTTTTGTCTCGGCGGTCCACAAGGTATTTTCCCACAAGTCTTGGCAATCATTGAGATGTTTTTTTAGCAAAATTGAGACTAGCCTTAATGTTCTTTTTGCTTAAAAGTGGTTTGCGCCTTGGATATCTGCCATGCAGGCCGTTTTTGCCCAGTCTCTTTCTTATGGTGGAGTTGTGAACACTGACCTTAATTGAGGCAAGTGAGGCCTGCAGTTCTTTAGATGTTGTCCTGGGGCCTCTTGTGGCCTCTCGGATGAGTTTTCTCTGCGCTCTTAGGGTACATTTGGTCGGCCGGCCACTCCTGGGGAAGGTTCATCACTGTTCCATGTGTTTGCCATTTGTGGATAATGGCTCTCACTGTGGTTCGCTGGAGTCCCAAAGCTTTAGAAATGGCTTTATAACCTTTACCAGACTGATAGATCTCAATTACAGTACTTTTGTTCTCATTTGTTCCTGAATTTCTTTGGATCTTGGCATGATGTCTAGCTTTTGAGGTGCTTTTGGTCTACTTCTCTGTGTCAGATAGCTCCTATTTAAGTGATTTCTTGATTGAAACAGGTGTGGCAGTAATCAGGCCTGGGGGTGACTACAGAAATTGAACTCAGGTGTGATAAACCACAGTTAAGTTATTTTTTAACAAGGGGGGCAATCACTTTTTCACACAGGGCCATGTAGGTTTTGAGTTTTTTTTCCTCACTAAATAATAAAAACCATCATCTAAAACTGCATTTTGTGTTCAATTATGTTATCTTTGACTAATAGTTAACGGTTTTTCATGAGCAGAAACATTTAAGTGTGACAAACATGCAAAAGAATAAGAAATCAGGAAGGGGCAAATAGTTTTTCACACCACTGTATATATATACAGTATATGCAAACAGGCTGTGGTGCTCTAGTTCCTTAGACATTAATGCTACAGTGTACCTTACCCCCACATCAGACTTTGATTGTGTTTTGATTGAATCTGTTTCCACCACCCTAGCTCACTTACTTAGGCTTGCAGAAAGAGGGGATCTCCATTCAGCACCCTTCTTCATCATGTCCACACACTCCCCAGTCCCTCTGACTGTAGTATTTTGAGCCACAGAATGTGTAGTGTAGGGCGATGTATGTGACATTGATCCCCGCCACATTTGCACAGTTTGAAATGCACACCCGTTACCTCTTCTTACCGCTATCGGCAAGGCTGGTGTCTCTGGCCCAGCACATTTGAAGTCAACTGGCTTGCTAATAATCTATGGTCAACGTCAAGCTCAGCTACTGTTTAACTACACCTCAAGATGTGTACCCTCTAGCCCTACACTGCTCCACTGAGGTTACAATAGAACACAGTACCCAGCAAATGTTCTTAGTTAAAGGATAACTGAGGCAACAGGCATTGAATAAAAGTTTTTACCTAATTTCCTTCGGATTGTTTCCACCTGTAGCGAAAACTGTTCGGACCAGGCTCTGACCCTCCTCAGGATTTCCACCCTACCCTGGAAGCAGTAATCCACAATAGCTGCTGTGCCTGCGCAGTTCACATGGCTGTGTACATGCCTGGGCAGTTCAGAAGCCCTCTGCTGCTGTTCCCCAGGCGGTCTCAAGTACATTGTGTGTGCACGAGAGGCAGCAGAGGGCTTCCAAACTGTGCAAACTATTGCAGACTACTGCTTCTGGGGCAAGGATGGTGACACAGTAATCACTACTGTACAGGTAGATTAATATAGTACAACTGATAATCAAATCATATACCTGGAAGGAAAATGAAAAGTACCACAGTTTTTCATGACTTGCAAGTGAGCAATATTTCAAGGAATGGATGGTATGGGGCAGCCATAAAATGCTGTCTGAACACATTGGATATGAGAAAGATGATGAACTGCCTATAGTGCTCACATAAGCCTACCACAGTTAAATATACTTCTGATACAATCAAGTGGAAAAGGGAGAAAGTCAAGGCTGCGAAACACAGGCACATTATTTTTATTGATATAAAAATTGCAATCGCTGTTTCTCATTTTTAGCATCCCGTGTAGCTTGCGCTGAAATGACTTTCCAGTCTCAGTAATACCTGTCTGCACATTCTGACAGGCAAAGAATGCAAATGTTAAATATATCCAAAAGTGTTCCGCTAATCTACGTCCGCCTCAGCTTTATGAAGAAAATATTGGTGTCTATTACAATAAGGGACCTAGATGTCACTGTCAGGCTTCATTCTCCAAAAATGCATCGGGGGATTAGGGCCATTGCTTTGGTGCTCATTTAAATTCCTCAGGTAGCTTTTCTGTCTGACTCCTGAGTGCTCTACTTTATTATTTATAGGCATTAATGTTCACTTTAAATGTTCAATTAATTGGCTGTCCAAACTTTCAGGAATGCCACATTCATTCTGATATATATCTTATGAGGCTTCCAGCAATAGTTTCAGCTCCAAGAAACGATGTCTAACTGGGACATTTTTGATACTGTTCTATTGCTGTACCTGGCTGCCTGTACATGATGTAGAATATAATAGTCTCTAAATTGAAATCATAATGGAACAGAGCTTTAGTTATGTCTTACAATTATTACAATCTCCTGGAAAGATCAACCAAAGATAGTGCCGCCTAGCAAAATTTATCATTATGAATTGCATAAATATAGCTCGCTGTTCATTAAATTGAATTTGCAGGCAAAATGAAAACTTCATAAGGGAAGAATAGAGTATATTCAATCCCACTCTGGCAGCCTTAATGCTGGAAAGTCTTTGGATGTATATCCCACTGACAGCTACTGGCAGCATACAGTAAGGAGATCGTACTGAAGCTTCTAGTTTCAGACTTAACTCCAGTCACGCTAATGCAGGGGGTAGCTTGGACCAGAAACTGCAATGTGATTTCTCTCCATATAGGATCTATGAGGTAGATTTATCAAAACTAGAACAAGGAGAATATGAGCAAATCTGTCATAAAACAGGCATAGAAGTGGAGGAGTAGCTCCGAAGCCTTGATCTGGAAATTTCTGCACCAGATCAGCTCCACTTTCCCTTGCATTGGTTTTGGTGTCTGTCAAGCATCTGGAATAGCGAGGCTATCAATGGACATACTATCGCTAGCAACTATTGTGAATGAAGGGGAAGGGATGGAAAGCTGTAGAGTTCAGGAAAATGGATGGGGGGGTTGGGAGTCAGTGGAAAGAGGGTGTAGGTCTAGGAATGGTATGGGGGAAGAGAGGGTGCAAAGTGGTCAGATCCCCTGGTTGGCTCCTCAGTAGTCCTCATATACTGAATCCAGGCCCCAAGTTAAAGAGAACTCGAGGCTGGGTTCTTCCATCGCAATCCATATACAGAGGCTGGGTCTGTCTATAGAGCCCAGCCTCTGTTGCTAGTTAGTTCCCTCCAAAGCCCCCCCTGCGCGCTGTCAGACCCCATAAAACACAGCCGCGCCACGCGGCTGTGTTTACCTCACTACTGTCAGTCTCGGCTGCTCCCCCACCTGCTGAATCGCTCCGGTTCCTGCCCGCGTCCCCTCCCTCCAATCAGCGGCGAGGGAAGGGACGTGGGCGGGGACTGGAGCGATTTAAGAGGCGGGGGAGCGGCGGGACTCACAGTAGAGATGGGAAGTTCGGATCTTTTCAATGATTCAGATGATTCGAATCGGATCATTGAAAAGATCCGGATCTTTGATCCGAATCTCGGATCATTTTACTAGGGAAGCATTCGGGGGGGGGGGGGGGGGGGGGTGAAATGACTAGCAGGACAGGACTTTTCCTGCAGTGGACAGAGAAGGGGAGGGGGGGGGGTGGACAGATAGAGAAGGGGGGATGGTGAACAGAGACGGGCAGGGAGTGAACAGAAGGGAGGAGGTGAACGAAGAGGGGTGAGCAGAGAGCAGAAATGTTTTTTTGCACACAATACCCAATTGCAATCATATGCTTTACATATATTTCACCTATATGTTCATCTGTATACTCTGAATGCAAACGTCTCACAGTGAAAGAAAGCATTCCCTTTTTCTCACCTCGAACACATCATAAATTTAGGGAGAAGATAAGTGCAGCTGTTTAGAGCAGAGTGCAGGAGGATCATATTGCACAGCAATCACAGTGCCTGTCCTGTCATTCATTCAGCCCAGCACTCTGTCTGCAGAGTTACTGAGCTGTGCTTCTCAGCCAAAAGTTTCCCATTTGTTCACAACTACAACAGACAGCCTATAATGGGCAGCACATTGCAGCCAGTAGTGTGCTCCACACATATATGGCAGTGGCACCCATGTCTCCTCTCCCAAGTACCTGTCCCTGCAAGGCTGGCTCCCCTCCAACTGAGCGATCCATCTCCGCTCTGCTTCCAGGACCCCGGTGCCCGCGGAGAGAGGGGGGCGTGCCGCTCCTGGCTCCACCCCTTTTGATCCGAATCGGTTCATTTTGATGATCCGGATGATTGGACTCACAAAAGAGATTCGGATCAAAGATCTGAATCGTTCATGATCCAGACAACAATAACTGACAGTAGTGAGCTAAACACAGCTGGCTGCGACACGCTGCGTGTCGCCAGCGCGGCTGTGCTTTATGGGATCTGACAGCGCGCAGGGGGGGGGGCTTTGAAGGAAACGAACTAGCAACAGAGGCTGGGCTCTATAGACAGACCCAGCCTCTTTATATGGATTGCGATGGAAGAACCCCACCTCGGGTTCTCTTTAAGACCAAGATGATCCAAGGATAGGGTACCCCAAATCCATTGGATATCATCAAATGCATTGGTAAACAAAGGAAAGTTCTCAGGCACATTGTGGGGGTTGAAAGCTCTGTTGAAGATCTATCCAGATAGCCTGCCATTTCCCAGTTTTTTCTATTAATTTTCCACTGATAGCTGCCTTTTCTGATCCTGATCTGTCCACAGGTTATCCTTTGTGCCACCCCCGACATACAGCATGTTCCACCTCAATCTTTGAAACCTAACCCACTCCTGACATTACTTTCACTGCCCTTTTCTGTGATCTTGTTAACCAGCTGGATGAAATGAAGGGCAAATACATTTATAGGCATGCTGGTCCGTTAAGCAAATACATTTTTTTTATTATGACTGAGCTGTGTCAAGGCAATTACCATGATAAAAATGTCTGATGTTTATTAGTCAGATTTTTTAGGGCTAGGATTAGAAAGGACAGTGTTAGGTCCTAGTATAGTTTAGGATATAGGCTAGCTGAGCTTTATGCTAGGTTATGTTTAGGCTAGTTTACCAGTTAAGGTTATCAGGCTAGTTTAAGGTTAATAAACATAGATAAGGACATAGGATAGGGTCAGGCATCGTTCCAAGGTTGTACGTTGGGGTTACACTCAGGGGTAGCTTCCATTTGGGAGGCAGGGGTGAGCAAGGTTACTGTTAGCTGGTTGGTGGTTTGTAAATGATTACCTGTTAGAGTTAGGATGGCAGGAAGAGCTATGTTTGGCATAGGCCAGGAGGGGAGGTTAGGATAAGTTTGTAATGCAGAGTGGAGGTTAGGAATGGTTATACAAGCACAGAAGAAGTTAGGATAATCAGGTGCTCTACTCATTCATCCTGCACCAGCTGGCACCAAATACAGATAAATGTTCCTTTGAGATAATAAGTAAGATACAGTATTTGATGTATTTCAAAGTATAGTTAATGTTTTAATGTATCAGAGAAAAAATTAACTCTGTTTACTGATAATGATGATTCTTTGACTTACAATGCAAGTTTGCCTACCGTAATAAATGAGACGGTAAAGTATAGATAAAAGACAGAAAGTTGAAGGGGAATACAAAAATTGTATATTTCCTGAGCTGAGTCCCGGGAGGACAGTGTATTGTTAGAACAAACAACTCCATGAATAATTCATCCTCACAAAAGAAAAGGTTTCAAATCCTTGAAGTTTAAACTAGAACTGACTGGTGGAAGGTTTCTTTTATTTCATTAGTTTGTGTAATAGGGGTTGTGAAAAGTTCCTGGAGCCATTCTGATTTACATGGGAGCTGTGGAGTGGCCTCTTTGCTGCATAACATCTTTGTTATAAATCATGGTGGTAGCAGTTTGATTTCCCGTGCAGGCGCTCAAGACAGTATCCTCCAGGAAAGTTTTGTGCTTGTTAAAAAAAACATAAATCTTTAAAGTAACACTTTTCTGAAACTTTTCATACCAACATTCTATTTTAAGTCAGTAGATGATATGAGTAGTATAGTGTAATTTTATTAGTGGATTATTTACACTTACTTCCTCCTTTTCTAATTCTAGCTGGTGTCTTTTGGAACTCTTTTGAGTTTCCTCCCTATATACTTCAGTCATGGGCAGATTTAACTATGAAGAATGTAGAAATAAATAAATGGAAACCACAGGCCACTAGGAGAATGGGTGGAGCCTATCCTCCAGGATTGTACTGCTGGATTTTAAATGTTTGATGAACTATATTTGAATTTATAAAGGGTCCAGGCGATAGAAAAAAGGAATGTATAGTATTTTCCCCCATTTGTGTTTAAGTAATTAGGGTTATTGAATAGATTATATATTTTTTTATTCAAATAACATTAAATATTATACTGTAGATGAATGGTTCAAAATTCTTTGCTGCTTTGTCTGTCACTGTGTGTGTGAATCTGCCCAGGTTTTGTAACTAAGAAACCGTTGTGTTACACATACTATAAAAAAAACAATCTCCGCTTGAATGCCGGAGCTCCGCTTTGCCATCAGTCTCCCAGCGGCGATCACCGCTAGGAGACTGTTAGACGTCAAAACCGCCGTCTATTTACTCAGTACATCGCTGCAATCTATAGCATCGTTGTACTGGGGACAGCCGTGTGACACCCCCCTAGGCAGCAGGGAAGCAATCTACTGACAGCCGATCGCACTGATTGGCTGGCGGGGGGAAGGAGGGAGGGATACAAAGAAAAGGGTTTTTTTTTTAACCACTTGCCGACCGCACGCTTATACCGTGCGTCGGCAAAGTGGCAGCTGCAGGACCAGCGACGCAGTTCTGCATCGCCGGCTGCAGGCCGATTAATCAGGAAGCAGCCGCTCGCGGCGAGCGGCTGCTTCCTGTCAATTCACGGCGGGGGGCTCCGTGAATAGCCTGCGGGCCGCCGATGGCGGCTCGCAGGCCAAATGTAAACACAAGCGGAAATAATCTGCTTTGTTTACATTGTACGGCGCTGCTGCGCAGCAGCGCCGTAAGGCAGATCGGCGATCCCCGGCCAATCAGCGGCCAGGGATCGCCGCCATGTGACAGGGGACAGCCTGTCACTGGCTGCACAGGACGGATAGCGTCCTGTGCAGCCCGGTCACCAGGGGTGGCCAGGTAGGAGAGGGAGGGGAAGGATTTTGCCGCGGATGGGGGCTTTGAGGTGCCCCCCCCCCGCAACACCCGGCAGGCAGGAGCGATCAGACCCCCCCCAGCACATCATCCCCCTAGTGGGGAAAAAAGGGGGGCGATCTGGTCGCTCTGCCTGCACCCTGATCTGTGCTGGGGGCTGCAGAGCCCACCCAGCACAGATCAGCTAAAACAGCGCTGGTCCTTAAGGGGGGGTAAAGGGTGGGTCCTCAAGTGGTTAAATAAAGAAATAAATATTTATAAAAAAAACAAACAAAACATCCTGGGAGCGATCATAGCCCACCAACAGAGAACACTGTTGGTGGGCAGAAAAGAGGGAGGGGATCGCGTGTGTGCTGAGTTGTGCGGTCTTGCAGCGTGCCCTTAAAGCTGTCCTGCAGCATGCCCTTAATTGTAAAAAATAGCCCGGTCAGTAGGGGAGGTAAAGCCTGTGGTCCTTAAAGGGACTCCGAGCAGTGCAGAAACTATGGAAAGATGCATACCATTTTGAAGCTCTCTTTCTCCTCTTTCCAACAATATATAAACCGCCGCCCTACGCCTTTTAGTATTCGCTATTTTTGCGATCAAAATCGCAGCAAACGTGAACAGAAAGAGCAAAAGATCATACAAAGTACTCCTCAGTTGGCCAACACACAAGTGTTAAGGGTAGTATAAAGGTTGTCCAAGGGGATGAAATCATTCCATGAATACAGGATGCAGCATACTGTAGATAAATACCACTGGGGCTGTGAAGCCCAGCAGCATGTGACAAGTGGGGAGAGAGCCCTAATATCCTAATATTTTTACATGTATAAGGACCCTACGTTGCAGCTTTTCCTGTTTTACATTTCAATCCATTTATATTTTATATTAGGGTGCAAGTTTTCACATTTCTACACGTTTTTTCATATTTATTCTTAGTAAAAATAATTCAGAACCAGAGTATGCAATGGAAGCAAGCAGGTAACTAGGTTGTGGTACTGGGTTTTCTTTATAGCTGGCTGCAAAAAAGCAAGAGGCTGCTGTGGGAAAGAAGCAGTACAGTTAGATCCCTTATTACTGTACTGTGTATTTTACCGCCTGTCTGGGTCACCTCTGGCTCATAATCTACTGGTAGGTCATGTATGAACTGTTGTTCCTGTAGGAATGATAATTCATACACCTTCCCCCAGGCCACACGTGTGAAGTGGTAAGGTTGTGTAGCTCTCAATGTTCTAAGAATATGCCATCTGCACGTTTTTTGGTCTGGGTGGCAAAAATACCAGCAATCAAGGAATTAATGAAACATCAATTTTCTTACCTCTACAAATACGATACCTAAAATGGCTGCAAAAGACAACTGGGGGGAGGGAGGGATAATGTTTTTAAGTAAGGAATGCAGTAATATATAAGTTCAGTATAAAGTATAATCCCTGTAGTTACTGTCCTTTTAAAAGAAGGACATGTAGAGATGTATGCTCATATATCAGTGACTTGTTATCTGCATATCAACCTGATCAGTGCTGTCCTACTCCATAACCTTTCCTCTGTGTTTCCATAAAGCCTGATGTTCAGACAACAGATCACAGATAAGGTTGTGCTTTTGTTAGATAGGGAGATTTTAAGGGGCTTTTAACTTTTGATTTTCTCTCACAGTATTGTTATAATTAATAAAGTATTGTATGTGTTTATCTCACTCATCCTACTGAGGCAAAAGGATATTCTTTATTGTTCTTTTCTCCATCTTTGAGAAATGGGTTTCTGATCACATACCTGTGAGTAGTCTCTAAAACTGATGATCCTTAGAGGGAGAGGCAGCAGCTACAGTATTGCTCTCTACGTGTGTCTATTGATAAATAAGTTGGATTTTTATTGTGTTGGATATCTATGTATTTTATGTCGGATATCTATGAAATAAAGTTGTTATGATTTTTTATAAATTTATATTTTTGTCTTGAGTGGTGCTTTTGTAAGGGGTTTCTGTCCTCTACTTTTTTGCATTATATTTATTACCCCAGCACACTCACCAGTGCAGGTGTTGCGGACAAACCTTGTGAGTACGTGTGTCTATTTATAAAGCCATGTTTAAAATGCAGACTGTTACTTTGCCCGTTTAACAGAGAAAATTGCCAACATCCTCTTAAAAAGATGGAATAAGACACGAGTGCCACATCACATCTCTCCTAAAGAACAGCCCAACCACCTTAACCTATTTTAGTTCCTGGACGTAGAAACTACGTCCAGGAACCATGCGTGCTCCCGATCGCGCGCGTGCACCCGTGCTCCCGGCCCGCGGTTTGTTAGCCAGGCAATCAGTGAATCGGGCTATGGTGCCGATCACTGATTCCTCTCCCCCGCTGAAAAAGCGACAGCTTCTCTCGGAAGCTGCACTTTTTCTGGCTGCAACGCCCCCCATGTGTCTCTCTACGCTTAGAGTGACGTCATGTAAACAAACTCATGCCCGCCATCTTGTGGCCAAAAAGTAAAATTTCAACTACAAGTAAAAAAAATAAAAATAAACACACATTTACATTATAAAACAATTGTTTACATCCCACCCTCCCAAAAATACCCAAATAAAATGTTTAATAAAAAAAAAAAACATTACAATAAAAAAAAAATGTAAATATTTACCTAAGGGTCTAAACTTTTTAAATATCAATGTAAAAATGAAATATTTCTATATTTTTTTTATTTTAAACTTGTAAATAGTGATAGATGCAAAACGGAAAAAATGCACCTTTATTTCCAAATAAAATATTGTCGCCATACATTGTAATAGGGACATAATTTTAACGGTGTAATAACTGGGACATATGGGCAAATACAATACGTGAGTTTTAATTATGGAGGCATGTATTATTTTAAACCTATAATGGCTGAAAACTGTGAAATAATGAAATTTTTCCGTTTTTTTCTTATTCTTCATGTTAAAATGCATTTTCAGTAAAGTGGCTCTTAGCAAAATGTACCCCCCAAAGAAAGCCTAATTGGTGGCGGAAAAAACAAGATATAGATCAGTTCATTGTGATAAGTAGTGATAAAGTTATAGGCTAATGAATGGGAGGTGAACATTTCTCAAGTGAAAACGACGGAACGCGAATGGGTTAAAGGAGGGGAATGCTGTTCATGTTTGTGGACCCACAAAAGAGCCTGGAATACAGTACTTTTACCACCCATAATCTCCCAAATGCCTAGAATACTATGGTTATGTGCTCCTAGTGTTGTTACTTTTTTTCTTTTGTTTTGAGGTTTTGTTTTTTACTTTTGTTTTGAGGTTTGGAAATTACAACTTTGCCTTTATCACATCATGATGCATGGGCGTGGCTAAAACATTGAGCAGTTTCCAGCAGGTGGGGTGAGGAGGACACTGTATTCTGGGGTCAGTCAGATGTCATGCTGCTAATGAGTCAGATCTTTAGGCAACATTGGGAGGCTCCTGTACACATGCTAGAATCTCAGCTGTGAAAGTCACACTAATGCTGGGTACACATGAGTCTTTTGGTCGATGTCCGATCCGATTTTCCGAGCGATTTCCGATTCGATTCTGTTATCCTTTCTTATCTATTTCCATTCACTTCTATGAGAAATCAATCAGAAAAACGATCGAAAATAAGATCGGACATGTTGGAAATTATCTATTGAACCATCTATCTAACACAAAATTGTATGATGTGTACCTAGCATTAAAGTGTACCTGAAGGTAAAATTGTACAAAAAGTTAGATACTTCCCTGTGTAGAGGGATTCCTCTGGATAATCTAGAGGCTTCTTCCAGCTCTGAGACCCTTTGAACCTATTCCACACTGGCTTGTTGAATAGTATCCCACGACGTGCTCCTGTGTGTGAACGAGTGTAGCCACACTGCGCAGGTGCAAGGCGGCCTGCGCAGTAGCACAGAGCCACTCATGCATGGCACTTTCCTCCCTGCACTAGTGGCTCCATGCGGTCACGGCTGTTAGTGCTCCTGTGTGTGCAGTGCAGCCACACTTGCTCTCAAACGGGAGCGCCACTGCGAAGGTAAGAATGTTCCGGCAACCAACTGTAGGCTTCAGGAGGATCAGAGTAGCCTCTGGATGCAGAGACTTTTCTCTACACAGATAAGTATCTTTTTTGTTAGTTAAAGTCACCGGTTTGCTTTAAAGAGGAGCTCCAGTGAAAATAATGTAATAAAAAAAAGTGCTTAATTTTTATAATAATTATGTATAAATGATTTAGTCAGTGTTTGCCCATTGTAAAATCTTTTAAATCTCTGATTTACATTCTGACATTTATTACATAGTGACATTTTTACTGTTGGCAGGTGATATAGCTGCTGCATGCTTTTTGGGCAGTTGGAAACAGCTTTAAACAGCTATTTCCCACAATGCAACAAGGTTCACAGACAGGAAACTGCCAGGAGTACCACAGTCCTCAGAGTTTCTTGTGGGAGGGGTTTCACCACAATATCAGCCATATAGCGCCCCCTGATGGTCTGTTTGTGAGAAGAAATAGCTTTCTCATGTAAAAGAGGGTATCAGCTACTGATTGGGATAAAGTTCAATTCCTGGTCGGAGTTTCTCTTTAAAGGCCGCCTCAGCTGAGTTTAGTCCAACACGTGCTTAACATCAGTTTTACCCCTAATGTAGTCTTAAGAGGCTGCAGCCAAGCACAAGCACAAGAGTTTACCTTTACTGGCTGCATTCAATTTAAACTAACTGGGAATATCAGAGATGATACATTTTATCACATTCAAGCAGAAGTGACACACGATCAGATGAAGAATTGGAAAGTCCCAGATGAATTGGTCATAATCGTGTGGGCTTTCTGCCCCTGTTTTGTGTAGTATAACCTTTCTATTAAGATGCTGGCGCAGAAACTTGTGCCAATGTGTACACAGGAAAAAAATTGCATTATGCAACTTTGAGCATGCAAATGTGCTTAGAGGAACTTCAGACGTGCTCCATTGCACAAAGCCTGGCAAACATCTCTGTCAGCTGCAAGGAGGTACAATAAACACTTAAAGAGGAGCTGTTAGGTATAGGGTCTCAGAGAAAATAAACACATATATCAGTAGCTAAAGATTGGCTGTACTTACATTACATATGCATTTCACTGTCCACGTTTGGATTTCACAGAATTTGTATATAGTATATGCAGAGATAGATGCTCCTGACAGCTCATGGCAGGCTCCATGTTTGTGAAGCCAAATGTGTCGTCATGTCCTGCCTGCTTCTGATCACAGATAAGCTGGTTCTTGAACAACACGGTGTGCAGTGAATATTAATGAGCCATGTGGCTAGGAACAATAGCTGACTCCTGCAGTGAAACTCTGCCCCGAGATTTATCAGTGTTTTGCGATGGACTGATTAGAAGCTCCTGTACCGTCTCATTAGCAGCCGAGGGGAGGGCCCCAGAATGCTTTGCAGTTTAGCTGCGGCTTGCGTCTTTATGGGTCTATAACAGACTAAGATAAGCACACATCAAAGGTAACTGAAATGTTTATCTTCACTAATGGCTTTTGAGCTTCCTTCTAAACTGTTTAACACAGGAGAATAGAGGTTTCAATTAGCTTCTGCAGCCTGACAGTTACTCTTTAAAGTCATTTTTTACTCATATTGTTGAATAGACAATAGCAGATACACTGATAATGATCACTGGACAATTATGTTTCTGTTTTTGCTTTGGTCTGCTACTGAAGTCTCAGAAACTAACACAGCGGTTGCTTGCAGATTCTCAAGTTGCTCTCCCCTAGTCTGATATGGGATGGGAATCCCTTGAACTCTCTTCCATTGGTTACTCTAAAACATATGGTACAGAAAACCAGGAGTTGGGGAGTATAATGGGATTGGGACATTTATGGCCATTTGCAATATGGAGAGCAAGCCTCACTCCTTGGGCGGAAGATTGCCTGGAGATCTCCAGAAAACAATGAATAAAGCAAAAGCCATAAAGCTATAAGCTAAAAAACGAATATGCCTGTAAGTATTTGGAAAAACTTTTGCCAACACTTTTAATTTATAGGGCTAACTTGAAGGGAATGTTTTTTCCTAAAGCAGACCCAAACTCTTGCACAGTACACAATGAAAAGTCTTTACTTTACATGTTGTTGCTGAAGAAAGTCACTGCTCTGTGTTCTGTGGTTGTTTATCCAGATCAAAGTGTCGCTTTAGCTGTTATCAGCAGCTGTAAATAGACTGCAGGAGCTCTGCTATGGCAGCTCTTCCCATGCAGAAAAGACTACTGAGGCTTAACCATTTCATTGCTTTCTAAAAGGTGAAACCAAGTTAAAACTTCAGGGTTTTTTAGGATTTCCATATTTTGTAATTAAAAATATTTCTTCTTTTTTTTCATGATTTTCATAAATTGTAATAAAGATTTTTTTTTTCTCCATAAGGACGATTGCTGGTGCAATGAATTGAGTAGGGAGGTAGCTCTGAGTTCAGGTACACTTTAACAAAACAGTCATTTGACTACAGGCACTGGTACATATGGTGTGATTGCCATTATGCTGAATAGCTGTTCCCACTGCCCAGGCACAGTGATGCAGTCTAACTTTATGTAGCTCTGTCATTTCAGAATATATATGTAAATGCAAGTTGCCAAAACCACTGATTTCTGTGCGGACGACTTCAAGAGGAACTCCAGTGAAATAATGTAATGAAAAAAAGTGCTTCATTTTTACAATAATTATTTAGAATTGATTTAGTCAGTGTTTGCCCATTGTGAAATCTTTCCTCTCCCTGATTAACATTCTCACATTTATCAAATGAGACATCTTTACTGCTGGCAGGTGATGTCTGTGGAAAGAGATGATGCATTTTTGGCAGTTAGAAACAGCTGTTATTTCCCACAATGCAACAAGGCTTCCACAGTGTGATGTCAGCACCCTGGAGCAGACTTCACACGGTGGGAGGGGTTTCACCACAATATCAGCCATACAGACCCTCCTGATGATCTATTCGAGAAAAGGCAAAGACTTCTTGTGGGAAAGGGGGTATTAGCTACTGACTGGGATGAAGTTCATTCCTTGGGTACAGATCCTCTTTAAAGAGAAACTCCGACCAAGAATTTAACTTTATCCCAATCAGTAGCTGATACCCCCTTTTACATGAGAAATATAATGATTTTCACAAACAGACCATCAGGGGGCGCTGTATGACTGATTTTGTGCTGAAACCCCTCCCACAAGAGGCTCTGGTACCGTACGGTACTCTGGGCAAACTGCCACAATGTAACAATGTTCACAGACAGGAAATGGCTGTTTAGAGCTGTCTGCAAGGCCAGAACAGCTAGAAACAGCTACATAACCTGCCCACAGTAAAAATGTCACCATGTAATACATGTCAGAATGTGAATCTGGGAGAGGAAAGATTTTACAATGAGCAAACACTGCCTAAATCATTTATACATAATTATGGTAAAAAATGAAGCACTTTTTTTATTACATTATTTTCACTGGAGTTCCTCTTTAAGCAGTAGCAGCACAATATTAATTCTGTAACAGTATGACTGAGCTTTAATATTGATTCCATCACGTACATAGTTACTTACTGACATAGACAGCACTTTTACTTTATTCCATTTACAGAGTCAGTGGTTTTATGCATTCATAGTGATACATTTTTAAGGTTTTGCTGATGCTTTTGGTTTTAATACCCACTGAAAAATTAACTGTACGCTTCAGTCTAACATGAGCACTTTGCATTTGGAGTCACTTGGTAGATACAGCCTGCCTGCTGAGTGACTTCATTTTCATCATTGCATTTATCTTGTGTCGCTGGGTGCTGTGCATGCTAAATCCAGATGACTCTTACTAGCCTTTATTCTCAATAGCTAAAGTCTGAGTCTGCAGTAATGCACCCTAGAGATGAACTGAATTTCACAGCTGAGGAGCCTGACATATTTAACAGCAGCAGTGTGCTGCTACAGAATGGGGGCTTGGTTTAGTTGAGTGTGTGTACGCACATTAACTCCATTTTCTATTGAAGGAAATGTCCACCCAAGAAATAAGCATGAAAGTCTAAAGTCTGGTACACACCTTCAATTCTCATTGGTCAATCACTGACCAATTTTACCACTTCTACTGTATGTAGTATGAGAACTTATCTACACAATCTCTTCATAGTATTCAAAATCCATTGACCCTTCATGGAGGTGGTAAAATTGTCCAACAAAAGTAATGCTGGGTACACACCTTGCGATTTCCTGCTCGATCTGCGGGATCGATTGGATCGATTCGATTATTTCTGACATGCTCGATCGGGTTTCGATCAATACAGCCGTCGATTTTGCATACTTAATATGCAAAATCGACAGCTGGATCGATCGAAACCCGATTGAACGTGTCGAAAATAATCAAATTGATCCAATCGATCCCGCAGATCGAGTGGGAAATCGCAACGTGTGTACCCAACATTAGATGCGTGCACCAGGCTTTAGTTGGTCAGTACCCATATTTCTGTCACAAGAAATTCACTTTAAAGAGAACCCGAGGCGGGGTTCTAACAACGAAATCCCCATACAGAGGCTTGGTCTGCCTATAGAGCCCAGCCTCTGTTGCTAGTCAGATTCCCCCTAAGCCCCCCCCCCCTGCGCGCAGCGAGACCCCATTAATCACAGCCGCGCTGTGCGGACTATGTTTACCTCACTAATGTCAGTCTCCGCTCTCCCGTGCCTCCTGCATCGCTCTGGTCCCCGCCCGCGTCCCTTCCCTCCAAACAGCGGCGAGGGAAGGGACGTGGGTGGGGACCGGAGCGATGCAGGAGGCGGGGGAGCGGCGAGACTGGCATTAGAGAGGTAAACACAGCCCGCTGTGACACGCTGCATGTTGACAGCGAGGCTGTGATTAATGGGGTCTCGTAGAGCGCAGGGGGGGCTTAGGAGGAATCTGACTAGCAACAGAGGCTGGACTCTATAGGCAGACCCAGTCTCTGTATGGGGATTACGTTCTCAGAACCCCACCTCGGGTTCTCTTTAAGCCAAATCTTTACGCAGGTAGAGTTTCTTCTGAGACGTGGTTCAGAGCAATTTATGACTTACTGTCAATTCCATTTTCCAAATATTAGAGTCGCTTAGAGACGCTTGTTTGTAGCAGAATTTGTGGAGAAATATGTGACCAGTTGGATTCATTAGGCTTTTATTGGCTGTGATCAGAGAGGAACTTTAACCCAGGATTTAACTTTATTCCAATCAGTAGCCAAAAAAACCCTTTTTCCCATGAGAAATCTTTATCTTTACTCAAAGAAATTATCAGGGACATCTGTTGGCAGAGCCAGCAAAAGGTCCTCCAGCACCCAAGGCTAAGACACCAAAGTGCGCCCCTCCATCTATCCCCCCCCCCCCCCCAGCCATCACACACTTAATCTTTAGATATCTGGGCTGCAGTCACCCTCCAAAACCTTAATCTCTAGTTATCTTTCTTGCAGTCACTGCCATGTATCCCCTTTGCTTATTTCGCTTTGCTTCAAACACAATAGGGGAATAATAACTGAGCGAGTTTTGCGCCCCTGCTACACTGCACCCTGAGGCTGGGGCCTCTGTCGCCTCTGCCTCGGCCCGGCCGTGTCTGTTGGTATTGTGGTGAAACCCCTCCCTCCCAAGGCCATGGCCCTGACAGTTTACCTCGTTGCATTGTGAGAAATAGCGGCAGTTTCCAACTGCCAAGCAGTATGTGCATTGAACTCTCTCTTTGTGCATAGAACTCTCAGTAAACGAACATTCTGCAGAGATCACCGGACAGGACTGAAGATGCCGCCACCTGTGATAAATTTCAGAATGTAAATCAGGAAGACAAAATATTTTGCAATGGGCGATCATTATTTATTTATTCATATTCATTTTATAAATGAATACTGTAAAAAATAAGCAATTTTATTCATGATGTTATTTTAACCACAGGAAACACATAATAATGACCGGCAAATCAGAGCATCACCCAACAAAGTAAAAGTATATTGCGGACTCACCCCAAGCACACACACAGTGATTCAGAGCCTTACAAATCTCCATGAGGTCTGCTGCACAAGAGCAAGTCTAAAATGTGTAACCAAAGCCATTTTCTTTCCTGTTAATTTTGCAACAGGTTTTAGAAGTGGTAAAGCACACAAATTTCACTGTTAATTCTATTAAAATATATCTTACACAAGATGCTTAAAGTAAGATTTTTCATCTTTTAGTCTTACTCTACTTTAAAGTGTCCTGTGATTTCTGTTTGATTCCTTTGGGTTTGTCTGTTCTTTGGCCTAAACTGCATGCTCACTAATAAGCATATTAGATGAATGAATTCATGAGCTATAGGTAGCTGGGTAACACAGCAGGATCAGAAATAATGACTTCAAACTACAAACAGATTTTTAAACACTGTTCTCCCAGTATTACAAGAGGATTACAATTACAAAAATGTATTAAGGTATCAGGCATACAAGTAAAGCTGGAACTCGATATGGAGAAGCTTAGCAAAAAAGGGCGGCAGGAAAAACCTAAAATGCAGTAGAAGTACTCATTACTTATATGCTGCTTTCCATCTATCGGAAATTTTCTTACAGTGATCCCGAGTTGAAAATAAACTGGTCAGATAAATAATTGTATCTATCCTCCTACTTCTAAAATGACTTTCTTTAGATATCCCATAATTTTGTAGTAGTGGCTGGATAGTACATGGAGCCACCTGCAAGAAGCAGTGGTATAATAATACACCACTTACAAGCTTTTTGCAGTGGCAAGGTTCCCAGACTCTGTGTCAGAAACCAGAACCTTTCAGGATTCAGACAAGCATTCCGGATAAATGTATTTTCAGCTCACTGAAAACCTTTAAATACACATGTAAAAATAGTTTAACCTCTTCGCATCCCGCCCTGTTTTCCTCTTAATTATCTGAGCAGTTTTGATGTTTTAGCTATGCCCCTATTTAATCAGCAATAATGTTATCACTGCTGATGACATCTTAGTAATATATACATCGCTTTTTCCGGTAGAAACTAGACTTTCATTGGGTTATTTATTTTTTTAATATTTTTTTAATTAATTTATTTCCTATGCATGAATCTGATTTCCCCATCAGGTCTGCTCTTTTGCACACCAGAATGTGATTGGTTAGTGCAGACTTCTGATACACTATATAAAGCTGATGTGTTGCTTTGTTTGTTATGCTGCGTGACTTGAACAAGAGGCGGTGTGCTTGAAACGGCGGGCTGCTGCCACTCTTGCAGCATTTTTTATGTAACCCTTTATATGCCTTTTATACAATAAAGTGGATTACAGGTAGTCCCCGATTAACGAACGAGATAGGGACTGTAGGTTCGTTCTTAACCTGAATCTGTTCTTAAGTCGGAACATTGTGCCATCTCTGTCCACTGTACCTCCTCTGTGCCCCCTGTGCCTCCAGTGTCCCCCTCTGCGTCACATCTGCCCTCTGTACCTGCTTATACAAGTTTAAAAGCCATTTTTTCTTTGAATTTTTAAAATTGATTTTCTCAAAGACTACAAGTCCAATTTGACATTTTTTTTACTTGTTCCCATAGAAACAGAGAATTCATGCCATTCGTATCGGCGTGTTGTTCGTAAGTCGGGCTTTCGTAAGTCGGGGACTACCTGTACTTTGTAAAAGAGCTGTGCTGTATTGAAGTGGATGTTGTATAAGTCCTGTTGATACACGGGTGAATCCCTGCACGCTCCAACACCCGGTCATTTGAGTGCTGCCCTACTTTCTTTTTGACAAGCAAACAGACAAATGATAAGCGCTCAAGGATGCACCTGAATTGTAAGCCATCAGCGGCAATGCAGAGCTCCAGAAACTGGACTATATTACACACCCTGCATCACTATAGACCAAGGGGGGGTGTTAGCTTCAGTGATAATTAGTGCACAAATTATGACCTAATAGACTTCCCCACGGCGGTGACGTACCCCCTTGGGGAAGACCTACCTCTAACCTGGCAATAAAAACATAATTCCTCGTGCTGCTAATCATAAATGGTATACACATTTCATAAGACAAGCAAAACAGACAAATGATAAGCGCTCAAGGATGCACCTGAATTGTAAGCCATCAGCGGCAATGCAGAGCCCCCTAGGGCTGAATACATGCCTCTAATGCAAAACAGATGCAAAATTATGTGCTAAATTCTAATCTAAAAATTTGAGAGTGAATTTAAAACACTGAAGGCAGCTAGCCACTACTGTTTTAAATTCACTCTCAAATTTTTAGATTAGAATTTAGCACATAATTTTGCATCTGTTTTGCATTAGAGGCATGTATTCAGCCCTAGGGGGCTCTGCATTGCCGCTGATGGCTTACAATTCAGGTGCATCCTTGAGCGCTTATCATTTGTCTGTTTTGCTTGTCTTATGAAATGTGTATACCATTTATGAATAGCAGCATGAGGAATTATGTTTTTATTGCCAGGTTAGAGGTAGGTCTTCCCCAAGAGGGTACGTCACCGCCGTGGGGAAGTCTATTAGGTCATAATTTGTGCACTAATTATCACTGAAGCTAACACCCCCCCTTGGTCTATAGTGTATGCAGGGTGTGTAATATAGTCCAGTTTCTGGAGCCCTGCCCACCGGTGCAGATTAATCACTAATTCCCCCTCCCTCTCTTTGCCTGCAGTGTATGCTGGGTGTGTAATATAGTCCAGTGTCTTGAGCTCTGCTCACCATTGCAGATAAACCATTCAGGTATGAGGCTACTTTCTTTTTGGACCATCCTGACAGTGGGAATTTTATTTTTATACTTTATGTCCACTTTAAGTCTGGTTGATGTTTGTGATGTGAAGTGCGCACCGCACAAATGAGGCTTTATATGACCCTGCTTCACGGTGCAAGCAACAGGCTCTGCCCCTCAGCTACATAGGCCTGCCCCTCAGCTAGTGACGTAGTCCCTGCTGGGTGCTCCCGTCAGTCCGTGCATGTGCGCCGTGTCACACTGTGCAGGGCTGAGCTCTTGGATTCCGAATTCCGTGGTGAATTGTGAAGCCCCCTTACATGCTATCATCACCAAATTTGGCATGTATGTTAAGCAGATGAGTAGGAACATGGTAAAAAAAAAATTGTGAAAAGAGCTTGTAGTTTTTGAAATAAACGATTTTAAAGTTTCATAGGAAAAATGATTTTTAAACTGTGTAAAATGACACTGCTGCAGAGCAGGTTACTGCATTCCGAGTTCTGTATACATATTGTATACATTTCATGAAAACAGACAGCGTGGGGTCCCCCCTCCCAAGCCTCCTTAACCCCTTGTCCCCCATGCAGGCTGGGATAGCCAGAATGCGGAGTCCCGGCCACGTGGGGCTTCACACCCTGAGCTATACCAGCCCGCATGGTCCATGGTATGGGGGGGCTCTGGAGGAGAGGGGCGGCCAACCTCCCCCTCTCCCCCAGAGCCCTTGTCCAATCCATGGACAAGGGGCTCTTCCCCACCTCCGGTGCCCCAGGAGGAGGTGGGGGCCGCCAACGTCCTGGGGGGTTCATGGTGCCATCCGGGGTTCCCCTTTAACAAGCGGACCCCGGAAGCCGCCCCCTCCCCAGGAGAAATGTGTACCCCTTACCCATTTCAGCAGAGTTAAAAAAAGAAATAAAAACACGACAACGAAAAAAGTCCTTTATTGTTCTAAATTAACCAGGGATACTTACCTTGCAATAATCTCACGCCAGTAACCTCAGGAGTGGTCCCACGCCAGTATCCTCTTATGACATCCCACCTCCCTCCCACACTGACTAACTCCCACCACTGAATGGTCACAGTCAGCCTCTGCATCTGTATAGCAGAGGCTGAGAACACGAAAATTTTGCCTTTAAAACAAGAAATTTCGGCAAACAGTGATGCAATCAAAATGGCCACTGGGAAATCCCTGATCGCTGGAGGCCACACTAGAGTGACAAAACCAGTGATTTTTCACCTAGATGGTGGGTCCAGGTGACCAGAGCAGGAGGTGCCCTAATCCCCTGGACCCACCCATTCATGTGAAATAACGCGTATTCTGACACTCTGAGGTGGCCTCCGGGGAACGGGGATTCCCCAGCAGCCATTTTGTTTATGACACTGTTTGCCGAAAATTCTTGTTTTAGCAAACAATTTTCGTGTTTCTAGTTTATGCAATACAGATTGCAGAGGCTGTCTACAGCCATTCATCCCCAGGAGTTCTGCAGGATCGGCAGGTGCGCGGGACCTCCTAAGAGAATAGAGGGGGGCACAGCGCAGGAAGGTGGGAAAGTGGGCGCAGAGCGGCGGGGAGGGGGGGGGGAAGCCTCCCCTCCCTCACCTAGGGCCCCCCCTTGCGCACTCCCCCCCACCTCCAGAATTTCAGCCAGCCAGCGGAACGGCTTACCGAGAGCGATAGCTCTGTGTGCCGCTAGTCTGGTATTCTGCACTGACACTGTCCAATCACGCTCTCGCAGTACTTCCTGTGAGAGCGTAATTGGACAATGCAATGCAGGAGACCAGACCAGCAGCGGCACACAGAGCTCTTCTCTCGGTAAGTGATTCCCGCTCGCTGCCGCTGCTGGCTGCAATTTTGGAGGGGGAGCACGGAAGGTTGACCCTAGGTGAGGGAGGGGGGGAGGCTTCCACTCCTCCCCGCCACTCTGTGCCCACTGCCCCCCCTTCCAGCATGGGGGCCCCCACTAACTGGTGACCTGCCTACCTAAACTGGGGACACCTATAGACCTGGGTATATCTATACTGGGGACACCTATATACCTGCCTACCTAAACTTGGAAACTTGGCAGCGAGCGGGAATCTCTTACCGAGAGAAGAGCTCTGTGTTCCGCTGCTGGTCTGGTCTCCTGCATTCTATTGTCCAATTACGCTCTCACAGGAAGTACTGCGAGAGCGTGATTGGACAGTGTCAGTGCAGAATACCAGACCAGCGGCACACAGAGCTATCGCTCTCGGTAAGCCGTTCTGCTGGCTGGCTGGAATTCTGGAGGTGGGGGGGGGGAGTGCGCAAGGGGGGGCCCTAGGTGAGTGAGGGGAGGCTTCCCCCCCCTCCCCGCCGCTCTGTGCCCACTTTCCCACCTTCCTGCGCTGTGCCCCCCTCTATTCTCTTAGGAGGTCCCGCGCACCTGCCGATCCTGCAGAACTCCTGGGAATGAATGGCTGTAGACAGCCTCTGCAATCTGTATTGCATAAGCTAGAAACACGAAAATTGTTTGCTAAAACAAGAATTTTCGGCAAACAGTGTCATAAACAAAATGGCTGCTGGGGAATCCCCGTTCCCCGGAGGCCATCTCAGAGTGTCAGAATACGCGTTATTTCACATGAATGGGTGGGTCCAGGGGATTAGGGCACCTCCTGCTCTGGTCACCTGGACCCACCATCTATGTGAAAAATCACTGGTTTCGCCACTCTAGTGTGGCCTCCAGCGATCGGGGATTTCCCAGTGGCCATTTTGATTCCATCACTGTTTGCCGAAATTTCTTGTTTTAAAGGCAAAATTTTCGTGTTCTCAGCCTCTGCTATACAGATGCAGAGGCTGACTGTGACCATTCAGTGGTGGGAGTTCGCCAGTGTGGGAGGGAGGTGGGATGTCATAAGAGGATACTGGCGTGGGACCACTCCTGAGGTTACTGGCGTGAGATTATTGCAAGGTAAGTATCCCTGGTTAATTTAGAACAATAAAGGACTTTTTTCGTTGTCGTGTTTTTATTTCTTTTTTTAACTCTGCTGAAATGGGTAAGGGGTACCGTGTACCCCTATATTCATTTCTCCTGGGGAGGGGGCGGCTTCCGGGGTCCGCTTGTTAAAGGGGAACCCCGGATGGCACCATGAACCCCCCAGGATGTCGGCGGCCCCCACCTCCTCCTGGGGCACCGGAGGTGGGGAAGAGCCCCTTGTCCATGGATTGGACAAGGGCTCTGGGGGAGAGGGAGAGGTTGGCCGCCCCTCTCCTCCAGAGCCCCCCCATACCATGGACCATGCGGGCTGGTATAGCTCAGGGTGTGAAGCCCCACGTGGCCAGGACTCCGCATTCTGGCTATCCCAGCCTGCATGGGGGACAAGGGGTTAAGGAGGCTTGGGAGGGGGGACCCCACGCTGTCTGTTTTCATGAAATGTATACAATATGTATACAGAACTCGGAATGCAGTAACCTGCTCTGCAGCAGTGTCATTTTACACAGTTTAAAAAACATTTTTCTTATGAAACTTTGAAATCGATTTGCTCAAACTATAAGCTCTTTTCACAAAAAAATGTTTTACCATGTTCCTACTCAACTGCTTAACATACATGCCAAATTTGGTGATGATAGCATGTACGGGGGCTTTACAATTAACCGCAGAAGTTAACACTATTTAATTCAATAGAAATGCACTCGGAACACGAAAATTCGGAACACGAAACTCGGTTTCGCATGCGGTACACGAAATTTCTACGAAATCGGAATTCAGCTGTTCCGATCAGCCCTAACACTGTGCTGCCATCCTGTACACTGCCTGCATCGCCCATTGACTTTACTGAATAATACGTGCGGTAGGCACAGACTTTGCATCGGGATTGTGGCTATTTGGAAACTTCCATCGCGGCCGTGTTGCATCGCGTGAACTGTTTGGGTCTCTATAGACTGGCATGGCCCTTGTGGCAGGGCAGCGGCGGGGAAGAGTACCGCGGTGTGATGCAGTGTGCCAGGGGCATGAGTGCACTCTGAGAAAAATAAAGATACGAAGACATTATTTAGTAAAGGTTGTTTTCAATAAGCCTTTACATATTTCCTCAATTACTCATATGAGTCAAGTCACATGCATCCTACTGTTATTATATATAGTAGTAAACAAATTGATTTCTTTCATATTTCAGCAAATACTGTGACTATAGCATTCTCAGCTAAGGGAAAAGGGACAAGTAAGTGGAATGATGTATATTATTATAATGCTTAGTATAGTATAGTGTGTTCTGCATGTAAGAGGCCTCTTGATGTAATAGATTACATTCAATAGCTGCTGAAAGCAAGTAGAGGCAAAGCACTGTAAGCCACAGGAGGTGTACACTGCACAAAAGAAACGTTATCGGTTAATTAACACTGCGAAATATGATTGGCCCGGATGATATTACTAATTTCAATTTGTTTTGTTTTCTTCTTGCTGTTTTTCCTTGGTTCATACACAGCTCACTGTATAGAGTATCCTGATTAGAGACTGTACAGCATATGCTTTAAAAAAGCAAATTATAATAAAGGCCTATGCATTCTGTATAAGGGTCTCTGAGATTCCCACCCAGTATGGAACACAAAATGACCATCATGACATGTTGTGAATAGTTGCTTATACAGCCTGTACAATCAGCTAATTAAAATGTTTTTAAATGTAAAACAATGCTCTTTATTAACTTGACTGTTTTATTACAATGTATGTATCAAAAAGAGTTTTTTTCATTTACATATGTCATGATTGAGACTTAACCTACGGTAATTATGAATGCCAACTTCAGGTATTTTGTGTAGAGAACCAAGGCTGATGTGATTGACTCTCGTTTCTGCAAATCACTCTGCAACACTTTACTCACCTAGGGCCCTCCTACTTCCATTGTATTAGCTGTAATATTGTAATAAGTAGTCCACCTCCACCCCACTCCACTGACACCTTTCTTTCACCAATAAAATTGACTCGTCAGGATAAAAAAATTGGCCAAATGCCACTTGCATCAAGTTTACAAACAAACATCAAACCACCAATTTTATAAGCCTCCCTCCCATGCTCACCACCCTGTCACTATCTCTTACAATAAGACGCCAAGTTTGGGAGTAGGGCAGTGTTATATCATTTAAGTTTAAGCTTGCCCAATTTTCCTTGGAGGTCTTTGGTAGCTTACCAACTACGGTTCATACAAACAAGCATATAAGCGTTAGAAGACTTGCCATCTGACGTTCAGTTCCGTCCCCTCCTGTCACTGATGACTCAAAAGGTGACTTGGGTGCCCCTGTAATGCTATGAAACTTCATAGCTCTATGAGAGCCTGGGTCATGTTTTTGAGTCATTCATGATGGGAGACGCTGGAACTGAGTCATCAGGCAACAAGTCTCCTAACACTAACCATATGAAGAGTGTTTAATTTGATGTTTTTAGTATGGTTGTTATTAAAGTGTGTAAAAGGGTATTACACTATTCGAGTTTCATTTGCTTTACATGGTGCCCACTGTGATAGACTAAAGAAAGGATCCCAAGTTCCATTAGCCTCTGTTAGACCAGATGGGCTGGGGATATATTTCGAGTGCATCATGACAGTTTGCTCTGTCTATTTATCCGGTGAGTCTAAACTTGCGTGGGGTGAGGTCATGGTAATATCTGCTGTTGGATCTATCTGCTATTGAATGTTTATTTATCAAGCACCAACCTGTGGATTATAATTAAACCATATTTTGCCCAATATATCATTTTAAAGCGAGATTTTCTCCAATTTTTCAACAAGAATCAACTTTCTGACTGCATTATTACCCGATATGATGTGTACGCCTACATCATCTACAGGGATGTCTTTAGCCTATACTGACTAATTGTGTTTGGCCAAATACTCCGCTTTAAGACCTGATAACGCCTGAATCTCTGCTAGCAACATTTTCGTTCCTTGAGGTTTTTATGCATTATTTATTTATTTTGACTATAAATCATGCTCTGTAAACTTGCATGGTGCATATTCTTGCTCAGAAGTAAATTACGTGTAATGACATACTAATGTCATCATAATCACTGTAGTTATGCTAACGTTATTTATAATACAGCAGAATATTTTTATTTTGGTGCACAGAACTGCTACTGAGGTAGCAGGAATGCTGTAAGGAGAAATGTTTCACCTTAAGAGGCTTTGTGCTGAGGGAGTAACTTTACAGGTCTGTTAAAGTGAATGGAGCATGTCAAACGCTCTATAAGACATTCATTTGTATGGGCCATCAGGGGCTATATTTGTGAAAGAATTTAGCAGTGTATCTCAGAGGAGCACATAACAGCAAATGGCCTTGTCCATAATGCATGCTATTTCCAACTAAGGCTGAAAAAAGCTGATCTACATAGCTACTTAGAAATGCTTGCAGAAAATGTCTTTATGGGGTTTGCTTGCTTTAAGTGGATTCTTTAAACATTCTCCAATTAAAAGTTTAGACTTCTCATTACTCTCATTACTTTCTTAATTGCTTAATATTACATTCATTATAACTATCAATTCAGTATCTAGAAATAAAAAAGTACTGCACAATATAAAGAAAGGTAATACTTAACTTTAACTTAACTTTAGCTAATCAAAAGTAAGCATGGAAAGCCCTTCAGTTTAGTTTTATATATTGCAAGGATTATGTTTGAATTGAAATGCTCTGCTCCTCCACTCTGACTGCTACAAGATCAGTCTATACTGGGAGTTCAATGTTTGCATTGATATGCTCTCTGTTCTCCAACTCTGATTGCTACAAACTCAATCTAGACTGCCAGTGTCAGAGAAACAGGCAGGCACTTAGTTTATGGAGTTATGGAAAATAAGCTACAGTTGTTGCTGTTGTGAACTGATTACTTATGCTGGATGGGAAAGGTACAGTATTCTGTTAAACAAATATATATGTAAATAGGGCTATGTGAAATGCATAGCATAATTCATAGAAAGTCTGTATGTATAATACGCGAAAAAGTTGTTTACCAGAATTTGTGCTCCGAAAAGGCTTGAGTGCCTCTTGAGCGCTAAAGATTTTGCCCTCTTCAAGTGTCAACAACATCTGCAGACTCCCATGTACGCCTCATACATAAAAATTGTGTAACTAACACAATCCCATATGCACCTGTACTAACAGTGACAAAACTGGGGCGGTGAACTAGGGCTTTAATGAAATTATTATTTAGAACTTTATAAACCAGAAAAGACACTTAAAGAGAACCTGAACTGAAAATTAAAAGTCAAAATAAACATAAACACGTCATACTTACCTCCCGTGTAGTCTACTCATCAATCTCTTTCTCCTCTCCTGCATCTTGTTTGTCCACTGTGATCAATGGAATTATTTGTCCTCCATTTTGAAAATGGCCATTACCCCATAATAGCTTCCTGGACAGCACACTGTTAAACTGTAATATCGCCCGCTTGAGCCATAGGGAAACATGGACATTACCTTGCACATTCAGTTGTAACTGACAGCAGCTGATATATAACTGACAGCAACTGGTATATTTCAGTTCTGACAAAATATTGTCAGAACTCGAAGGGATCACTGTAAGAAGCTAATGGTGAGCTTCTGAGAGGAACTGATAGCGAGGTAAGTATGTAAAATTTATTTGCAGCTACATCATGTGTTTATTTTAAAGATTTTTACTCAGTTCAGGTTCCCTTTAATAATGTTGCCAACTACAGATTAAAATGTCATATTAAAGTTTTGATTCTGTCTGAGAATGGGCTTTAATCATTATTTTTCTTTTGAATCATTTTTATTAATTGTTCAAAAGGATAAAGTTTACAAATTTCACAGAATGAAAAAGATAAAGTCTTATATTACAAAATGCAAGTAACAACAAAAAAGGCCAATCATATAATCTCCAGAAGGCATATACAGAAGACATTGTGATCTTGGTACAATAGTTCTTCTTACAACGTTTAATCTATTTACTCTAAATATGCATCAGGATAGGCACAGCTGCCACCATCCACTGATCTGCAGTTTCAGTGGGTTTCATCCAGAATTATAGCATGTCTTGCATATAAGAAATGAAATGGGTAGGACTTAAGTGATGTAAAGAACTAGAAAAGGTAGAAAAATAAAAGGAGGGGGCGACGAGGGTGAGTAACTTTCAGCAAGTTCAAAATCAAACAGTACTTATGAGTACCTTTAACTCGTATATTGGATATTGTTGGGGTGTGCGTCTTAAGTCTTAGAGGCTTTGTTATGTGATGTGCTAATTAAGTATCCTTTGCCTATTACAGCATAAATATAAATTTCTTTACTTTTTTAAAATAAATATTACAATTTTAATTGTGTTACATATTTTTTCTCTTCTTTGCACTATATGTATTTGAAGACCATCGATTTGATTATTTAAACAAAACAAAAATATTTCATATTTTGTCTCTTTGAGTCCATAAATGCATTAAAATGCCCCCCCAATAAATAAATGCTGTGAATAAATCACAATATAAGTGCTGGCGTGTGTGCGCACAAACTTGCTCGCCATGTTAAATCGCTGAAACCCAGTTTTTAAAAAAGAATTGGTTGGCACTTATGCCAAAGCAGTATGATTGTTGGCTATGTATATTCATTACTGTGTATTCCAACCAATGATTTATTGCTAATCTGTTAGCCCCCTTTCTAAGGAAGCTTAAATTAGACTCCTAAGTAGCAAAAGCCACATACTGTATAGATAGCTGACAACTGTATTGGCTTTTGAGCCTCACAGCGGTATAGTAATGATCCACTCTAAACACAGCATTTACAATTAAGAATAATATCAAATATTTAATTAGATCCAATGCCAGAACAAAATATTTAAGTTTTAAATAGTGTTGAGAGGGGTTAGAAGAGTTTGCAGGGAAGTTAATATCTGTGACTTCTTATAGGGAGAATTCCCGGTGCAGAGAGGAAATGGGTAAATCTCTCGGACAGGAACAGTAACCAATAAGATCTTTTGTAAAGTGGAAAAGATTTACAATCCCATGTCTAGTTTTATTGCTTATCCTAATTTCCTGTCGTCTGGACTGACAGGGCTCATATTATTCAAAAAGGTCATAACCTCTTTTCACACTATCCAGACTAAATGATTTTTTTAAAAACAAGATTCTTGTTATCCTCTCTATAAATCTCACAACCAGAATGAGGAGTAAGAATCGGAAATAACCTGAAATAGAGGAGCTTTTATTGGAGACTTAAAGAGGACCTCCGTAGTAAATACAAAAATCCAAAATCCTGCAAGTAAAAGAAATCTATATTTACCTAAGAAGCCTTGTCCCACAATTCTGTCCCGAAGTCCCTGCATCACTTGCAGCGCCTGGCCCCACCTCCTCTCTCTCCCCGCAGAAATACCCCAAACATTTACTCTAGTAAATATCTCTACGGAGAAAAAGGAGGCGGGGCCAGGCACTGGAAATCGGGTGATGCAGGGACTTCGGGACAGAATCCCGCGACAAGGCTTCTCGGGTAAATATAACTGTATTTTACTTGCCAGCTCCCGGATTTTTGTATTTTCTATGGATGTCCTCTTTAAGTATATTCTCTTATATACTGTATGTTATGGTCACTCTAACACTAAAATATGCAAATAACTAATCATTAAATATTCTCTCCATATGAAAAAATCAGATGCTTTTAATTTATTTTCATAATGAATATACAACATAAATATTAAAGAGAATCTGTACTGTCCGATTTGTACAATAAAAAACATACCAATCGAGTCACTGTGATTTCCTGGATCCCTCTTTGCCATTTCCACCGCTCCCCGCCGCTCCTGGCTTTTAATCGCCAGTTTTAGGCAGTGTTTACAAACAAAAAACGTGGCCGCTAACCAGAAAGTGATGTTTGTGTGCGTGTGTATATATATATATATATATACATATATATATATATACATACACTAATGTGTGTGTATGTGTGTGTGTGTGTGTGTGTGTGTGTGTGTGTGTGTGTGTGTGTGTGTGTGTGTGTGTGTGTGTGTGTGTGTATATACAGTGGGATGCGAAAGTTTGGGCATCGTTGTTAATCGTCATGATTTTCCTGTATAAATCGTTGGTTGTTACATTAAAAAATGTCAGTTAAAAATATCATATAGGAGACACACACACAGTGATATTTGAGAAGTGAAATGAAGTTTATTGGATTTACAGAAAGTGTGCAATAATTGTTTAAATAAAATTAGGCAGGTGCATAAATTTGGGCACTGTTGTCATTTTATTGATTCCAAAACCTTTAGAACTAATTATTGGAACTCAAATTGGCTTGGTAGGCTCAGTGTAATACATGGTGCATGGTGTAATACACACCTAGGTGCACCAATAGTCCACTCCTAATAAACACAGCGGAGGAATAGAGTACACACACATGGAAGGGTCATTCACCTCCCTAGGGGCACCCCCCATGGATCTCATAAAAAGTTCCCCACTGTACTTCTGGGGATATATTGGGGGGCTTTCCAAGGTGCACTCTCTTCCCCAACTTCACTAGAGCACGGCGACTCCGGAGCACATCCGGGTCCCGGTGCCCAGGTTGCTATACAAGGGTGAACCAGGTCGGGGGGCGTTGCCTCTCTCCCCTGAGATACCAGCTGCAATACTGTCCCTTTCTTGTTTTCGCCCTGGTACTGGAGCATTTTCTGTTCTTTCTATGTCCCCAAGTCACCCTTGCCACCTGTGGGTCACCTGGGAGGTTTCCCTATTCCCACAGTTCTCCTCGGCTCTTTTCGTGACCCCCGGTCTATTCTTCTCCTACTCCTTCCCTATAAATTCATGGCACCTGTTAAAATGGAATAGGCTCATCCTTGGGAGGCCTAACACTTGGAGGGGGAAGGGAAATAAAAATGACAGTCCGTGATGCTTACCGGGGAAATATGCCCCCTTAGGTCCTTTTAATATGCAGTTTTACCCCCGGTCTTTTTAATTGGGTTACTTGGGGTTATACATAGGGGTTCGATTTATTAGAAATGAAAAAGAAATAAAAGCTTAGATACATGAGATTTTATGTGTTTCCATAGAAGAGGTAAAAATACCTGAAAGTAATAAACACTTGGTCAGTATTAGCCGTGACAGGCATATACGTCTCTGCCTCACATTTAGAAGCCAAGCGCTATGCACATATTAGGATGAGTGTAGTAAATGCACGTTCACTCTTTTTAAATAGGTTTGCAAAAATGTTTTATGAGGGGTTGTCCTATTTACTTTGAACACGTTACCCATTATGTTAATGCATATGTATTTTGTATCAAACCACGGAGTTTAACGGTTAGCTGCGCCGTCATTCGTACAGGACACGCACGTGAGCAAGCGCCGATCAGGTGTGAAACGGCTGTTGTGCCGTCCATCTTCCCCTGGTCACCTGCATCCCCAGCACCCCAGCACCATCATTACTCGAGGTTTGAGAATACACTATTGTATGGCAGAATTGATGTATTACTTGTACGGCAATGAATGTTTACATGGCTACAAGAGGCAATAAAGCAATTAAAGTGACATTGCTCAGTCTGTCTTAATGTACAGCAGTTAATTTCATGTTGGGGTTTCCAGGGGTCCACATTAGTGATGTCGCGAACTTGAAATTTTTGGTACTGCAAACGTTCGCGAACCAACAAACCGTACGAACCTCCATAGACTTCAACGGGCAAGCGAATTCTAAAACCTGGAGAGACTGTTTCTGGCCACAAAAGTGATATAAAAGTTGTTTCAAGGGGCCTAACACCTGGACCGTGACATGCCGGAGGGGGATCCATGGCAAAAGCCCCACCAAAAATAACGTAGTTGACCCAGAGTCATGTTTTAATCTCTAATGGGCAGAAATCAAATTTCATTCCTAAATTTGTGGAATAAAGTGCTTTAAAATGTCCAGCGTGTGTACATGTCAATGAGGTAGTGTAAGGGTTAGGCCCAGTTCACAGCTTTAGTCATAACTGCGTATGGACCCCCTGGAAACTCCATAGAAATGGAAACTTTGGCCAGGGATTGCTATACAGCCACAATATGGCTGTATAAAGATCCCTGGCAATGCTGGACGTTTTAAAGCACTTTATTCCTCAAATTTAGGAATTTAATGTGATTTCTGCCCTTTAGATATTAAAACACGACTTTGGGTTAACTATGTAATTTTTCATGGGTCTTTTGCTATGGATCCCCCTCTGGCATGCAGCGGTCCAGGTGTTAGGCCCCTTTAAACAACTTTTCCATCACTTTTGGCCAGAAAAAGTCCCTCTAGGTATTAAAATGTTCTTGCCCATTAAAGTCTATGGCGGTTCGCACGGTTCGCAAACGTTTTCAGCAAATTTGCGTTCGTGAACTGAAAATTTCAAGTTTGTGACATCACTAGTATGGGCCCCCCGGAAACCCCATCATTAAATTCATTGCTCTTTCTTTTGATTCATGTAAACTTACACTACCGTTATGTTGATACATAATCCGTCATTTACCGCATTTAAATGTATACTTCTTTTACTTTCATAATTTTAAAATCGATTTTCTCCAAAACAATAAGGTCTTTTTGAAGAATAGTTTTTATACCCACTGTTCACTCTAACATACCCTGCAAATTTGCTGATTCTAGCTGTTAAGGGGGCTTTGTTATTAACCGCGAACGTTAGCAACCATTAGGCGAAAAAGCTACAATTTTAGCGAAATTACATGGAAATCTCGAAAGCAAAAATGTAAGCGTATTTTCGGAAAAAAATTCTCAAAAATGAAACAGGCATTGGCGAAAATTCTGATCGTCAGAACTGTAAATTTGCCCTAATTTGTGTCCCTGAACAGGGCAATTTTTAAGCGTTTCCAGCAATGAAAACATGTGCTGCATTATCACCTATAGATATTCTTATAAAAAACAAGTATGCAGAGAATGGTGATCTGTCCTGTCCTATAGAAACATCCTGATATGGAATTCAGCTTCGGCCACACACCTTGCCCAGCAAAGTGAGATGCCTCTGTGCACTAGTAAAATACTGATAATTAATAGAGTAAGTTGCTATGTACTGTAGAACATGGCAGAGACTGACTCAGCTGGAAAAAGTTTGAATTAGGTTTGCTTTAAGAAATCTATTTCAATTGTCAAAAATACCTTAATTGCCATTTTTTTTTACATTTTTAGATCATATTTTGTTCCATTATTTCAGATTCCTTTGCGGGTTGCTTTTGTAAGCTGATGATGAGCCGCTATTCCCCTGTGCTACTTCCTCTGCTGCTGTAATGCGAATCCTGCTCCTGAGAACAGAAAGCGCTGTGAGCAGTGGCCTCAGGGTGATCTTTTTGGTAGCATTATAAATTTTGTTGTGAGAAAATGAAAGTCAATATCCAAATAGCTGCTAGCTCCATTTAGTTTTCAGCTTCTCTATTAACTAACATTTAATGCATGTCCGCCACTGCTCAATGCATTCTCACGTCTCACAAAGTGTTTCCTTCAAATCAATTTGTTTGATCATGCATCACGAAAAAAGAATGTACTGCTGCTTAGTGAGTGTTTCTACAGCTAAGTCCTTTGTAATAGCAGTATCTATTCCACACGTCATTAATTCTGTGATTTCCAAGTAAGCATTTTTTTCACCTTTTACAGTTGTTTGTTTCCTAACAAGACTCCCGTGTCAGTATTGCACCTCTCAGGAAGCAACCGAGACTTGGAAAGGACCAGACTTGAACTTTCCCAAGCTGTCTCTAATGCTGTGAGAGTTTCTGAAAAGAAATCTATAAGCTATTAAATATGAATATATAATATGAAGGTCTTGTGAAAGTGTATGTATGGTTCGGCCGCCGGTGAGATGGGGGCACGGTGAGGTGAATGACGGCTCACCCTGCTGCCGCTCAAGTCCCCGGCGGCACTAAATACTATCCTCCCTCCGAGGTTAGGCCACCGGAGAGATGGGTGCACGGTGAGGTGAATGACGGCTCACCCTGCTGCCGCTAAAATCCCCGACGGCACTAAATACTGTTCCCCCTCCGAGGTTGGGCCGCCGGTGAGATGGGTGCACGGTGAGACAAATGACAGCTCACCCTGCTGCCGCTCTAATCCCCGGTAGCACAAAACACTATTTCCCCTCAGAGTTGTAGTTACTCGGAAGGAGATGTAATTTGGGGTCTGGTGATCGCTGGATCCCCGAATTACTCTTGTGCGGGATGTGCAGCATAGCACTAGTGCTTTGATGACACCCAGGTTTAGTGATCGGCGCTGAGCGCGTGGTGCTGAAATTACCTGCTTCGATGTGAAATTGTGTATGTGTCCTGGAACACAAACAAGCAGCAACCATCCTTCCAGCTCCTATGAGAAGTTAAACTTCATGATGTTTCACTAGATGTGGCATTGAATGAGATTCAAATATATCACTTAAAGGACCAGTGTCACAAATGGTTATTTTTTTCAAATAGTTACCTTAAGTGTTGTTGTAATAAGATTAGAGGTAACCAGCATTTATTTTTTTATAATGTGCAGCATGAGTAATAAAAACTTACATTATTCATTCAATCCCCCCACTGTATTGGTGACGGCGACGTGGGACAAACTAACCTGGATAGGGGTGTACAAACGGCAGTTTCAAAGTAGGTAAACTGCTCTGACCCCTGCCTTGATCGGCTGATCCACACGAGCACTGACACAGCCACTCGTACACTCAACGGGTGTCATATTGACAGGTGACGTCACCGCATTAGACACTGGAAGCCTGCAGAGGGGACCTTCAGAGTCACGTCTGTGTAGGCACTGCTGGGGGCACCTATTGAGGCTAAGAGACTCGCACACATGCGCAGTCTTATTCAACAATATCTCTGCACACTTCGTATTAGACTGCGCATGTTCGCAAGTCTCTTAGCCTCAATAGGTGCTCCCAGCAGTGCCTGCACAGACGGGACTCTGAAGGTCCTCTCCGCAGGCTTCCAGTGTCTAATGCGGTGATGTCACCTGTCAATATGACAGGCGCTCCCGCTGAGTGTATGAGCGGCTGTGTCAGCGCTCGTGTGGAGCGGCCGATCAAGGCAGGGGTCAGAGCAGTTTACCTACTTTGAAACTGCCGTTTGTACACCCCTATCCAGGTTAGTTTGTCCCACGTCGCTGTCGCCAATACAGTGGGGGGATTGAATAAATAATGTAAGTTTTTATTACTCATGCTGCACATTATAAAAAAATAAATGCTGGTTACCTCTAATCTTATTACAACAGCACTTAAGGCAACTATTTGAAAAAATAACCATTCGTGACACTGGTCCTTTAATGCAAACTGGACATATATCTACGTCCAGTGTAGTTGTAGAGAGTGTGCCACCAGTTTGTTACTAAATGAGGCACATGTGGTATCATTTTAACCGTGATGAGTTGTAGAATACATTTTGGTGTGTTTTAAAGCTTGGAGCCACATCACATAAAAAATAGGTAGGGACAAACTCAATCCAACATAAAAAGTCATTTTCAAAATCATAGTCAAACTTGGGAAAGTTTTAGCAAAACTACAGAGACACATGTAGTAACATTTTAACCATACTAAGTAGTAGAATAGAGTTTAGAGTGTTTTAGGGTTGAGGTCCATGTCTTGTGTTTTGTAGTTTTAGTCACAAACTGAATCAAAAGCAATTACCTTTTTACATATTCTGTACCAAAATAAAAGAAAAAATGCATATATTGTTACCTTAGGAACTTGGCTTTTTAAATATGTTTTCCATTAGGGTATATTACTATTATTTTTGCAAATAAGGTCCTGTAATCATTGATAGTGTACAATGAGAAAGCAAAAAACATAATCTAGGGGCCATATGCAATTCACCTTTTCACGTGAGTTTTCGTCCAGGAGATAATTTTTCATCTTCAAATTAAAATAACTTTCCAGCACTTTTCAACTAAAAAAGTACCAAAAAGTAAATAAAAACGGACTATCAAAATTATTTTGAGCATTTTCTTGCTTTCTGATGGCTTAAAATGCATTTCATTGACAAATTTAAAAATATCACCCAGGCCAGAAGAAAACTCAGGAGAAAAAGTTAATTGCATACGGGTCTAAATGTGTAATAACCAGGATGGATAAGAAAATCAAATTTGTGGGTTTAACTTATAGTTAGAGCTGTTTATTGTAAAGCTATAATGGATGTTAATGGAGAAATAGTGTTTTTTTCTTTTTTTTACCCATTATTCTCCCTTTAAAATGCATAGAAAATAAGGAAATTACTAAACAAAAATATCACCCACTAAAAGCCTAATTCGTCCTGAAAGAAAACAATATATAGATCAAGTAAGTGTGATAAGTAGTAATAAAGTTATTGGCGAATGAATGGGAGTAGCGCTGATATGTGAAAACTGCTCTCAGGCTGAAATAGTTTAAAGCGGACCTGAACTCAGAACTTCCTCTCTGCTCTAAAAGATAAGCAACAGCATAATATCGTTTAAAGAAAAACATTTATTTTCTACAGTTTACAGAATTCCTGCAATAAATGGAATTTCGTGGAAGCAGAGAAAGTGTTAACCTCCTGTGTTTACATATTAGCTGTGTCTGTGGAGACTGAGATCAAATTACACTTGTGATTACTTTAGGTTGAGGGGAAATTAGACAGGCTTTCCTCTCTAAAAACACACATATCTCTCTGTTTCCTTGTGTCCTGTGCGATAGTTCAGGTCCACTTTAAATTGATTTATTTTGCAAATTGTGTTGGCAGTGGAAGAGAGTGCCTCTCTAGTTAGCTGTGAAACTACCTCCTATGAGGCAGACAGACGTCACATGCTAGTGGCAGGCTCAGTCTTTTTTACTCTTTGCAGTGGTATAAGCAATGATCAGCACTTTTTTCTACTGCAGTTTCTACATGAAGTTCTGAGTCAAGCATGGATTCACCCATTCCACTGCACACAATGCACTTAATCAAGCACTTGAAGAGATCTGATTACCTGATAACAGGTGTCAGCCAACTGTTACGGAATTTAGAAAATTTTAAGCTAATAGCTTTTGAAGAAAAGCATTTTTTTTAAAGCTATAAATTATGAATGTTATTTTAATCGTGCCTACCCTGTAGTCATATTTCATTGTGTTTTCCTTTCCATTTAACAAATTCTTTGCACCATAAACGGCACTTCCCTCCCCCCAAAGTGTGTGTGTGTGTGACGGGGGGTGGATGGGGTCTGGGGCTGGATCTGTGAGTCTTAGTGGACCAAATAAGTGTTTCTTGTCTAATGGACCAAATAATACATAATTGGTGCAGCATTAGGTCTCTTCCCCCCTGCTGTCTTGCCCCCATACCCCCTGGTCCAAGCATACAGTGATCCTGACGGCCCCTGCATAATATGACCGCAGTGAAGCGCCCTCACCTCTCCAGGCGGTGCACCCCAAGTCCTCCCTGTGTTGTGTACATCTTCTGGCTTGTATCATCACTGGCGCCATGTCACACTGTGACCTGACAGGTCATCATTCCTGTCTGTACCACTTGTCACAGAACAATTGCAGTACATTTAAATAGTAGGCTATTTGAGTTCACGCTGTACATACTGAAAACTGCACATTCTTATTTCTGTGACTAGAAATATATAATGGGTATTTGTGTATCATCGTTTAAATATTTCTGCCCTTTATAGAAAAGGTAATAGAAAACAGTAACCATAAGGCATGTTTTCTTGTAACGTTCTTGTGGCACAACATTCATGTGTGTAAAGTAACTACTGACTGTATACAGCAAATGCAAAACTATACATGCATAACGCACACTGCAGCCCTATGCCCCTACACAAACCATCTAACACACTTATTTAGTAATTCATGACTGTACATTTCACATTGCCATGTTTTGCCACCTTTGGCTCAGCATTAGCTGCACAATCTGAACGGCAAGCATCTCTGATTTCTAATGATGATGGGGGAAGGTGTATCCAAGCAACTGCAAACTTCCCTAAATCCATTTCTGTATGCAGTGCCAGGTCTATTACATATTAATTGCTGTGCACTGTGCCTTACCCAAGGTCAGAAAAGCCTAAAACTGCCATACACCAAGAAAGAGAGAAAATATAGCCGAATACCATGTATATTACATCTAGAACCTGCTTCCATATGAGTATCAGGAATTTTCTGATTTATGTAAAAAATACATATTTTAAGCATTGCCACATAGTTGTACGAGCTAATCTATTACTTTCCTTTCAACTTATGTAACTGTGATAATGAGTATGCTGACCTGTGTGAATTGATCCACTAATGAGACTGCACTGGAATTGACCTTCTGCCAAATCAATGAGCACAGTTTGCAATGCAGTTTGATTGAATTACTCTTATATGATAAAGATCTGATTAAATTTAGTGAGCTAAGCAGGTGGAGCCTGATATATTAAAGGCACACTAAATTGTTCCAATATGGCCATCCATTTAATATGAAAATCTTAGGCCTGTTTCAACCTAGCATAAAAAACATTCCGCTTCATAATGGATGCGTTCATTCCAACAACTGGAACGCAAGGATGTGGAGTCTGTGATTTTTCTGCATTGGCTGGATGAAGCAGGTGCTGATGGAAGCAATGGTAGCCTATGAGACCGTACAGTGTTTGTTGTTACTAGGCTCATCGGCGTGTAAATTTTGCAAGTTTTACTCACCTGCCGCTGTCACAGTCACGTTCCTGCCACTGACACCACCCCTCTGGGCCACCGCATGTGAGCAACACTGGTAAATGGATTAAAGCCCCAGCAGAAGCAACAGGTCCCACTGTATTGTAACAGACCAATGAGAATCCTCCCTGGTGTGAGGGGGCATTCCGAATGCTTTGCTGCAATCCAGTGGGGGCCCTGATGCTTCTGATGGGGCTCTGAACTGTATACCGAGGCTTTTCCCAAGCAGTGGATTGGAGGGGCGGTGGTAGCAGTGGTGGAGGAATAGAGATGTGACAGCACATGTATACCGAGTGGGTGGCAAAGTGGAATGGAACAGTTTTTTTTAAAAGATCAGGTTTTTATTCTGTATAGTGTAACTCAGCCCTGGGTACGTTTTTCTCCTGCTACAAAGCCATTTAATGCTGGGCATACTCTGTACAATCCGGTGTCTCGATTAGCCGCCGGATCGACTCCCGCCGCGTCCCCGTTCGTCCCTGTCGCCGTCCGGATCGATTCCCGCTCGTCCCCGCGGGCGCTTCCTTATCTTCCGCTCGACTCCCCGCTATTGTCCGCCCGCGGGGATCCAGCGGGCGGGGATCGAGCGTGGTCATTGCCTTGTTGGAAATTATCAATCGAGCCATCAGTGGCTCGATTGATAAGGGAGGAAACGAACCGTGTATCCTCAGCATTACAGAGCAATAACAGTGGTAGAAAGGATTGCATTGTCAGTGTGTGAGAGAGTTGTGTAGATACGTTCTTGGGAAGATACTTCATCAGAGAACAATGACTGCTTGGAGTGCTGAAGAAGGTGTGGGGGTGGTGCAACATCCATTCGCTGTGATCAACATCTTTGCTGTCTTAGCAAAAGTCACAAATATCACAAATAAAATCTGGAAAACCTGACTCTAAATATAGAAAACTTAACGTGTAGTCGAGCTCAGAAACACTTTTGCAAATAGAAACTATGGGTTAGTTCCTCCCACAGAGACATTTCCACATATAGTTGGCTTCATAATTGGGAAAAGCTGTTTTATTTTGGAACATTATGCTGGGGCACAGGGTCAGTGGGCAGATGCAGTGCTTGGATAACATTTCATATAGCTCTGTACCGCGTAGGTCACTAGAAAGCTTAATTAACAGGCACCTGAACTGGTATGAGAAGTGATGAGAAAAGCTTGTTTTTACAAGGTACAGTCCCAAGCCTCCATATAACTAGGCTGTGTTCCTTTTTTCTCATTGTAAGGGTTAGTAATGCAGGGCTGACACTTTCTCTTGAGTGGGGCTTGAGTTGGGCTGTGGTGTAACACTTATTCATTCTTGTGGTTGATCAACTTTTAGATTCAATTATGAAATTGAATTGAGGGTAAATTGAATACACTTTTGGCTGTACAGTTAAGTTCAGTTCTGACTGTGTTTTTTTTCACTTTCATGTTAATCTCATTGTGGCTTTGAGTGATCCAAATACATATTGGATCAATAAGTTAGATGAAAGCTGCCCACTACTGCTACAAGTGTTTGGGACTTTGATTGATTTCTTCTTAATGAACATATTTTTTATAGTAAAATAAATTGTTTTGTCTATTGATCATAACTCATTGAATGTATGGCTAGCTTTACTCTCACTTGTAACTCCAAATAAACCATAAAACTCTTGCGTGGCAGAGAAACACTTCTGGGTAAATAAATAACAGATCAATAGTCCAAACTGGGATCTGTATAAAATTAATAATATTTATCATTCACAAAAGGCAATACAAATATCAGTTGTGCTTTTAGCTTTTAAACACTAACTATGGGATTCCGGGAAAACTCTCTTTTTGAGTAGGACTAAATATACAATTGTTTATGTTAAACAAACAGTTATAGGTGTTTTTTTTTTTTTTTTAGTTAGGTTTGTGGATGCAATTGGCCTGAATCGCCCACCGACCTTTTGTACATTGCCATGGCTTGAGGAGCTTAATCCCATGCTGGAGATCCCAGCTATATGCCTTAAGGTGGCCACTAACTATCCAATTTCTAGCGAAAAATCATTCGAGCGATCAGAAAATTCTGATCGGAAGAAAAATCGTTCACTACACCACCAACGAACCAATCTTTGCTTCCTATCTATCACAACCAACAAGAAAATCCAAATTTTGATTTGATGAAAATACAATCGGACGACTATTTTTATAATAGATTGTAATCTATTGTGCCCATCAACAGAGATTATTTACAACCAATCCAATCAGAATTTCTGATCACGCAAACGATTTTTTCGCTAGAAATTGGACCGTTAGTGGCCACCTTTAGGGTTCAGGGAATAAACATAATATTGAAACATAACATATTTACCACAATAGAAAATCAGATTGCACTCAGCAGCAGGTTATAAACCTGTGGCTTGATGCTGTAAGTATAAATATTGTTCATTGTTTTATGATATTGCAGCCCAGCAGCTCTGATGTCTAATAATATGTTATTCATGAAATGGAATGCTGCTGGTGAAATACTACAGCTTAACATTATCTCCTTAGGCGTGTGACCATGTCTATTACTCTATGGAGAGCGGCTGCAGAAGGATATTACCTTTAGGGGGTGCACTGAGCAGCTTTATTCTGTTTTTGTAACTACAACATTGTTACAGTGCTTCATCGCTATAGTGGAGGAGGTAAAAATGGCACAGGAGCAACGCCGCTAATAATGGCTTTACCATAGCAGGCAATCGTAAAAGCCTATCCCCTGTGTACATTAAATAAAGGCGCCTGCTAAAATAGGCATGTGATAATACAGATCGTAGAAAATTGGTAATTTTACAGATATTTTACTCCCGATTCCTGAAAGTAGAATATTGTAATTATATCAATATTCTGCTCCCCCCCCCCCCCCTCAAGCTTGACGTTGTCTCCCCAGAGCTCGGTGATGTTATAGCCAAGCATCTTTTACTGATAACCTGGTGCCTAGCTTACCCCCTTGGCTATATTGTAGACAATCATCTTTTACTGATACCCTCATTGCTTCTCTGATTATCCAGTGCCTAACTTATCCTCCAATGCTCGACTATAATATAAAAATATCCCGGGCACCTAACCTTACCCCCTGGTACATGGCTATATAATAGCCAATCGCCTGTTACTGATTCTCCGATAACCCAGTACCTAATTTACCTGGTGCTGTGTTGATAGTCATAGTTTATCTATAATATAGACAAGCTCCAGTGCCCAAATCCCCTTCTCGCTACTGCCATAGTTGTATTATACAACTATGACACCCATTTTACCTGATTCGCCTTCCCCCGTCAGACTCAGGAACACTGGTACAGCAATGGCCTGAGGTTCCCTCAGTATTTATTTATTGTATTTATAAAGCGCCAACATATTACGCAGCACTGTAGTATAGGTAGCCAGATGTAGCCCTCCAGCATTAGGTAGCCAGACTAAAGCCCCCAAGTGTAGGTAGCCAGATGTATCCTCCCCAGTATAGGTACCTCAGGAGCTCCTAGTATTGAGTAGCCAGATGTAAGCATAGGGGCCAGTGGGTCACATGATGACAGATGATGCTCTGCATCCATGGCGACCGCGACACCTGACAGGAAGATGAATTGCGTGCATCCTGTTTCCTGAAGCTGGAGAGATGAGTCGCTGCTTTTCCACGCTACAGCACTTTACCCTGCCATTAAAAACAATGCTCAATATGTCGGAATCTATAACACTGGGTATAGATGCGGTAACAATCAACATTTACCACCATGCTATAGTACCCAGCAAGAAATTAGATTAGATCCTGTGACGTGTCACAGGATTCCTGCAGAATGTTTATTTACTGAGAGTTTCAAAGCCAGTAGAAATAATACCTGGTCTCCCAGAGTGCTTGGGATGGAAAGGTGGTGGTGGTGAGGGGGGGGGGGGGATTCCATATAGCTAAACAGCTTATGCTAAGCAGTACTGGGAGGGCGGGTTACATACCAATCAATATATAGATATGGAAAGTTTTTCTGATGCTGAAACTGGGAAAATTACTGTAAAAGTGACTAATTTACTGCACTTAACGACTGTATATGTCACTACAGTGCCTCTTTATGCTAGTTCACTTGTATTCTCTTATGTGTCAATATTATTTATGTGGTAGAAACAAATCGGTTTATACAGTTTTGAAAATGGGAACATTCTTGTGTATACTTACACTATGTGAGGGTAAAAGCGGCAGATGAAGCTTTGCGTTCAAGAAACATAAGCATTTTATGTACACAAAGCTGAATTCAGTCACCACAAATGTTTGGAAAGCATTTCTACTCATACAGCACGTTCTGTCTGCAAGAGTATATTGTGTGTCTATTCCGTATAGGGGTACTTGAGAGGGTGTCATCCACACTGGAAGGTATTTAGTAAACATCTGCTATAATAAAGGATTAGGAACAAATTTCTATTAAGCTGAGAAATACTTTGTAGAAGATGTTTCATTGCCAATATAAGAAGCATCTTGAGTTGAAATGAGGTGAACGCACAGACACTTATATGTACAGATGTTCCACTGACTCCAAGGCAAGAGACTTAAATCAATTGACACTCATTATGCAGATTTAACTGCTTAAGTTGCTTAGCTGAATATTCTGTGAATACTTACTGGTTTTGAAAACTATTGGCAATGATCAAAAAACTCTCTTAATATGCAAATAAGCTGCACCTGTGAAGATTGGCATCAGTGGCATAGCAACAGGGAAAGCGACCGCACGGGGGCCCTTGGGCCCGAGGGGCCCTGAGGGGACCTCTCCCAACTGCATCATTAGCTCTTTATTGGTCCTGTGCTGGTAATGATACTTCTATAGATGCTTTGAATAGTAGTAGTCATTAACAAAATGTTTCCCATCCCCTTTTTGCACCTCTGACACTGTGGTACCTCTGGTACCGTTGTCCTTGGCAGGTTTTGGTGCACCGTATGAATTATTATGTATAGTGTTTGGGGGGGCCCTAATGTAAAACGTGAACTGGGGCCCATAGCTACGCCACTGATTGGGATAACAAATCACTGAAACATTAACACAGCTGCCATTTAAATGGACTGCAAAGTGACAAACATATGGCCAGTTTAACTTACCTGGGGCTTGTTCCAGCCCCCTGAAGTCCTTATGCCATCATTCCACACTGTTCCGTTCAGCCGCTCTCCCCTTCCAAAAGCTGGCCAACTCAGCCAGTCACAGGTCACTGCGCATGCAAGGTCTTGGCTGCGAGCCTCCTCGAACATGCTCCCTTGGCCAAGTGGGTTCTGCCCATGCACAGTAGCAATTCCTACTAATTGTGCAAGTACAGAATGCTCCAGGCCACAGGAGCGTCAAGAAGGAGGAGCCAGGCATGCAGCATTCAGAAATGGGACAGCAGCTGAATGGAGCAACACCACTGAACGGAGCAGCATCTTTTACTCAAACCACTGAATTTTGCTTTTGTCAGGCAGTTCTGCCTTTCATGGCTTTGAGTGCCTTTTAGTTGAAATTTGCTAATGGGGATGTTTGTAATCCCATGCCTTAGCGTTTGACACACAGTGTAGCTACCTGCCATCAAGAATCTGCATTATGTCACATCTGAGTGCAGCTGTGGATCATATGTAACTTAGTGTGATGGACTCTTCTACGGCTGGCATGCCTAGAGCCCTGGTACAGCTGACAGGCTTAAGCTGCCCATATAAAATGGTCCTACCTGTATCAGCTGCTAGAACTGCAATTTGATAATCCTAACTTCTCTCTCCGGTTGGAGTTAATTTGCTTATTTGGAGTACATTTCAACACTACTTCTAACTACAGACTAACTAAGAAGCTTTTGAAATGAATTAAAGGAATACTGTAGGGGGGGTCGGGGGAAAATGAGTTGAACTTGGGCTTCTAATGGTCCCCCGCAGACATCCTGTGCCCAGCGCAGCCACTCACCAATGCTCCGGCCCGCCTCCAGTTCACTTCTGGAATTTCAGACTTTAAAGTCTGAAAAACACTGCGCCTGCGTTGCCGTGTCCTCGCTCCTGCTGATGTCACCAGGAGCGTACTGCGCAGGTACAGACCATACTTGGTCTGCGCAGTACGCTCCTGGTGACATCAGTGGGAGTGAGGACACAGCAAAGCAGGCGCAACAATAAACATGGAGTGAAAGAGGCGCTCCTAGGTACAGACCAAGAAGAGTCGAACTGCCACTTCCTCGCCGCCTATAATCAACATTCTGCTCAGTCAAATATTACAGCAGAGCAGTGCGGGGATCACAGGTGGCGCTGCAATGTGAGGATACCGAGTATTGGACTACATGATTAAAAGCTTGTCTGTTCAGGGGTACTTTAATGTAATAGTGAGCTCAGCTTGCCTGCTTGCTGGGGACTGGCAGAGCGCAGAATCTTTGCATAACAAGAAGATGGTGACTGCAGCCACGCACTTGACAGCTTGTCTTACTCAAGTCTGCTCGGAGAACAGTTTGCATTTCTCCGAAACAGTTTTTCTACACTTTGTTCTGCTGAGGCTTTCCGATCATAATCTGATTCTTATGCAGAAGTTATTCTGGTTGTTCCAAAGAACACTGATGCAAACAAATGTAATTCCACAATTTCTCCTGGCAGAGCAATTCTGTCTCTACATATTGTTTAACCTATTACTATTTTTTTTCTAAGAGTCTGAAGCTGGAGATGCATACAGTGCATGTAGACTAGGTAACTAGATATGCAGCATAACTTGATGTTACTGGTGCTGTAGGATTATAGGGAGCCAGTGTGGCCATCACTGTGCTAGCACAGGCAGCTAAGACCCTTTTGGTTCACAGAAATGGAGTGGTGTGGCATATCTAAAAAATGTAAGATAACACACAAAGGGCCAGTTCAGACAGATGGTGGTGGATTAATGAGAATCATCCTGATCAGTATGATTCTCATTGGGCCAAAGGGGGCTGAAGGAAGTCTCAAGTAAGTATAAATGGTTTCTTCGTTTTCCTCTTAGGTTTCCTTTAACCTGTTAAAAAAGGCAGGAGTGGGTGTGGGAAAGGTAAATGCTTTATTACACACAGAACAGTGAGGAATTAGACAGGAATTAATGACAAGACTCTTTGCAAATGAGCTGCCGCGCTAGCCTCAAAGATTTAATCTCCCAGCAGCAGAAGCACTGAAGAGATGGGCAGGGATGGCTTGTATTTACAGTGAAATATGTTCAATAATACTGCTGCGCTCTCCCGAGTCTGTTGAATGTAATGATCACTCCAGAAAATATGGTTAATACAGTCTATCTTACAGGAGATCCTCAGAATTTCAGTCAGAATAGTTCATCCGCACTTATTGTTGCTGTAGGGAATTCACTGGTCAGAGTCACTATTATGATCACCACTCCTAAAAAATAATACAAATCTCCACATAGGGTGATACCGTTCAGGTAATTGATAATATTATACAATACACCACCAAAACCATGCTCCTGTGATCTGTGAGGGTTAGTGCCAATCTATTGCACCCACACCCTTTCTCCTTAAATGCTCACCAGATTCTGGCCTTTCCAATCACCTAGTGAATCAATAGCAGTACTCAATTCCGCAGTGAAATGTTAATGGTCCTAAGAAAAAAACCTTAACATAGGGTAATACTGTTTCCATAAACTCAGATTATTCCACAATATTCCTCCGTGCTCTATGTGGATAGTGCCTTGAGGAGCCAGCTCCTCAACCATATCAATACCGCTGAGCCTCTCTGGGATCACAGGAGAAATTTTACCGGAATAAAAACCTCAGGAGAGGCTAACTTTTTTGAAAAGGAGTTGGATAATCTGTTCGAGAGGCATCATTAAGCGCTATATCTACCTGTGTATGGAGGTGGGCTCCATCTGGTGAGCGAATTGTTGTGCAGGGAGTGGGAGTCACATTGCATGGAATGAAGGCACTATCCACATAGAGCACGGAGGAATATTGTGGAATAATCTGAGTTTATGGAAACAGTATTACCCTATGTTAAGGTTTTTTTCTTAGGACCATTAACATTTTGCTGCGGAATTGAGTACTGCTATTGATTCACCAGATGATTGGAAAGGCCAGAATCTGGTGAGCATTTAAGGAGAAAGGGTGTGGGTGCAATAGATTGTCACTAACCCTCACAGATCACAGGAGCATGATTTTGGTGGTGTATTGTATAATATTATCAATTACCTGAACGGTATCACCCTATGTGGAGATTTGTATTATTTTTTAGGAGTGGTGATCATAATAGTGACTCTGACCAGTGAATTCCCTACAGCAACAATAAGTGCGGATGAACTATTCTGACTGAAATTCTGAGGATCTCCTGTAAGATAGACTGTATTAACCATTTTTTCTGGAGTGATCATTACATTCAACAGACTCGGGAGAGCGCAGCAGTATTATTGAACATATTTTAATACTTTTGGAACCTCTGCGGCGATCCCCGAGACTGGTGATTATCTAAATATCAAACATTCTTGTGGACTGTGGCGCAATAATTGTACATCATATTTACAGTGAAAGACTAGCTGGTGCTTCCTCCAAGCACCTCCCTGACTACCTCATGTTGGTGATGATGGTATGGGGTGGAGTTTGGACAAACCATAGATTGTTGTTCAGTACAGCCAAGCAACATCTGACACCAACACAAGAAGTCAGCATTGCAAACCAGGCTATCCAGGTGATAAGCCAAAATAACGCAAAAAAATGGTTTACTTGCAACACATACAACTTAGTACCATGAAATGTATGATATATTTAATACAACATGCATTAAAATAAAACATGAGCCTAGGGCTTTTATTACATGACCAGAACTGTCCTAAGTATCACTGAGAATATAAAACTACATAACCTGTTTAATCTTCAGTTTCACCTTAGGGGGTTCTGCACAGCCATTCTGCGGACATGTTTTGTTTGCTCAGCATCTTCTAGCAGCTTACCAGGGTTCTACTAATAATAGCTAATGCACATCTAAGCAGCCACAATACTAATTTTATATTCAGTCCCAGCTAATAAGCCTTACATGCTTCATGCTGATAATAAGCCACTGGGATTGTGCTATTTATGTGAACTTCTGTGAATCAGCAGCCATACAAAGTCCCTTTGACTGTTTGCAGTGCAGAGATTGACATTCACTAATGGAAAATAGATGCCCTGTGCAGCATCAGTTCACCTTATAACTGTATATCAGAATAAAAGACACCACAGACCTTATTCAATTCACCTTTTCTCCAAAACTCTCCAATATGTTCTCCTAGGAGGTAAGTTTTGATCCTCTGTTTTAAATAACTTTTCAGCGCCTAAAAAAGGTGTAAAATACTGTCAAATGATTTTGAGTATTTTCTTCCTTGCTGGTGGCTTAAAGGAATCATTGGGGAAATTAATCTAATCCAGATTTACTTACTTGGGGCTTTCTCCAGCCTCTGCAAGCTTATATGTCCTTACCGCAGCTCTGCTTTCAGCGGGTAGCCCGGGATCCGCGCAGACTGCACAGAATGCTTGTGGCGACGGGAGCATGAACGTGAGCGGGGTGGCTGTACACATGCACAGTAGCCGCCGACTTCGCCAGGTTGGAGTCTGTTACAGAGGAGACCCCAGGCAACCCACTGAGAGCGGAGCTGCGGTGGAGGGACACATAACTTGCAGGGGCTGGAAGAAGCCCCAGGTAGGTAAATCTGGATTATCTTAATTTCCCTGATGTCTTCTTTAAAGAAGAACTGTAACCAAGGGTTGAACTACTACTATCCCAAACAGATATCCCTTTTACCATGACAAAATCTTTACATTTTCTCAAATAGATAATCAGGGGCATCTGTATGGCTGATATTATGGTGATACAACTCCCACAGTGTGATGTCAGGACCTAGATCCTGACATCAAGCTGTGGGAGTCTTGTTGCATTGTGGGAAACACCGTCTGTTTCCAACTGCCAAGCAACCAGTATCTCCCTCTGTGCGTACGTACAGTATATCTATAAAAAAAAACGTTTAGCCTTTGCATTGTTAGGGGGTGTGGTTATAGATAATAGCAGTTGGTGCTGTCTGTTTTTTCATGTCTGCCAGTAGTAAAGATGATTACGTGCAGGCTGAATGTGGATCAAACAATATGAACAAATTACTTGGGGAACACCAATCATTTCTTGATCTCTCTTCTATTTTTTAACTTCTCACTTTGCAGTGCATTGATTTACTTTTTTCCCTTTTCGTTCATCTTTAAAAGGCATTGCATTGAAAAGGTGTGAACATATCACCTGGGAGAAAAGTTAAGAAAAAAAAGTGAATTCAATAAAGGCCCACACATCCTTATTTCAGATCTTGCATAGTTCCTCTGTGTTCTTTTTGAAAAGACCTTCTGATTGGTTTGAGATTTGAGTAGATAAGTGCTGCCTGATCTTCTTACTGAAGAAATCAAGAGAAAATATCAGAATGTAACCGCAGAAGAAACGACAAGAGCAGAAGGTGTTTTGTAAGGAATCATAATGTGTTTTGAAGAGAGGCATTGCCACAGATGCTTGTTTCTAAATTAGGCTTTTATGCCAAGTCTACAAATTATAATGAAGCAAGCATTCACTTAGACATATTGCGTGTGTTCCAAAAACATCTTAATGTAAAGCAACACTGAACTCTATAAACATTTTGCTCAGGCTTAAAGAATAACAGTACTTTTAGGTATGACAGAGGATGTGAATTTGTCAATGGCTGTTACTAAAATAGATGTGTTCTTAAAATAGTCTAAAATAATGCATCACAGACTGGGACTCCTTACCTTGCTTCTACAGGTTGCTCCTATCTTTCTTGCAAGTTGCCAGCCGGTGATGCTACCACTGGGATAGGTGCCCACACTGATCACAGGTGAAGGTGGACACATTTTTAGGGTGTACCGACCTTATCAGCAGAAGATAAGTCATCTGGCCCTGGCAGTCTGTTCATTTTCAGTACTGCTACGGCATTAGTATAGATTCAAGGGCAGAATAGTAATCTTAATACTGCCCCAGCTGACTCCTTGGTTAAGACTTTCTTTTCTTTCAACATTGCTAGAATCCTCTAACCAAGCTTTCTTCTCCAGTTACATAATTATGTATGCTCACTCACCACAGGGGGTAATGGGAAAACCAGGCAAAATTAATAGTTCATAGAAAGCAGACTGTGCCAACTCATCCACTAATCTTGTAGGTTAATAGTGAGCTTTACACACGGTACAGGTAGAGCAACTGGCAGATGGGGATGCCCAAGCCTGAACATCATAGTTCTAACTATACACAGTTCACGAAGCTGTCTCTCCAATATACCCCAGCAAGATGACACCCTTTGGCGGCAAAGAGCCTGGAGGCTTAGAGCCAAGTAAATAACAAGATGGCGCTGTTACTACCCTGGCCACAAAACAGATTAAAGCAGGTCCGAGATGAAAAAGTAACTATAACAAGTAACTTGTCTATATATCTTATCTAAAGTTTAGATAGTTTACACAGCAAATCTAGCTGCAAACAGCTTCAATAGAATATTATTATTTCTTCCTGTGATACAATGACAGCAGCCATGTTGTTTGTAAACATTCCACAGAGGCAGGCTTATCTGCATCTTCAGCACTCAGCCTGTGAAAAAACCTAATCCTCCCTCCTCCCCTCTGCCTCTGAAATCTCTGGCTAGTAATACCTCCCCCTCCTCCTGCCTACTCTGAGCTCCCATGATGAGCCCTTGCTGCTGTATGAAAGTGCCTTGGCTCTCTAAAAAACTGTGGGTGAGGCTTGTTTAGTTTATAGGGAATCAGAGTATTAAAACAAAAACAAAAAAAGTATTTGGCTTGAGGAATGCCCTATAAACAATAGGAAAGGAACACAATTATGAAATGAGTAAAAGTTCATCTCAGATCCACTTTAAAGGAGCAGACAAAGTGAAGGAGGTGGCGGTGAAGCTGCAGCAGTTCTCATGTAAAAATCCCCTGGAGGACTGTGGGAGTGGTGAGGACTGGGGAGAGACTGGACTTGACCAGGGAGAAGGAGGGCAGAGATAAACATGCAAAGGCCCTGCAGCAGACAGCCCGTGACCCCTGCAGCTGTTGCCGAGCTAACACTATCAGATATATTTTCTGCAGTCACAGCTTGTAATGTGGCCGTTGGGGACCTGACAGTGCAGACAAGAGGGTTAAAGATCTGCCAAAAATAATAGAACGTACTACAGCACTGTAGGGCAGTGTCAGTGAGGTGGAGGACAATATGGCTCCAGCCCTACGTGATCTTAAAACGGTGATTGCTCACACTTTTGCAAATACAAGTAAATACAAATACAAGTAAGACTGATGATTTAGAGAATAGATTATGCAGGAACAATGTGAAATTTATTGGATTTCCTGAAAAGTGTGAAATGCCTGATCCTGCAGAATTTATTGAAATATGGCTGCTTGAGACTTTTGGCTCCACTTATCTAACTAAGCTTCCTCCTAGACCTATCCTTGTGAAGATTTTGCACTATAAGGACTGTGAATTGATCCTCCAGAAAGCTTAGTGATTTATCAGTGCTATTTGTGCAGTATTATTCTGCAAATGGAAAACATTCTAGAGAGATGCACATCAAGGGGCATTGGATGTACACTTTTATTATTATTATTATTATTATTATTTATTAGATTTATATAGCGCCAACATATTACGCAGCGCTGTACAATAAATAAGGTTACAGACAATGATAACAGGGGTGACAGAACAATACAGGTAATAGACAATAGATACAACAATACAGGTACTAGCAAAAAGATACACAACACAATGCAGACAGTAGTACAATGCCAGATCATAAACTGGAGTGGTAGTGGTAACAAGTTCCAAATTCTGGGGAAAGTGCACACAGTCATGTATGATACACAAGGGGAGAGGGTCCTGCCAAAGGCTTACAATCTAGAGGAATTTAAAGCAAATGTGAACAGACCCGCATGCTTTACTGCAGCTGTATGCCAACAGATCTGTTGTCTCGCACTGCTAATACGCCAATGTGATTGTACCATTACAATATAATTACATTCTGTTACCAATGCCATAATATTGTCCAACTAGTAGACCTAAGCCCTTTACAATAATGGGCTCTAGGCCACCCTTACAATCCACCTTCCCTCCCGCCCATCACCATCACCAGCCGCATGTCAACGCGTATGTGTGCACAACGCACGCACCTGCCCCCGCCCCCGACCTCCTCCTGCTCTAAAGTCCACCCGCATGCCGCGCATGCGCGGTACACAAAAGCACCGACACAGGAACATGTAGGAGGAGAACGTAGGGACACGGAATTATTAGGTAGGATGCCCCGCAACACCCCAGTGTGAACCTAGCCTTACACTTAGAAAACTGAGTGTCTTCACAGAAGTAGGAAAACATTTTTTTCCCAGAGATGGGAGTTCAAGGAGATATAAACTTATAGTGCTTAAAACATTCTAGAGTTTTATAGCTTTCCGCTCCTACAACTAGGCATTGAACAAGAGGAAATTATTTTGTTAGTCAAGTTTATGGGAGGGAAATAAATTACTTTACAATTTATATTTATATTCTGTACAGTTTATAGATTTGAGTAATATATTATTTATAATTTTTATTGTTATTTTATAGTGAAATTATACATCTGGCAATTAAAAAGCTATTTGTAGGATTATACATTGATTTTTCTCACGCAGTTATGCGCCAGGATCCGGCACTTTGGTTACAGGCTGGAATATAAAATGTAATATTCTTGGCATCATGAAATCTATTATTTATCAGCCTTTCCCTGAATAAAGATACATGCCTGACAAAAGCTATACATCTCTATCAGCATGCTGTAATGGTAATAGTTGATATATTAGAGACTGCAGGCGCATTGCTTTGCTGATCCCACGCTGCAGGATGGTCGAACAGTCTAAAAATAGAAAGACGTATCAGTCCTGATAATCCTCATCTAAGTGCTTTGATGCCGGCTCATCACAGGATTTCAAACACCACAGTCATTTATTTAACCAAGATTGATTTCCAAGCTACTTGCTACATCTTAATGAATATGCTTATGCCCAGGTGGCATGAGATGCAACAGCTACTGATTTGATTAGGTATTATGCCTAATATGGCTTCTTGTCTAGTTCCCATGCATCCTCCAAACCAGTCAACAAAAAAATATACCTCTGCAATTAAGACAATGCTTCAGGGCACCTATGTTTCTCTTCCTCATAACCTGTAGCAGTTTGGAAATGAAAACACTTGGTGCAGGTCTGACAAAGTAATACTTTTTTTTTATGCGAATGTTTAAGTTAAACTTTAAGGTTGTTGGTTTGATCAAAGGGGCACTATTGCTAAATGTATCTTTTTTAGACCCTTTAGCATACATATGTGTTGGTGGAGGATTGATGTTTCACATTATGCACTCTTTTTCTAATGTATTTGTTTTCTGGCAATAATCATGTAGAGACATGCATTCACGTCAGTTTTGTTACTTTCCCGACGCCACTGCAGCCTATACCATTCTGTGATAGGGAGGCATCTTGTCCTGGATAGTGAGTTGCCGTTATTTTACACCCCTCTGGCCATTTCATTTACCTTCTCCCACTTTGTAACTGCACTATAGGGCAGTTACTGTGCTCACAGCAGCCGCCGTAAAGAGGTGGACGCAGCCTCCTCTCTGCAGCTTAGGATGATGCTGTGAGCGGCTGCGTGTACGCTGCCCGGCCGCCAAGGACCCCCTTTTCCTATGCAGGCAATGAAACGGACACCTATTGTCCGTTTCCATGGTAACCTGACCGACTTTTTGCTCTGCGCAGGCTTGCGGTGGCAGCATCAAAGAGCTCACACAAGCGCTGTAGCTGTGTGTTGCTCTTGTTCGTGCAATCATTTGTTTTATTTGAGCAAAGTATTTTTAAAGGTTTGTTAGCTGTCAAAGCAGGTAGTTATTTATTTATGCATTATTAGGTTGTAATAAAAAAAAAAAAAAGTAATTGTATTTTTTAACCTCCCCGGCGTTCTATTGAGATCGCCAGGGAGGCTGCGGGAGGGTTTTTTTTTAATTAAAAAAAAACTATTTCATGCAGCCAACTGAAAGTTGGCTGCATGAAAGCCCACTAGAGGGCGCTCCGGAGGCGTTCTTCCGATCGCCTCCGGCGCCCAGAATAAACAAGGAAGGCCGCAATGAGCGGCCTTCCTTGTTTTGCTTAGATCGTCGCCATAGCGACGAGCGGAGTGACGTCATGGACGTCAGCCGACGTCCTGACGTCAGCCGCCTCCGATCCAGCCCTTAGCGCTGGCCGGAACTTTTTGTTCCGGCTGCGCAGGGCTCAGGCGGCTGGGGGGACCCTCTTTCGCCGCTGCTCGCGGCGAATCGCCGCAGAGCGGCGGCGATCAGGCAGCACACGCGGCTGGCAAAGTGCCGGCTGCGTGTGCTGCACTTTATTTGAAGAAAATCGGCCCAGCAGGGCCTGAGCGGCAGCCTCCGGCGGTGATGGACGAGCTGAGCTCGTCCATACCGCTCAGGAGGTTAAATATGCATATATATATATATATATATATATATATATATATATATATATATATATATATATATATATATAAATATTGGTGTATATATACATACACATACAATTATTTTTTTTTTTTTAATTACAACCTAATAATGCATAAATAAATAACTACCTGCTTTGACAGCTAAAAAAACCTTTAAAAATACTTTGCTCAAATTAAACAAATGATTGCACAAACAAGAGCAACACACAGCTACAGCGCTTGTGTGAGCTCTTTGATGCTGCCACCGCAAGCCTGCGCAGAGCAAAAAGCCGGTCAGGTTACCATGGAAACGGACAACAATAGGTGTCCGTTTCATTGCCTGCATAGGAAAAGGGGGTCCTTGGCGGCCGGGCAGCGTACACGCAGCCGCTCACAGCATCATCCTAAGCTGCAGAGAGGAGGCTGCGTCCACCTCTTTACGGCGGCTGCTGTGAGCACAGTAACTGCTCGATAGTGCAGTTACAAAGTGGGAGAAGGTAAATAAAATGGCCTGAGGGGTGTAAAATAACGGCAACTCACTATCCAGGACAAGATGCCTCCCTATCACAGAATGGTATAGGCTGCAGTGGCGTCGGGAAAGTAACAAAACTGACGTGAATACATGTCTCTACATGATTATTGCCAGAAAACAAATACATTAGAAAAAGAGTGCATAATGTGAAACATCAATCCTCCACCAACACATATGTATGCTAAAGGGTCTAAAAAAGATACATTTAGCAATAGTGCCCCTTTAACAAGTTTAGCATCAGTCTATCAATCTGTCTTACTGCTCTTGTGAGGCCTCATAATGCACTTATACTCTCAGCTGTGGTCATGGTTTCTTCACAGTTACATAACTTGGATAGTGACAGGTTTCATCATAGTGCCTTCCTCCTCCCAATTTTACTAATTCCTTTGCCTTTCTCACATAGACCTCAATTCACTAAGCAGTTTAGACTAGTCTACTGATGGTTTTTAGTCTACTGATAGTTTGGTCAGTTGTATGAAAGGAAAATTCACTATTACCAAAAGCTTTAGACCTGTTTTTAGATCTGGTCTAAACCATTTGGTAATTAGGTGGGTAAAGCAGGGGAAATGATCAAAAGATGCAATTCACAAACGAGTAGCTATGACTGACATCCTTCTCCTCTGACAAGCTCTCCTCTGGATACAATTAAACTCCTGCATAATTAATTGAAAAGGTTCCATCCTCACATCTAAAATACCTTACAGAATTACTTTACCGACAAGAAATCAGCTGGTCTAATCTCTGTCCGAAAAAGTGGGCGTGGTTACTCCTTGTTTGTCTTTGTGAATTACGTAATTACTGAATGTTAGACCAGGTCTAAAAACAGGTCTAAAACATTACACCAAACCATCAGTAGACTAAAAACCATCTGTAGACTAGTCTAAACTGCTTAGTGAATTGAGGTCATTGTTGAGAAAGAGGGCCTCATCCCTCAGTGGTGGGACAAGGGTGATTTGCCCCACACACTCCTAACACTGAAGACCCCCACCTCTTAACTCTAACTCCAATATTTTTGCTGCCATAGGCCGTAATGTTAAAAGCCACGATTAGCAACTATAAGTCACTATATATGGCGAATATTGGCTATTAACCTCGGGCACCCAAATCCCAGTTTATAGCTGCTAATTGCGGCTTTTAACATTGGTGCCCACCACCCCCACCACCACCACACACACACACAAAAAACAACTTTGAAAACACTACTCTTGTGCACTTCTGAAGTGTCATGCATGAGGGACAGCTGAAATGCTGTCATAAATTATTATGTGTTAATAGCCAATGAGATTCAAATCATTTATGAATGATCTGCCACAAATAGGGTTATGTATACGCATTATTAGGTACAAACTTAATACTTCTCACATGATTTACAATTATTTTAATTATAAAGTGAAGTCTAGCAAAATGCTTCAAAAATAGATTAAACTGACATTAAAGACATAAAAAAAGTCATTGTATCAAGCCTAATAACAATGAAAAGAGTTCCAAGTCAGTACTGCTTTTCTTTGTATTGTTTGCTATAAATAGGGGCCCACTTTACCAGCTGGGAAAACACCTTGGCAGTGATGTCATAGATTGTTCAGATTAACCACTTTGTCCTCCTTGACGTATAAAAACGTCAAGGAGGACAGGCGCGCTCCCGCGGCCGATCGCGCACGTGCACGCGCACTCCCGGCCGCGGAGTCGGTAGCCACGGAATCAATGTATCGGGCTGGGGAGCCCGATCATTGATTCCTCTCCCCCGCTGAAAAAGCGACAGCTTCTCTCGGAAGCTTCGCTCTTTCTGAAGCTGTGTCCCTCTAAGCGTACATTGTACGCTTAGAGTGACGTCATGTAAAAAAAATCGAGATTGCCATCTTGTGGCCAAAAAGTAAAACTACAAGTAAATACCCAAAAACATTACACTACACCAATATTTCCCCAAATAAAACACTTTTATATCCCACCCTCCCAAAAATGCCCACATAAAATGTTTAATTAAAAAAAACAAAAAAAACATTACTATAAAAAAAAAAAAAAACATAAATATTTACCTAAGGGTCTAAACTTTTTAAATATCTATGTAAAGATGAAATATTTCTCTCTATTTTTTTTTTATAAGCTTGTCAATAGTGATGTATGCAAAACGGAAAAAATGCTCTTTTATTTCCAAATAAAATATTGTCGCGATACATTGTGATAGGGACATAATTTAAATGGTGAAATAACCGTGACAAATGGGCAATAACAATACGTGGGTTTTAATTATGGAGGCATGTATTATTTTAAAACTATAATGGCCGAAAACTGACAAATAATGAATTTTTTCATTTTTTTTCTTATTCTTCCTGTTAAAATGCATTTACAGTAAATTGGCTCTTAGCAAAATGTACCCCCCAAAGAAAGCCTAATTGATGGCGGAAAAAACAAGATATAGATCAGTTCATTGTGATAAGTAGTGATAAAGTTATAGGCTAATGAATGGGAGGTGAACATTGCTCGGATGCATAAGCTGAAAACGACTGAGATGTTAAGTGGTTATAAGGTTAGAATACTTCTGATAACAGTGATCAGCTGGATAAAATATTTTCTAGTGCAACAAAACACATCTTAATAGATAATGCTTGTGAAATTCAGGGTATATTTATATTTTTCCTGACACTGCTGGTTTGCCTTTGAATCCACTAAGACAAAGTTATGGTACTTACAGTATGTAACAATTTACTTGGCTGTGAAGGACTAACAAAAGTGTGAAATATGCTTTGAATGCATTAATTAAATTACAAACTGGTATCTGGCTTGTTGTATTTATTTAACAGTATAGCCAAGGTACTAATTGCTCTGACTTAGTGTGAAAAATCCTTGCTATTCTGTCATTGTTTGCTTCATGGATTAATTGTCATTATGTATTTGCTTGACTGTTATTTTCAATCTTGTTTTTATTAACTCCCTATGCCAACTAAACTAATTCCCCAGAGAGGATTGGTAACTTAATTCCCATTTTGCAATAAATCTTGCACACATTCTACTGGTCAAGCATGTCACAACAAGCTGTGTTTGTTTATTGTTTATATTTTCAATCTATTTGCCATGCTTAATAAGCTCTAAAACAAACAAAACTTGCAGAAAGCAATAGAATTCTTAAAGATGTTGTTCAAGGACTTAAAATTAAATTCTATTTTTGCATTACATTTTTATAGATACAGTATGTATTTGACCTGCACAAATCTTTTTGTATACAGTATTATTGTTATTAAAAAATACTTTTTTATTTCAATTTTCAGCCAGCTATGAATTTTCAAGGCTGAAATCTGTACTCTATTTGTGTGGAAGTTTTAATGGATACAGCACCGCTGGGGCTAAAATGCAATTTTTGTTTATTTACAATATTTACTCATAACAAATGAACCTTTGTGGTGAAAATTCCAGTGCAAGTGCCTTCATAGTAAATGTACTCCAATCAAATAAAATCATTGGGTAGGGGGTAGAAAGGACACATGCTATGCTACTATAAAACTACACCACAAGGTTAGAATAGTTAGAACTGATAAAATATACAGTCGGTTGATTCACCCATTTACAATTTAAATGCCTCAATATTATAAATTATTTATTTTGTCCTCCTCTAGAATCATCTCCTTCCATTCACGTATACAAGACTTCTCACGTGCTTCACCCCTCCTCTGGAATGCCCTTCCACAACACATCCGTCACTCTCCAACCTTTGAAATCTTTAAACGCTCCCTCAAAACTTGCTTTTTCCGTCAGACATATGCTCTAACTTAAGCCATCCCCCCTCCCGACTTCTGGCCAAGTTGTACCCTGGCCCTTACTAGATAACCTATTAACAGACTGCCTGTATAAATACTGCATACTACCCCACCTCTTGCCCCCCCCCCCCGCCCCCCATTCCTTTAACTCGTAAGCTTGCAAGGGCAGGGCTCCCTCACTCTTTTGTGTGTTGGAATTTGTTATTTATTGTCTAGCTTGCAATTTGTTACATTTGTAACTGTAATTTCCAATTCTGTATTTTGTACCATAGTCCATATTTAATGGTTACTATTGTCTGCAGGGCCGGATTTACCATAAGGCACACTAGGCACGTGCCTACAGGAGCCTTATGGGGCAGAGGCGGCCCCTGAATGTCCCCCTGTGCAGATTTATAGAGTGGCAGAGCGCCCACCCGCAGCGCACTTCCGGGTGTCTTGTCCCCGCCGCCGGTAATAAACAGCTGCATAGCGCGTGTCCCCGCCTACCGCTTTCCATACGGTACACTGTGTGCAGGCTGCAGTGAAGGAATCGGGTGAGACGTGCACTGTCCTCCGGGATTTATTTATTTTTCTACTCTCTGGGCTGGCCGCGGGGAACAAGGAGAGAGCTACCACTGAGGCTGTGGAAGGGAGGGGGAGATGGGAGACAGGAGAGAGCGGAGTTAGGCTAAATACAAAAAGTTCCGTCTCCCTCACCCCTTCCCCTTCCTTTTCACATGGTGCAGGCGCAGAGTCTGTAAAGTGAGTGACATCCAGGGGAGGGGGCGGCACGGAACGCTGTGACAGTCATGTGGCCGCATAGCTGCACAGCATGTGGGTTAAGCTCTGCCACTCCACGTGTCTTAACCACTTGAGGACCTAGGGCTTTCTACCCCTTAAAGGGGTTCTTCCGCGAATGAGGAAAAAAAATCAAAATGGTTTATGCATGTTCTATTAAAAATCCTTCTAAAATAGTGTGAAAATTTTTTCAAAAAAATGAATGGTTTCACCAATACAACATGTAATGTATACAGTGACGGCTGACGGGACTGTGAGGCTAATCCATTTGTTAGGGGTGTTTTTTTTGTTACTTTCACTTCATAAGCTGCTCCCTACCTAGTTTTCATTGCTGTAATGCAGGGCTATGATGAAGTGCTGTGCAATGGCAGTTACAGCTATTAAAATAACGGCTGTGCTGCTCTGTAGTTTCTGCTTGTACTTCCTCACAGAGCTGACCCCCCTCCCCCCGCCTCTCCCTGTAGGCAGAGGTCGGGCAGCTCTTCGGAGCAAATCACGTGTTTACCTCGTTGCCGGGCAACCAGACTTCAGCGTCTGTGCAGAGGACTTCCTATCCATTGCACGGCAAGTTAGCTGCCTGAGCTACAGTTCAGTACAGTACAGTACAGAGAGGGGGGGGAGGGGGGTCAGCTCTGTAAGGAAGTACAAGCAGAAACTACAGAGCAGCACAGCCGTTATTCAGCTGTAACTGCCATTGCACAGCACTTCATCATAGCCCTGCATTACAGCAATGAAAACTAGGTAGGGAGCAGCTTGTGAAATGACAGTAACAAAAAAACCACCCCTAACAAATGGATTAGCCTCACAGTCACCTCAGCCGTCACTGTATACATTACATGTTGTATTGGTGAAACCATTCATTTTTTTAAAAAACTTTTCACACTATTTTAGAAGGATTTTTAATAGATTATGCATAAACCATTTTGATTTTTTTTCCTCATTCGCGGAAGAACCCCTTTAAGGACCGGCCACTTTTTTTCCATTCAGACCACTGCAGCTTTCACGGTTTATTGCTCGCTCATACAACCTACCACCTAAATGAATTTTGGCTCCTTTTCTTGTCACTAATAAAGCTTTCTTTTGGTACTATTTGATTGCTCCTGCGATTTTTACTTTTTATTATATTCATCAAAAAAGACATGAATTTTGGCAAAAAAATGATTTTTTTAACTTTCTGTGCTGACATTTTTCAAATAAAGTAAAATTTCTGTATACATGCAGCGCGAAAAATGTGGACAAACATGTTTTGGATAAAAAAAAACCCATTCAGTGTATATTTATTGGTTTGGGTAAAAGTTATAGCGTTTACAAACTATGGTGCAAAAAGTGAATTTTCCCATTTTCAAGCATCTCTGACTTTTCTGACCCCCTGTCATGTTTCATGAGGGGCTAGAATTCCAGGATAGTATAAATACCCCCCAAATGACCCCATTTTGGAAAGAAGACATCCCAAAGTATTCACTGAGAGGCATAGTGAGTTCATAGAAGATATTATTTTTTGTCACAAGTAAGCGGAAAATGACACTTTGTGAGAAAAAAAAAAAAAAAAAAAAGTTTCCATTTCTTCTAACTTGCGACAAAAAAAAATGAAATCTGCCACGGACTCACCATGCCCCTCTCTGAATACCTTGAAGGGTCTACTTTCCAAAATGGGGTCATTTGTGGGGTGTGTTTACTGTCCTGACATTTTGGTGGGTGCTAAATTGTAAGCACCCCTGTAAAGCCTAAAGGTGCTCATTGGACTTTGGACCCCTTAGCGCAGTTAGGCTGCAAAAAAGTGCCACACATGTGGTATTGCCATACTCAGGAGAAGTAGTATAATGTGTTTTGGGGTGTATTTTTACACATACCCATGCTGGGTGGGAGAAATATCTCTGTAAATGACAATTTGTTAATTTTTATAACACACGATTGTCCATTTACAGAGATCTTTCTCCCACTCAGCATGGGTATGTGTAAAAATACACCACAAAACACATTATACTACTTCTCCTGAGTACGGCGATACCACATGTGTGGCACTTTTTTGCACCCTAACTGCGCTAAAGGGCCCAAAATCCAATGAGTACCTTTAGGATTTCACAGGTCATTTCGAGAAATTTCGTTTCAAGACTACACCTCACGGTTTAGGGCCCCTAAAATGCCAGGGCAGTATAGGAACCCCACAAATGACCCCATTTTAGAAAGAAGACACCCCAAGGTATTCCGTTAGGAGTATGGTGAGTTCATAGAAGATTTTATTTTTTGTCAAAAGTTAGCGGAAAAAGACACTTTGTGAAAAAACACAGTTAAAATCAATTTCCGCTAACTTGTGACAAAAAATAAAATCTTCTATGAACTCGCCATACTACTAACGGAATACCTTGGGGTGTCTTCTTTCTAAAATGGGGTCATTTGTGGGGTTCCTATACTGCCCTGGCATTTTAGGGGCCCTAAACCGTGAGGAGTAGTCTTGAAACTAAATTTCTCAAAATGACCTGTGAAATCCTAAAGGTACTCATTGGACTTTGGGCCCTTTAGCGCAGTTAGGGTGCAAAAAAGTGCCACACATGTGGTATCGCCATACTCGGGAGAAGTAGTACAATGTGTTTTGGGGTGTATTTTTACACATACCCATGCTGGGTGGGAGAAATACCTCTGTAAATGGACAATTGTGTGTAAAAAAATCAAAAGATTGTCATTTACAGAGGTATTTCTCCCACCCAGCATGGGTATGTGTAAAAATACACCCCAAAACACATTATACTACTTCTCCCGAGTACGGCGATACCACATGTGTGGCACTTTTTTGCACCCTAACTGCACTAAGGGGCCCAAAGTCCAATGAGTAACTTTAGGATTTCACAGGTCATTTTTGTTTCAAGACTACTCCTTGCGGTTTAGGGCCCCTAAAATGCCAGGGCAGTATAGGAACCCCACTAATGACCCCATTTTAGAAAGAAGACACCCCAAGGTATTCCGTTAGGAGTATGGTGAGTTCATAGAAGTTTTTATTTTTTTGTCACAAGTTAGCGGACATTGATTTTAATAGTTTTTTTTCACAAAGTGTCATTTTCCGCTAACTTGTGACAAAAAATAAAATCTTCTATGAACTCACCATACTCCGTACGGAATACCTTTGGGTGTCTTCTTTCTAGAATGGGGTCATTTGTGGGGTTCCTATACTGCCCTGGCATTTTAGGGGCCCTAAACCGTGAGGAGTAGTCTTGAAACCAAATGTCGCAAAATGACCTGTGAAATCCTAAAGGTACTCATTGGACTTTGGGCCCCTTAGCGTACTTAGGGTGTAAAAAAGTGCCACACATGTGGTACCGCCGTACTCAGGAGAAGTAGTATAATGCGTTTTGGGGTGTATTTTTACACATACCCATGCTAAGTGGGAGAAATATCTCTGTAAATGACAATTGTTTGATTTTTTTACACACAATTGTCCATTTACATAGAAATTTCTCCCACCCAGCATGGGTATGTGTAAAAATACACCCCAAAACACATTATACTACTTTTCCTGAGTACGGCGGTACCACATGTGTGACACTTTTTTGCAGCCTAGGTGCGCTAAGGGGCCCAACGTCCTATTCCCAGATCATTTTGAAGCATTTGTTTTGTAGACTACTCCTCGCGGTTTAGGGGCCCTAAAATGCCAGGGCAGTATAGGAACCCCACAAGTGACCCCATTTTAGAAAGAAGACACCCCAAGGTATTCTGTTAGGTGTATGGCGAGTTCATAGAAGATTTTATTTTTTGTCACAAGTTAGTGAAAAATGACACTTTGTGAAAAAAAACCAATAAAAATTAATTTCCGCTAACTTTTAACAAAAAATAAAATCTTCTATGAACTCGTCATACACCTAACAAAATACCTTGGGGTGTCTTTTTTTCTAAAATGGGGTCACTTGTGGGGTTCCTATACCGCCCTGGCATTTTACAGGCCCAAAACCGTGAGTAGTCTGGAAACCAAATGTCTCAAAATGACTGTTCAGGGGTATAAGCATCTGCAAATTTTGATGACAGGTGGTCTATGAGGGGGCGAATTTTATGGAACCGGTCATAAGCAGGGTGGCCTTTTAGATGACAGGTTGTATTGGGCCTGATCTGATGGATAGGAGTGCTAGGGGGGTGACAGGAGGTGATTGATGGGTGTCTCAGGGGGTGGTTAGAGGGGAAAATAGATGCAATCAATGCACTGGGGAGGTGATCGGAAGGGGGTCTGAGGGGGATCTGAGGGTTTGGCCGAGTGATCAGGAGCCCACACGGGGGAAAATTGGGGCCTGATCTGATGGGTAGGTGTGCTAGGGGGTGACAGGAGGTGATTGATGGGTGTCTCAAGGTGTGATTAGAGGGGGGAATAGATGCAAGCAATGCACTGGCGAGGTGATCAGGGCTGGGGTCTGAGGGCATTCTGAGGGTGTGGGCGGGTGATTGAGTGCCCTAGGGGCAGATAGGGGTCTAATCTGATAGGTAGCAGTGACAGGGGGTGATTGATGGGTAATTAGTGGGTGTTTAGGGTAGAGAATAGATGGAAACACTGCGCTTGGGTGGTGATCTGATGTCGGATCTGCGGGCGATCTATTGGTGTGGGTGATCAGTTTGCCCGCAAGGGGCAGGTTAGGGGCTGATTGATGGGTGGCAGTGACAGCGGGTGATTGATGGGTGGCAGTGACAGGGGGTGATTGATGGGTGGCAGTGACAGGGGGTGATTGATGGGTGATAGGTGATTGGCAGGTGATTGACAGGTGATCAGTGGGTTATTACAGGGAAGGACAGATGTAAATATTGCACTGGCGAATTGATAAGGGGGGGTCTGAGGGCAATCTGAGCGTGTAGGCGGGTGATTGGGAGCCCGCAAGGGGCAGATTAGGGTCTGATCTGATGGGTAACAGTGACAGGTGGTGATAGGGTGTGATTGATGGGTAATTAGTGGGTGTTTAGAGGAGAGAATAGATGTAAACGCTGCGCTTGGGTGGTGATCTGATGTCGGATCTGCGGGCGATCTATTTGTGTGGGTGGGTGATCAGATTGCCCGCAAGGGGCAGGTTAGGGGCTGATTGTTGGGTGGCAGTGACAGGGGGTGATTGATGGGTGATAGGTGATTGGCAGGTTATTGACAGGTGATCAGTGGGTTATTACAGGGAAGGACAGATGTAATTAATGCACTGGCGAATTGATAAGGGGGGGGGGGGGTCTGAGGGCAATCTGAGCGTGTGGGCGGGTGATTGGGTTCCCGCAAGGGGCAGATTAGGGTCTGATCTGATAGGTAACAGTGACAGGTGGTGATAGGGGGGTGATTGATGGGTGATTGATGGGTAATTAGTGGGTGTTTAGAGAAGATAACAGATGTAAACGATACATTTGGGAGGTAATCTGACGGCGGGTTTGCGGGCGATCTAATGTTGTGGGTGGGTGATCAGATTGCCCGCAAGGGGCAGGTTAGGGGCTGATTGATGGGTGGCAGTGACAGGGGGTGACAGGGGGTGATTGATGGGTGATAGGTGATTGGCAGGTGATTGACAGGTGATCAGTGGGTTATTACAGGGAAGAACAGATGTAATTAATGCACTGGTGAATTGATAAGGGGGGGTCAGAGGGCAATCTGAGCGTGTGGGCGGGTGATTGGGTGCCCGCAAGGGGCAGATTAGGGTCTGATCTGATAGGTAAAAGTGACAGGTGGTGATAGGGGGTGATTGATGGGTGATTGATGGGTAATTAGTGGGTGTTTAGAGGAGAGAATAGATGTAAACAATGGATTTGGGAGGTGATCTGATGTCGGATCTGCGGGCGATCTATTGGTGTGGGGGGGTGATCAGATTGCCCGCAAGGGGCAGGTTAGGGGCTGATTGATGGGTGGCAGTGACAGGGGGTGATTGATGGGTGATTGACAGGTGATTGACAGGTGATTGACAGGTGATTGACAGGTGATCAGGGGGATAGATGCATACAGTAAACAGGGGGGGGTGGTCTGGGGGGGGGGGTCTGGGGAGAATCTGAGGGGTGGGGGGTGATCAGGAGGGGGCAGGGAGCAGGGGGGGGATAAAAAAAAAATAGCGTTGACAGATAGTGACAGGGAGTGATTGATGGGTGATTAGGGGGGTGATTGGGTGCAAACAGGGGTCTGGGGGGTGGGCAGGGGGGGGGGTCTGATGGGTGCTGTGGGCGATCTGGGGCAGGGGGGGTACAAAATCAGTGTGCTTGGTGCAGACTAGGGTGGCTGCAGCCTGCCCTGGTGGTCCCTCGGACACTGGGACCACCAGGGCAGGAGGCAGCCTGTATAATACACTTTGTAAACATTACAAAGTGTATTATACACTTTGTATGCGGCGATCGTCGGGTTAACATCCCGCCGGCGCTTCCGTATGGCCGGCGGGATGTTGCGGCGGGTGAGCGGCGCCAGGCGGAGGCGGAGGATCGCGTCACGGATGACGCGATCGCTCCGCCCATGCCCCTACAAGGACCGCCGCCATTTGTCAATACGGCGGTCCTTGCGGGGTGCACTTCCCGGCCGCCAATTGTACATACGGCGGTCGGGAAGTGGTTAATTGATGCAGCCCGAGCAGATCTTTTACAGATAACAGTGCCGATCCTCCACTGACATTGTATGACAGCAGCTACTTTGACACAGTAAGTGACTGATGCAGACTGGCTCGGGACCCTGAATCTTCCCCCCCCCCCCCCTCCCTCGCAGAGACTACAATGCTCCCCCCTCCTCCTTCTGAACTGTGTCGCTGGCTCAGGAGGAACATGCTTCCCATTGTATCCATAGGGTGACACTTTAGCTGTCCAGCTGTCACCTGACCTGATCAGATGTTATTGCTGCCCTGATCAGGTCAGGTGACAGCTGGTTAGCGCCTGAGGTATTGCCCTATGAAAACACTGCTGGAGGCCAGGTCTAGCCTAGGTGTTAAATGGGGAGTGGGACCACTTTAAAGAAGGGAAGGATAATAGGATTGTCTCAGCAGGGGGTACTGTTCAGAAGGAGGAGGGAGTATTGTAGTCTCAGTTAGAGAAGTTGGGAGATCAGTGAGGGTGATGAGGCTCCTATTGAAATTATTGCGATTTAATATTTCTATAGCACTGACATTACGCAGCCCTCTACAGAGTAAATTGTTTTGTCACTGACTGTCCCCCAGAGGAGCTCACAATCTTATCCCTACTATAGTCATAGTCTATGTATGTATCAAGTAGTGTGTGTCTAGTGCCAATTTGAAGGGAAGCCAATTAACTTATCCTTATGTGTTTGTGATGTGGAAGGAAACCCACACACACAGAGTACATTCAAACTCCATGGAGTTCCGACGGATTCAAACCAGGGTCCCAGTGCTGCAAGGCGAGAGCGCTAACCAATATGTCACCATTATGCCCACTACGCTGTTTGTATAGAGCAGCTTCCCACTAGATGGGAGGGAGACAATGCACCAATGTAATGACTGCAGCTAGATTCAACCAATTACTGCCTGCCTGCCACTAGAATCAACCGATCACTACTAGCCTGGCACTAGGTTTCACAGATCACTACCTGTCTGGGACTAGAATCGACCGATCACTACTAGCCTGGCACTAGTTACATAGTTACATAGTTATTTTGGTTGAAAAAAGACATACGTCCATCGAGTTCAACCAGTACAAAGTACATCTCCAGCCCGTCCCCCACATACCCCTGTTGATCCAGAGGAAGGCGAAAAAAAACCCACAAGGCATGGTCCAATTAGCCCCAAAAGGGAAAAATTCCTTCCTGACTCCAGATGGCAATCAGATAAAATCCCTGGATCAACATCATTAGGCATAACCTAGTAATTGTAGCCATGGATGTCTTTCAACGCAAGGAAAGCATCTAAGCCCCCTTTAAATGCAGGTATAGAGTTTGCCATAACGACTTCCTGTGGCAATGCATTCCACATCTTAATCACTCTTACTGTAAAGAACCCTTTCCTAAATAGGGTTCTTTACAGTAGACCGATCACTACCAGCCTGCCAAAAGAATCAACCAAGCTCTGCCAGCCTGCCAATAGAATCAGCCGAACACTGCCAGCATGCAAATAGAATCAACCGATCAGTACCAGCTGGTTATTAGAATAGCTAATTAATTAAGGTAATCAAGTCAGGTAAGTAGTTATGAAGCTGTCTGAATCTGATTAGCCACATGGAAAGTAGTGGTATAGCCCCTGTTAAAAGTACATATGGTTTTGATTTTTCTCACCTTTAAGAGGATCTGTAACGTCAAAAGATCCCCTGGGGGGTACTCACCTCGGATGGGGGAAGCCTCCGGATCCTAATGAGGCTTCCCACGCCGTCCTCCGTCCCTCAGGGGTCTCGCTGCAGCCCTCTGAGAAAGATGACGTCAATATTTACCTTCCTGGCTCCTGCGCAGGCGCTCTGACGGCTGTCGGCTCCGAAGTAGGCGGAAATACCCGATCGCCGTCGGGTCTGCTCTACTGCGCAGGCGCAAGTTTCCGGCGCCTGCGCAGTAGAGTGGACCCGACTGAGATCGGGTATTTCCGGGTAGTTCGGAGTCGAGAGAAGCCACAGCGCCCCCGCTGGAGCCTGCAAAGGTAAATATTGAATTGACAGTCGGGTCTGTCGCTGGCTGTTCGGAGGGCTGCAGCGAGACCCCCGTGGGACAGAGGATGGCGTGGGATGCCTCATTAGGATCCGGAGGCTTCCTCCACCCGAGGTGAGTACCCCCCAGGGGATCTTTTTGATGTTACAGAGTCTCTTTAAATGATCTTTGGTTTATGGTCACCTCTCCTCCAATAAGGCCTGTTTCAGAACGGCAGCTGACTGGTGGTGAATTGACCGCCTGTCATTTGCTTTCCTGCACCAGCTAGGCGCAGTGTTATTAGTATTACTTTCTTTTGATTTGTATTTTCTGCTTGCTGTGTTATCAGCCTAAATTTGGTCAATTCTACATGTCATTGGTAATATCTGCATATTGTTGTTGGTATTCTCTATTTGTCTTTGATAACATCTACATTAACTTGCGTAAGAAACAGAGGCGTGACATGGGGGTGTGGCCTGTGCTGATGGGCGGGGCTTAGGGCACCAGAATTTCTGTGCCTATAGGCTCCTGAGCTGTAAATCTGGCCCTGATTGTCTGTACTATTAAGTATCCCATGTATTACTTTCTTTCTTTGTACAGTGCCACAGAATATATTGGTGCTTTGTAAATCAATAATAAAAAGTATAAAGCCATAAAACAAATAAGGATATATGCATATCGTACTATATATATATTCCCAAAGTGTCAGGAGGAAAACAAAATATCAGCAGTTGTAGTGTGGTAATTATTATTTCATTGAAAATAAACAGATCTTCAAAAAAAAAGTGTGTGTGTGTTTCTGTGTGTGTAAAAATACAAATAACAATAAAGTAGCCAAAGGCTTAGCAACATAAGAAAGTTGTTTGTATTCACCTTGCATACATGGGCGTCCGCACATATGGCAAAACCGGGCATCTGCCCGAGCCTGGCCGCCCGCTGCCCCCCCCCTGGCCGCGTGCCCGTGCAGCCAGCAGGAGGGGAACACGCAGAGAAGAGAGAGAGCGCTATGGGCACAGTGGGGAAGGGCGGACGTCTCCCCCCCCTTCCCTCACCTTAGGGGTCTCTCTCTCCCTCGCTGTCCCCTCCGGAATGAAGTGTGCAGCGGCTGGCAGCGGTGGGCGGAACTTACCTCCTCTCGCTCCTGCGCCGGAAGTTCTGGTGCCGCACTCTGGTCTGGATCAGGCCAGAGTAGCGGCTAATCCATCCGGCGCGTGCGACGAGAGGAGGTAAGTTCCGCCCACCGCTGCCAGCCGCTGCACACTTCATTCCGGACTCCGGAGGGGAGAGCGAGAGAGGGAGGGAGAGCCCCCTAAGGTGAGTGCCCATAGCTCTCCCTCTTCTCTCCGCTGCTCCCCTCCTCCTGCACACATGGCCACTTTTTCTGGGGACATATCCCCCTGGCTACATATACCGGGACATATACCCCTGCCTACATATACTGGGACATATACCCCTGCCTACATATACTGTCTGGGACATATACCCCTGCCTACATATACTGTCTGGGACATATACCCCTGCCTACATATACTGTCTGGGACATATACCCCTGCCTACATATACTGGGACATATACCCCTGCCTACATATACCCCTGCCTACATATACTGTCTGGGACATATACCCCTGCCTACATATACTGTCTGGGACATATACCCCTGCCTACATATACTGGGACATATACCCCTGCCTACATATACTGTCTGGGACATATACCCCTGCCTACATATACTGTCTGGGACATATACCCCTGCCTACATATACTGTCTGGGACATATACCCCTGCCTACATATACTGTCTGGGACATATACCCCTGCCTACATATACTGTCTGGGACATATACCCCTGCCTACATATACCCCTGCCTACATATACTGTCTGGGACATATACCCCTGCCTACATATACTGGGACATATACCCCCTGCCTACATATACTGGGACATATACCCGTGCCTACATATACTGGGCACATATACCCCTGGCTACCTGTTCTGGGGACATCTCTACCCCTGGCTACCAGTTCTGGGGACATCTATACCGCTGGCCACCTATTCTGGGGACACCTATAGACCTGGGGCTACCTATTTTTGGGGAACCACTGCTGTCAGATTGAGTGTATTTTGGGGAACTGCTGCCAGGTGAGAGGTGTCTACATATTAAGGGGGCATTCTGCCTATTTATGTGAAAAGCTGTCTATTTATGTGCCTCATGACTGCTGAATTTGTCTTGTTGCGGGCCTCATGGTTACTGACTTTGTCTTGTTGGGGGCCTCATGATTTGTTGGGGGCCTCAAGATTGCTGAATTTGTCTTGTTGGGGGCCTCATGATTGCTGAATTTGTCTTGTTGGGGGCCTCATGATTGCTGAATTTGTCTTGTTGGGGGCCTCATGATTGCTGAGTTGGTCATGTTGGGGGCCTCATGATTGCTGAATTTGTCTTGATGGGGGGGGCCTCATGATTGCTGAATTTGTCTTGTTGGGGGTCACATGATTGCTAACTGCGAGACTATGGAAAAAGCTGAATCATCATCATATGAGACAATAGCATTAAACCTACTTTTTCTGCTTTTTAAAACAGAAAATGAAACTGGGAGGTTCTAAAAAAAATGAATAATTTTTTTCAGGAGTACGATGGATGAAATTGTTTATCTTCACAGTTTATTTTCAACTTAATTTTCCATAATGTTCATGTATGAGTTAAAACGTTTGTATTTAGTTTAAATTGCTGTTGGCACTTTGTGATAGTAAAGTGACTTTGCAGTTTGGACACTCGACCTCCAAAAGGTTCGCCACCATTGTCCTAATCTAATGTCCCACCATTGCTTAGTTCATGTAAACTTGTCTCCACCCACGACCACACCCACATTCTGGTTCATGACCACACCCATTTTTCGGCGCGGCGCGCTACGCGCGCCGCATGACGTAGCTCCATTTTTTGGCGCGCTACGCGCGCCACACAAATCCAGCCCAAATTTTTAACTCCCCACTTTTTGCCCCCCCCTGGAAAATTTTCTGCGGACGCCCATGCTTGCATATAGTGATTATTGCACAGATATCTCTGATGTATGGGTAGCATAAATTTGTGCTACACGTACAATGATGATAGAATAAAACAGTAAATCTAACAGTATTTCAAACTGTAACAGTATAATATCGCAGAGAAGGCCACACTAATCATATATTTATATTTATGATTGAGATCAGGTTTAGTTCCTGAAACATAATTCATGGTGGAATGACAGCTTCCTGTGAGGCAAATTAATTTCTGAAATTCATTTCAGAGTGATGTGGTACATATTTACACAACTCACAGAAAAGGCACAGGAGGTGAACAAAAATATGGAAACACCTGTCAAAGTACTTAATTTACATGTTTGCTAGAATGAAGTTTGAAGGTGGCACTGTCTTTGTTGTGTAATACAACTACCTACAGTATATACTGTATATACTCAAGACAAATACACAAGACAAATAACATTTATATCACGCTTTTCTCTTGGCGGACTCAAAGCGCCAGAGCTGCAGCCACTAGGGCGCGCTCTATAGGCAGTAGCAGTGTTAGGGAGACTTGCCAAAGGTCTCCTGCTGAATAGGTGCTGGCTTACTGAGCAGGCAGAGCCGAGATTTAAACCCAGGTCGCCTGTGTCAGAGGCGGAGCCCTTAACCATTACACCATCCAGCCACCCCTCCCGTATATACCGAATTTTTGACCCCAAAAAAGTGGCCCAAAAGTGGGGGTCTAGGCATATATGCGAGTCATGATGCTAAAGTGTTCCCCCTTGCTTCGCTATGTGCTCCCTCCGCTGGAGCGGTACATGTAAAAATGTGTGTTTTCCCCCCTGTGGTATCTGACTGGAGCGGATTCCTCCTCGAATCTCCCCCCTGCGATTTGAAGAGCTTTCCGCAGTAGAGCTATCCGCACTTACCGGTCTAGTCCTGAGATCCTGTAATGGTGTAGAGGAGTGCCGAGTGCCAGCGTCACATGTCGGGGGCCCCATAATGCTGTCTGCAGGTAGAGGAGAGCTGATTATCAGCATCACATGTCTGGGGATTCCCCTCTTCTCTGACACACTCACTATGTCTCATATCTATGACGCCATTTAGTGGCATCTTGAGACACAGGGAAGAAGGGAATCCCCAGATATGTGATGCTGATACTCAGCTCTCCTCTACCCGCAGACAGCATTACGGGGCCCCTGACATGTTACGCTAGCACTCGACACTCCTATAACCACCGACACCATTACAGGGGTCACGTCAGACTGGACTAGACCGGTAAGTGAACACTCCACTGCAGAAAGCTCTGCAAATCACAGGGTAGGGGGCAAATCCCTCTCCATCCATGTGCATCTCACTCTTCCATGTCCAGCACCCCCTTTCCATTACATGGGCATCTCCCTCTTCCATGTGCAGCAACCCCCTACCCCTTCCATGTGCATCTCCATCTTCCATGTGCAGCAACTCCCTTCCTCTTCCATATGCTGCACCCTCTTCCATGTGCAGCAACCCCCTTCCATGTGCTGCACCCCCTTCCATGTGCAGCAACCATCTTCCCCTTCCATGTGCAGCAACCCCCTTCCATGTGCGTCTCCCACTTCCATGTGTAGCAACCCCCTTCCATCTGCACCTCCCTCATATATGCGAGGGCTTATATGCGAGTTAATGACTTTTTCCTGCTTTCTGGGGTAAAAGTTGCTTATATGCGAGTATATATGGTAAGCTCATCTACACATTGCAAGCAGCATTTGTTGTCAAGAAATCGCTATGTGGAGTTGTGAGTGAATAACATCAGAGTTGACTGAATACCAAGGTGCCCAAATTGTTGAGGCTCGTTTGGTGGATGCTTCTGTGATCAAGGTAGCGGAAGTGTTTGGTGTATCATGAGGCACAGTGTTCAAGATTATGGCTGCCTACAGTAAGAGGGGAAAAAGCACACGTGACAAACACCAGCATTGACGAAAATGTGTGTTGAGTGATAGAAACAAACTTTGAACAAGGTAATTAAAAAGAAGTCTACAGCTGAGAAGGCAATTGCTGAGCTTCATGAACCCTATCAGCACCAAACAGTACATAGGAAACTCTAGTCCGCATTAGGTCATATGATTCACCGGGAGCTGTCCAATGCCGAAGGGAGCTGCAGCAAGGGTAGAAGACCGTGCCTTGAGGCTCGGTAAGTATTTTCTGCCCTGCATACCCCCCAAAGCACTGTCCCCATTATCTCTCAGGCATGCTGGTTAGTTGAGACTTCCAGTTGCCTGAGTTCGGTATAACAGGGACTTTGCTGTATTTGGCTTAATGTAAATATTTTTTTTCACAAAGGATTGTTATAGGAAACAGTGAATTATTTTAATACTTTGCCTGATTCAAAACATCCTGCTTACAAGTACTTTTAGACATTCATAGCTGGCTACAGATTGAAACAGAAATAATATTAGTACAAACGTCGAAACCGCTGTAACGTCGATAGCGGTTTACATTACATCAGTACTGTTATTCGTGTATTAAAGGTGCTATTTCACTTTAAATGTGTCATTATTACATGTTCTGCTTGCCTCAGTAGGTATACTTATTCAGCCTTAACATGTTTGAATCATAGCAACAACCATAAGTACAGTAATACATTTTCAAGAGCAGTAATTGTATTTCACTATTGGTGGCATTTAGTGACAAGAGTCACTTACACAATATGGATTTCATTCTATGCTTCATGCCTTTATGAGAGCACTACATGAAGCCACACCTCCACATACTAAGTGCTTCAGGATTGGACACCCTTTTTTTGTTATGTTCCTGAGTACTGTATTTTGTTAAACCTCAGGAAATAACAGCAAGGGGAGAGCATAAAGATAAACACTTCTTCCCTGTTAACAGTGAATTTGTCAACATAACTGCTCCATCTCCAGAGCCGTTTTTTGACCAAAGGCATTTCAGGCCATTGTCTGGAGTGCCATTGGTCCTGGGGGGCACCATGCCCCTGGATTAAGCCCTGCGCCTGAACGAAAGCCCTGTCCCCACGGATGTCCGATCACTTGCTTCTGCTGCGTGGGTGCAGCAACAGGAAGTTTGGTGTCCTGGGGAGTAGCAGCATCACTGGTCCCTGGAGAGCAGCATTGGGCAGCATTGAAGACGGAGAGGAAGAGGAAGTTTCTGCACTGGAGACGAGTAGAGAAATGAGTGAAACAGATGGCTGCTGCAGTGTGGAGGTGAACTGGCTACCTATACTGAAAGGTGGGGGCACTGGGGGGTGGGAAAATTAGGGATTAAGGGAGTCATCTGGCTACCTATACTGGATGGAAAATGGGGAGGAGTCATCTGGCTACATATACTGGAGGGAAGGGGGAGGGGTCATCTGGCTACCGATACTGGAGGGAAAGGGGGAGGAGTCATCTGGCTACCTATACTTGGGGGGGTCATCAGGCTACCTGTACTAGAGGGAAGAGGGGAGGGGTCATATCGCTACCTATACTGAAGGGGGTAGCTGGTGACCGTGGCCTAGAGCAGTAAAGACTACAAAGCCGGCCCTGATTATTACCCCGCCTACACGGCTCTCTGATTTTTAAATGGTTTTAATTGGTTTTATTGTTGTTCAATAAAGATGTTTTTGCATATATGATACATTACTGGATTAGTACGGTCTTTTGAGGCATTTTTGTTTTTGATTGTATGGATTTATATTAGGTGCCATTCTGCACAATCCAGTGCTATTGTTATTTTTCTTAGTGATACGATAGATGTTCTTAGATGGTGCTTGTCCAACTCTTGTTTGTGGCTAAGGACCCTGGAGAGTAGACATCGCAATGTGTGAATAGTATAAGTTTCAGGCAGGCTCTACTGTCTCCCTCCCCGCCCCCCCCCCCCCCCCCCCATGCATCTCTTTGTCCCCCTGTGCCTCCTTCTGTCCCCTTGTGCCTCTTTTCATCCTTCACACCTCCTCTGCCCCCCTGTGTGCCCCTCTGTGCCTCCTTCTATCCCCCCTTTGTGCCTTGCTCTGTCCCCTTTGTGCCTACACATGTCTGTACTGACCGACCCAGCCATGTCGCCCTAGGAGATCAGGTCCAGATCCCCAATGGGCGACATACATCATAGCTGTGTGCGCACCTTTAAATATCAGGGTGTGTTTACCTTGAATACATATAAAGTAACACTTTGAAAAAAAAGAGAAATTACAGTATTTTACAAGCAGCTGTGCACAGTGCTGACATCACAAGCAAGATGGAGACCTTCATTCACACACAAAAAGGAAGAAAGAAAGGTAGAGCCAGTACAAGCATACTGACCCCAGAATGATCTGATAGGGCTACATCTATGACGGATGCCTTGTGTTATTATATGCTATTTGCATAGATTTCCAGAACGCTGCTTCAGGCAAATCTTGTACAGAAATAATATAAGGATGATTTTAAGTTTCTCTCTTTTTTGTCATTCTTCCCTTGCTGGATCTTGGTGTCATCTTGGGGTCATGTCCTTTAGAGACCTACTTCATATCCACTTTCTGTTCTTTGTCTTCAGTCTTTTACATTTCCTCTTCTCTTTTTACATCTTTCTTAAAAGATTGCCATAAGTCACAATATCCAGCAGTTACCGTAACTCTCAACAGGGGCTTCCCTGCAAAGATCTTTCACTGTATGGCTCTAGCTGTGCTTTGATGTACCTTTACGATTATTATGACTATTGTTGTATGTTCCTGGATATAAAAGACACTATTGAGTATTTTATAATGTACATTTTCTTCTTTATCTGTCAGTCATACTGTATTTTCTGGCCATTATTGTCCAATAATAAAAATGAACAAGCTAAACTGAGAAATTAGATAGTTAGGTGGTGAGATCATTCATATACTGTATATCTATATAGATAGATAGATAGATAGATAGATAGATAGATAGATAGATAGATAGATAGATAGATATAGTTAGTTTGTTGCCCCATCCCAACATTCTGGAAATGTGTTACTGGCATCAAATTCAGATTAAGCAGATATGTATTAACATAAGAAAAGCACTTCACAGTTTCAGCCTTTGCTATGTTGTCTTTGTGTATATTTAGTTATATGCATTTGGACCACCACCTTTGCACTGAAATTTTCTAACATGTCCAATCTGATCTTTGATTGATAAACTGCCCAAAATCAATCAAGAGTCACTCGATCAGATACAGGGGCGCCATCAGAATTTTCTGGGCCCCATACTTGGCAAACCTACAGGGGCCCCCTCACGCCAAATAACAATCTGATAGGTAGATTGTATGAGGCAGAGCCAGAGTATGTGGGGCAGAGTCAAAGCAACTTGCCTGACACCCATAACACCCTCCCCCCTGCATTGATGGGTGTTCGCCGATCACACAGCAGGGAAGCGGGAGATGACCACACAACTCCTGTTATGCCACAGTACAATTGCCAGCACATGCTCGAGTGGCACTGCCACTGTTTGGGCCCCAGACCCTTCCTGGGCCCCATACTACTGTCCCTCTTGTACCCCCCCCCCCCCCCCATGGATGCCCTGATCAGATATGTTGGAGCAATAGATAACCGGCAGTTTCAATCACAGTGATGGAAACAGCTGGGAATAGAAAGAAAAACAGATACATGTATGACCATCTTAAGTATTGGAAGGTATGGGTTACTGGTGGCATCAGGATTATTATAGTATAGAAATTAAGGTTCAGAGTTACTGAAGATTTGGGGCTATTTAAGGTTAATGGCTAAAGTCTGGTCAGGCCCAAATATAATAGGTTGTGTGTGTGTGTGTGTGTGTGTGGGGGGGGGGGGGGCATTTAAGTTTTGTTATTACTTTCCTGACTTCACAGTACGCCTTGTAAGAATACATGTAAGAATACACCATTTGGAAAATAAATCTAAATGGCCCAAATCTAATAAGTTGTGGGGGTTGGGGGCATTTAAATTTTGTTATTACAATCCAGACTTCACAGTACACCGTGTAAGGACACATGTAAAAATACAGCATTTGGAAAATAAAGACTGTAAAAAAGTACCTGTTTTGATAAGTCTGTGCTGAATATCACTATAAAATATCACTATTTTAAGTCATACTAGCTGGCAATTTTATTATCTTCGGTGGTTCATAGCTGGTTTATTTAAGCAGATTACTGGCTGGGCTTTTATACAGCATGCAAATGGAGGTGTAAGACGCAAGAGGGTGGCTGTAGAAATGCAGTGGAATAGCACATTACTCTGGTTCCTTATAGATGCAAAATGCATTTAAAATATTGCCTTCACAACACCATTTATGCCCATTAAGAGATGCAAACATAATGGAAATCAATTAAACTAGTGGTGCTTCCAAGTGCTGTGTTTGCTTAGCATTTATTGTTAGCACAAGCTGACATGATGGATTAATGTTATTTAGAAAGCAGAGGACTTGGCTGTAGCTACTTTGTACCTGTAATACCAAATCCGTGCAGAGAGCTCATTTGTATAGAAACAACATGCTTTCTTTATTTCAGCTCCTCACATTTATTTTGTATATTCAGCTTCACTTGGCAAATCCCTTCCTTCCAACCGATGCAGTTGCCATTACAAAATATAGCTTATGTATTATGTACAGTTTGTCTTCTAAATCAAGCTATGCATCTTGGTGTCTTTTTGTAAGAACAAATCAAGCTTTCTTTTGGTATCTAATAATCATCTTTAGTAATGAATACATCCTCTGGGGAGGTTAGATTTAACCATTAGGCTTTTTATTTGAGATTTATGCAGTATACCCAGATAGGTTATGGAGACCCAGTAGTTCTTGGTCACCACGGCTCATCTGGGTATTATGTAGTACTGGTCCAAGCCCTATATCCCATAGAACCATATCAATCCCTGCCATGCACTGATGAGGAGCAGAGTGAAAAACTGCAGAGTACAGAGTCCAAAACAGGCTGTCTGCGTGTTGGATTGTATAAGCTATAGGCTTGCTATACAAGCGGTCCTGGATGTGAGCCTGGCTTCACTGGCATAAAGAGATTTGTATATTCAGTAGTGATGCCTCATGGGAAACCACAGATGCTCACGTAAAGCTGAATAATAAATACTCTACTGTGAATAGAGTACTTGATGTAGGTACAGGGCGGTGTCACAGAACATCACAACCATATGGTTTTACATAATTGAACATGCTTAACCTCCTTGCCGGTTATCCCGAGCTCAGCTCGGGGTAACCTGCGTAGGAGGATTTCTCAGGCCCCGCTGGGCCGATTTTCAAAAAAATTTTTTTACTGCACTTTGCTAGCTGCGTGCAGTTTCCGATCACCGCCGCTCGATGCCGATTCACCGCTACCCACCGCACCGCGCCGCCCCCCCTCCAGATCCCTTGCGCAGCCTGGCCAATCAGTGCCAGGCAGCGCTGAGGGGTGGATCGGGATTCCCTCTGATGTCCCGACGTCCATGACGTCGGTGACGTCATCCAGCCCGGTCGCCATGGCGCCCGGGGAAGCCCAGCAGAAAATCCCGTTCTGAACGGGATTTCCTGCTCACTCTGATCACCGAAGGCGTTCGGAGTGGATAGGGGGATGCCGCTTGTCAGCGGCTATCATGTAGCAAACCCTGGGCTCGCTACATGATTTAAAAATTTTTTTTTTTTAAAAGTGCTGCGCTGCCCCCTTGCCGCCAGAATTGGCGATCGGCTGTCATAGACTTCTGCCTATGAGATCCGATCGCTCTCTTGTCCCCCAGGGGGACAGCCGTGTGACACGATCGCATGCTGTACATGTAAATACACGGCGGTTTTGCCGTGTAACAGTCTTCCGAGCGGCGATAGCCGCTTGGAGACTGAAGGCGGAGCTTAGCTCCGCCCACCAAGCGGGAGATGCGCGCACAGGGTGCGCGCGATCTCCCGTAAACTGCTGCCCCAGGACTTTACGCCAATCGGCGTTAGCCGGTCCTGAGGCTGCCGCCGCGGCAAGCGGTTAGAAGGAATCTGAATTAGCAGCAGAGATATGGGTTTAATATCCTTTCCAGTACAGGAAGGGTTAAGAAACTCCAGTTGTTATCTATGCAAAAGAGCCGCTGAGCTCCACGACTTTCAAAGTCGCAGAGGGCTCTGTCTTCTGAAGCTTGTTATCTCAAGTGTCTGTCACTGTATTTTTTTTTCTACAGAGGAAAGTTTATTAGCCTGCTCTGTGAAATCATTTAGAATGTTGAGTGTAATGTGTAAACTGCAAATATTTGAAAATGATGCAATGGCATAAAAAAAAAACCTATATGACTGAAAATAAAAATATGAGAATATTTTATTTGCTACTAATGTTCTAGTAATTATCGGTACTACACAACCAATTCATTATATCATATATTTTTTTCGCTTCAGTGTGACTTTAAACTCTGAAACCAGGGCACAACTATAAATGACTGTGCGTGCCTTGGCCCTCTAAGGTCCACCTTAATGGCAATCAAGCTGTAAGACCCACACCATTCAAAATCAATATCTCTCGCTGGAGCATACTAATTGGTTTCATAGGAATTTGGCACCCCTACAAAAGCAATGAACACATCCATTCAAGCCTACCTGTTTTCCAAATGCTATTGCTGCCTGGATAAATCATTATTAAGTCACACAGAGGGATCTTTGAAATCTTTCTTTTCTCAGAAGCTCTTACATTGCTGGATCCCACATTATTCACATGGGCTTCCAAGCCTCTAGTTGTACTAAGATGAAACCTCAGTCTATCCCTGAAGGTGTCTAATAGAGAAATAAAAAAAACAAAAAACAAAAGGGCATAGGAAACTGTTTTAAAGCATTACTGGTCTCCGGGGGTTTTACTACCTGCATTAAAAGCACCAATCCACCATCTTAAAGTGCTATCAATTCTGCTCAGTGCATTTAATTATGGTTTCCCTAAGTAAGCTTGAAAGGAAGCTTGAAAGAAACAAATAGCTGAACTGACTAGATAAATAATTGATGAGATGAATGTAATATTCTAGATCAGTGTATCTCAAACCTGTCCTTGTGACTCCCATATGGGGCAGGTTTTGCAGGCAACCTCTTATGCATAGGTGGGGTAATTAGTGTCTCAGCTAGGTGGATTCCATGTAGCTGAGACACTAATTACTCCACCTGTGCATAGGTGAGGCTGCCTGCAAAGCATGGACAGTCACGAGGGAACACACACACACGCACGCACGCACACACACACACACATTCCCTGTTTCCCTAAAACCTTTTTCGTTGTTCTGTTAACTGGTAGTACTTTAGTAATATTTTCAGATTTTGGAAGGCCTTCACAAGTGATCAGCTGCATAACATTTTTGTCTGTTTATATGAGCAAAACACCTCTACGTAGTTCCGTATGTGTCCACTAATACCGTACCGTACTTGTGGGCTGTTCCCATGAATATTAATCTTATTTTGTTAGGCTGTAAACATTTTAAATGCTATCTTTATCCATCTGGCCTACATACAGTTTGATAATAATAGGTAAAATAGATGATTTGCATTACAGCTTGAAGGTCAAAAAGGTTATATTGAAGCACAAAAGGATGCCTGGGAAAAGCATCTGTCCAGTGTTAACATAAAAGCATGTATGATAAAAGTCCATTTACCTCACTTAACAATTCAGTGTTTTCTGCTGCAGAAATCCTGTTTGAAAAAAGTTTTCCTGTGCATGTTATAAGCAAAGGAAGACAGTACTGACAGGTTAAACACAACAATCAATATAACAAGGGAATATTTTCTTTAAATACATACCCATTCTGGAATTCTCCTCCAAGTGGTAAGGGAAACAAACAGAAGCATACTGCGAGCCTGGAGGACACATAAAGAATAATATGCAGACATTCATTTTGGTTGATGGACAATGTTTATATTTTGGTTGTCAAACTTGTGCCACTGTATTGTCTTGGTGAAAATGTGTATAGCTTTCTTTACTGTGGACTTAGCTACTCTGGTGAGTGGAGATGACAGACTATATGGTTTGTCCGTGAATAGTTGCACATAATACAGATGCTTCCATGTCCAAAGGTATACAGGGAATTTTTACGTGTTTTACGTTGATTACTTTGACATCTATAGGGATAGTGCAATGTCAAAATTTTCACTGGAGTGGAGCTTTGAGGGATTGGATCCATGTATGGTGGAAGCATTGTAAGTGGAAGCATTGTAAGCATACTGTAATGCTGGGGGGTCATACTTTCTGACCACCCAGCGCAACAAGGCTAAGTAGCTGGATAATAGAAGAGGCTCCACAGATGGACACAGGAGTAATGAACAAGGGAGCAAGATTGCCCAGAGCAACTGCAGCTCTGGGCCGCCTATCAGGCTAGATGCTATGTGATACAATCAGGGGTCTAGTCCTGGAAAAAGAAGTGAGTGGACTCACCTGGAGAACCTCTGCGCGGTGCGCCAAAATGGGCGTGGTCAAGCACACCGTGGGCGTGGTCATGGGTGAGGCCAAATATACATGACCTTAGCAGTGATGTAAAAGGTCTGCCAAGGAAGTTTGAGCTCTGCCGTAGTGTAGCCCCCAAAAATTGATGTAATCTGACAGCATTTCACCAAAAAGACACATAATCTGGTAGAAGTTCCTCCAAAATACAGATAATATGGAAGTGGTTCCCCCAAAATAGACAATGTGGCAGCAGCAGTTCCACCAACATACACATAATTTGGAAGCAGTTCCCCAAAATACACGAAACCTGACAGCGGATCACCCAAAATACACGTAACACCCAAAAGACATAATCTGGCAGTAATGGTCCCCCAAACATACACAATCTGGCAGCAGTTCCCCAAAATACACGTAATCTGGCAGCAGCCGTTCCCCTAACATACACATAATCTGGCAGCTGTTCCCCAAAATACATAACAGCGGTTCCACAAAAATGCAGATAATCTGACAGCAGTTCCCCCAAAATAGGTACCCCCAGGTAGCCAGGTCTATAGGTGTCCCCAGTATAAGTAGCCATGAGTATAGTAGTCCCCAGTATATGTAGCCAGAGGTATAGTTGCCTAGTATATGTAGCCAGGGGTATATGTGCCCAGTATATGTAGCCAGTGGGATATGTCCCCAGTATATGTAGGCAGGGGTATATGTCCCCAGTATATGTAGGCAGGGGTATATGTCCCCAGTATATGTAGGCAGGGGTATATGTCCCCAGTATATGTAGGCAGGGGTATATATGCCCAGTATATGTAGGCAGGTGTATATGTCCCCAGTATATGTAGGCAGGTGTATATGTCCCCAGTATATGTAGGCAGGTGTATATGTCCCCAGTATATGTAGGCAGGTGTATATGTCCCCAGTATATGTAGGCAGGGGTATATGTCCCCAGTATATGTAGGCAGGTGTATATGTCCCCAGTATATGTAGGCAGGTGTATATGTCCCCAGTATATGTAGGCAGGTGTATATGTCCCCAGTATATGTAGGCAGGGGTATATGTCCCCAGTATATGTAGGCAGGGGTATGTCCCCAGTATATGTAGGCAGGGGTATATGTCCCCAGTATATGTAGGCAGGTGTATATGTCCCCAGTATATGTAGGCAGGGGTATGTCCCCAGTATATGTAGGCAGGTGTATATGTCCCCAGTATATGTAGGCAGGTGTATATGTCCCCAGTATATGTAGGCAGGGGTATATGTGCCCAGTATATGTAGCCAGTGGGATATGTCCCCAGTATATGTAGGCAGGGTTATATGTCCCCAGTAAATGTAGGCAGGGGTATATGTCCCCAGTATATGTAGGCAGGGGTATATGTCCCCAGTATATGTAGGCAGGTGTATATGTCCCCAGTATATGTAGGCAGGGGTATATATGCCCAGTATATGTAGGCAGGTGTATATGTCCCCAGTATATGTAGGCAGGTGTATATGTCCCCAGTATATGTAGGCAGGTGTATATGTCCCCAGTATATGTAGGCAGGTGTATATGTCCCCAGTATATGTAGGCAGGGGTATGTCCCCAGTATATGTAGGCAGGTGTATATGTCCCCAGTATATGTAGGCAGGTGTATATGTCCCCAGTATATGTAGGCAGGTGTATATGTCCCCAGTATATGTAGGCAGGTGTATATGTGCCCAGGTAGCCAGGTGTGCCCCCAGCCCCCCACCCGGAGGGAGCAGAGCTGGGAAGGCGAGCTATAGGGACAGCGGGGATGGGCGGACATCTCCCCCCCCCCCCATCCCTCACCTTTGTGCTCCCCTTCCTGCCTCTCCCCTCCGGCGTTTTTAAGTGTCGGCCCAGCGGCGAAAGTGGGCGGAGACTTACCTCGTTCCAGTCGCATGGGACGCTCCGCTCTGTGTGCGGCTAGAAGACCAGACTAGCCGCACACAGAGCGGAGCGTCCCATGCGACTGGAACGCAGGAAGTCTCCGCCCACTTTCGCCGCCGGCCCGACACTTAAAAACGCTGGAGGGGAGAGGCAGGAAGGGGAGCACAAAGGTGAGGGATGGGGTTGGGGAGATGTCCGCCCATCCCCACTGTCCCTATAGCTCGCCTTCCCTGCTCTGCCCCCCTCCACACAAGCCAGGGTGAACGGCGTTCACTTTGAAGAAAAAGTGGGTGGACGCCGTTCACCCGCGTTCACGCAGGACTCGACCCCTGGATACAATACACAACAGACATAGTCGGTAACAGGCTTGGGTCATACACGTTATTTCAGATGTCAGTCGTATTGGAAGGATTAGGCAGATTTGTAGTCGAGAAGCGGACAAAGGTCGGTACACAATACAATATTACAATAATACTGACTGACTTGAGTACATATATATCGTGCTGATGCGAAATATATGAAATGTAGCTCTCAAATAACTCACTAGCTAAAGCACAAGTAATGACAGTTAACAAGACAGACAACAGACAGACAGATGGAATGCTCAGCCAATCTAGTCACTGTTACAGCGACGGCAACATTCACACTGACATAGAAAAGACTAACAGGTAGGAGCTAACTAATGGCAACCGCTGCTATAGTTCGTCCTCAAGAACAAGACTAGAAGGAATACTAACAGTCACCAACGTGGTGCTAGCAGAATCTAACTATCAGGATCAGAAGGACTTCACTGACACCCAAAGGTCAGCAAATGTCCAGCAGATATGAAAATACAATGAAAATACAGAGCTAGGCATTATACATTTACAATAACAACTTTCACAGCATAGACCCAACGACAACTCAGAGAGCTGAACGCAATGTCGGGCGGGGGAAGGAAATGGGAGGCAGACTTTTATGCTGGCATCAGCCAATGGATGCAGGTATGTAAATTCCCACACAGCTGAATGGTAATCATTCAATCCTGAGCTGGCTTTATTACCATTTGCTAGCTAGCTGTGATTGCAAAGGACTCCCATAAGAAATACATGCAGTATTATGTAACAACATGCGTGCAGGAAATCCAGGGCTATCCGGCCGCAGCTCAGCTGCAACAAGCAATTGGTGGAATGATGACAGCATCCTGAGCTGCCCAGAACTGCAGAGCGATTGCAAATGACAATTAGACTTATTGCGAATGCACAACCGAATGCAAGCAAATAAGCCAGAACTGTCCGTTTGCAGCTCCACTGCAACGGACATAATACGCTACAGGAGGGATCCTTACACATACCTTTTGAGAAGAGCACGAAATATTATATAACTGTATTATATTTTACAACATTAAAAAAAAAAAAAGAAAACAGACTGCACTGGAATAGAACTTTTATATCATATTATTATCCAAATGACTGATTTGGGATTTGTCAGTTAGTGAAAGTCCTCCGGTTGAATTTGGCTTGCTGTGAACATGATTCATGGATATAATGCAATTATTATGGTCCAGTACACTTGCTGATAATACATACAATACATCCTGCTATGTTTGCAATCTGCTAATCCCCAGCTTGCGGCCCACAGTACTTACTGGGAGGCTTTAAACACTGCAATAAAGATGTAAATGCACATTACACTGGTAAAGCTCACTCAGTCCTCGTGTGTTTACCTCATGTAGGGGATGGCAGAACTAAAAATCGAGGCAGCTTTAGAATTATCCCAGCTGTGGTTTTGAAGCCTCCCTCACAATTCTCAAAATGTACAGCAAACATGGAGTTTGTATTATTTAAACATCACATCTACTTAAAGGGACACTTAAGTCAAACAAAAAAAATGAGTTTTACTCACCTGGAGCTTCCAATAGCCCGCTGCAGCTGTCCGGTGCCCTCGCCATCTCCCTCAGATCCTCCTGGCCCCGCCGGCAGCCACTTCCTGTTTCGGTGACAGGAGCTGACAGGCTGGGGACGCGAGTGATTCTTCGCGTTCCTGGCCACAATAGCGCCATCTATGCTGCTATAGCATATATCATATACCATATAGCAGCATAGAGGGTGCTAATGTGTCTGGGAACGCGAAGAATCACTCGCGTCCCCAGCCTGTCAGCTCCTGTCACCGAAACAGGAAGTGGCTGCTGGCAGGGCCAGGAGGATCGGAGAGAGACGGCGAGGGCACCGGACAGCTGCAGGGGGCTATTGGAAGCCCTAGGTGAGTAAAACTCATTTTTTTTGTCTGACTTAAGTGTCCCTTTAAGATGTATAATGCTGATCACATTGCAAGCATGTCTGATTCCACTTGGTGAACAGGTTGCTATGTAACACCTTTTACATACCATTCTTCATGTGGAAATGAACCCCCTGGCCCTTGAATGCCATATACCAATTGGAGATATTTAATAAGAGTTGTTTTTTTATATCCAGCCATATATATGTTACCAAATAATGCATGCAGGTATGCTAATACAGTATGCGATATGCTGGGCTGTATTCTTTATTTGACTTTATTTCAGTGTAAATGGTTTCATGTGTTTTTGTGCAGGTAATGTGCTATGCCAGCATTTATGAAGCTGTAGTATGGTATTAAATCCAGTTTCTGAAAAAAATGCTCTCTGGCTTTGAAGTTCCTCTCTTTCTGTAGTGATAAAGGAAAGTAAACCAGTATTTGTGTTATTTCTGATTTGTGCAAATTTTTGTTGGCCCTCAGAAGTAGCCTATGTCTGGTGTGTGTTTGATTTTGTAATTTTTACAGTTCATGGTTTTTTTTTTCATTTCAAGCCCCAGAATGCCATTTGCTTATCTCTGTTAAACAGAGCATGGTGTTTTCAGAATCAAACTGCTGTCATCAGAGACTCCGTACAGAACAGATTTTATAGCTTTCTGCTTCCTATTGCCATTATGAAGAATGCCCATCCTTTTTGTATTGATTCTGGATAACAAAAACAAAGCTAGGATTGTATAAATATTGGCTGAATTTGGTTTGAAAACTACATTTAAAGCCCAACTGTGGGCAAACAGCTGCAGTTGAAATACTGCATATGTGGCTGGATAGTGTACAGGTTAAGGGCTCTGCCCCTGGCACAGGAGACCAGGGTTTAAATCTCGCTTCTTCCTGTTCAGTAAGCACGCACCTATTCAGTGAGGAGACCTTGGGCAAGACTACCTAACACTGCTACTGCCTATAGAATGTGCCCTAGTGACTGCAGCTCTGGTGCTTTGAGTCCGCTAGGAGAAAAGCGCAATAGAAATGTTTTGTGTCTTGTGAAATGTTTTACCTGCCAAAGCATCTGTAATTCTCACTATCCAGAAAAAATGACAACATTTAAATGTCTGCAATCCAGTGGTGTCCAACTCCAGACCTCAATAACCAGGATCCTTGTATTATAGATGAATGAAGTTTAGTGGGGTTCACCAAGTAAAATGGCTTTAAATACTGGCATAATTACAGCACTTGAGGACAGGAGATGAAGAATGCTGGATGATAGTCAAGGCTAGATTTATCATTTTTCTGCCCCTAGGCCAAGTATGGCTCATCTTTTATGTGCAATAGTGCCTCTCCCATTCCATGTGCAGCCCCCTCTTTCATGCGTATCATCCATGTACTGCAGCCTCTCTCTTTCATGAACAGTCCCCTTGGGCATCAGCTTCCCTTTTTCATGTGTTGCTTACCATTTTCAGCCTCCTATTTCATATGTATATTTCATGTCCAGTTGCACCCTGTGCTACATGTACACTTGGGGGTGGCAGCAGGACAATTTCCAATAGATTTCTTTCTGAAATCTATTGGAAATTGGTGTGCAGTGTATGGGCAGGCAATAGGTCCCCCTTTGATCAGATTTGATGATCTTAATCTGAAGATTTCTCACTGACAGTTTACTGTTTTAATCTTTTGCGTTGTCAGTAAGTGTTCTCATCCTGGTTCTAAACGTTCTGCTTTAACTGATGACTAATGTGATGCAATACTCTGCTACTATTTTTGGCGGTATTATACCACAAGCATGTAATGCATGTATCAGATTTCATTGTTTCTTTATGTGACCATCAAGCTGATTGATTTAAAGCAAGGGAGAGAAACAGCATGGAAGTGCATCTAAGGTAAATGTATACTGAATAAATCACAAAAAACAATAGCAGTTTTGCCCACCAAACATAGCAAATGGCTCACTTAGTGAATACCAGCTGAGCAGGCTCAAGGCAAATTTGCGGTATAAAAGATCCAGCCTGTAATTGAATGATTTTTCTCAAGCAGTAACTCACTGCTCCAATTTTATATCCTACTAAGTTCTCCAGGCTGGAGCAGAATGCAGAATGGTGATATAAGACATCTGGCCTGTGCTCACTATTAGACAAAGGTTTTTAACGGTAATAGGCTCTCTGCAAACTATGATGAAGCTTGCTAAATGTTTCTGAAATACTGTCATGCCATTGTAGTCATTGCACACACATGCAGTACAATTATTATAAAAATATCTTGCTTGCAAGTGTGTGCAGACTTTGGGACTTACACAACCACCATTTTTCTAGTATTTAGCAATAGAAAAGTGAAACGTACATTTTTGTACACAGTAGCGAGAAATGGCAGCGCATCCAAAACCAGGCTGCATCTGAATGGCTTAACAGCAAATAGGCATGCAAAGCCTCTAAAAGGCATAAATGCATCCAATAGCACTTGTGCTACAATTTACTTTAATGGAGGATGTTTGCTTCCAAAATAGTTAGTGTGTACAAACATTTGTACTAGACCCTTCCACCGCAGTGAGGTCATCCTATTGGAAGGGACCCTAACATGCTGACATCTGTTTGATCTGGGAGTAGTCAAGTAGAGGAAGGCTCTGCACACCATCTTGCTGTTAAGTTTTTAGCAATAGCCACCATCGCTAAATCTAATCCAAATTTTTCTGGGTCACATAGGTTCTCTGTTGTCCCTCAGTGACCCCCAGCCTGGGAGAGCATTAGTAAATCAAATGCTTTGTTTAACCTGGTAGAGCTGGTATTCTCTACGTCAGTGTTTCTCAAAATTTTATTGGTATGTACCCCTTTTAAAACTCTGTACTCACCAAGTACCCCCTAGCATAGTAAACATTATCACAAGAACCCCTTGACAAATATATATTTAATCACAGAACATGGTAATTGGTTCTAAACAATTTTCAAGCATTTACTATTGCTTTTAAATTAGCTAAATACTAATTTGGTGTTGATTAAATAAGACGTATCATTTTCTAAAACTCTAAATTTGTTATTTTTGGTTAAGTATATCAAGCCCTAGTACCCCCTGGAACCATCACCAGTACCCCCTGGGATACGCGTACCACACGTTGAGAACCTAAGTGAACCAGCCAAGGAAATCTATGATTGTTCTGTTATTTCTACAGTGCACAATTACCACTGTGTTCCTTGTCCTATATCGCTCCCCTCCTGTTATGGCCCATACTCACGGGCTACAATTGTCGCCACAACATGCAGGGCGCGCGTGTTGCGGCGACAGGTCGCCCGTGAGTATGCGGCGTTGCACGCACGCGCACCCCGAACTGTCGCCTGTCGCTGATGTCGCCAGGCGATTGAAACTTTCAATCGCCTGGCAACAGTCGCCGCCGCAACTCCGCCGCAACTGTCGCTAGTCCGCGTGAGTACGCGGACTAGCGACAGCAACATAATAACAAATAGACGGCGCTTCCGGCGGGGGGAGGGACAACAGCGACAGCTTCCGCCGCATCAGTTGCCAGGTCCCTCCGCCGTGTGTATGCGGAGGGACCTGGCGACGAGCTGTCGCTGGCCTGTCACGCACACGCTCCCGTGTGCAAGCGACAGGCAGTTTAGTTGCCCGTGAGTATGGGCCATTAGTGTTTCTGTACCAAAGACCCTGGGACTTCAGCTAGGAAAGCTACCACTGACCAGCATTGTGGCTCTCCCCACAGCCTTGGGCTTCCAGTTTGACTCATTGTACATTTTCCTGGCTGATTTTAAGGATAGTCATTAGCATTTATTAATACAGTGTGTTAAAAAAGTAACTTTTACTTTGTGCTCCAAAATATTTATCTTCCTAGTAACACTGAGTACGGCCTTAGAAGTGATTTTATCATTGCGGTTGGTGTTATTACACTGTGTTCCTGTGACATTCAGATAAAAAAGAATCTTGTGAAAAATAAGAGTCGCTGTGGTGCCTTATTCTGAGAATATGTGTTTTTCAATTATAGCTTAGATCTTTTATTTTCACTGCTGTGTATTTTTAGAAAATAAAAGCTGCAAGCTTTCAGCTAATATGAAAAAGATAGAAAGCCATCCTCCGGCTATAGGCCTTTTGGAACTAGCAAGGGCAAAGCTTTGTGTGTTCAAAAGGAATACAGAAATGTATTGGTAATGATGTGTGCGGCAGCCGAGATTGAGCTATTCCCAATTTCCTATTGTCCTCATTCTAAGACTGGTGTGTAGGCACATCTGCAGTATTCACATCACAATGGTTTGTATCTAATAAAGCCAAGAGCAATAAGCAGTGTGCAGTACCTCATATAATCTGAGCTAATCCTTTATTGTTCAGAGTTAAAAGCTAAAATCTAACTTGCACACTTTTAAATAAACTAGTCATGCTTTTTTTTTTTATAGTGCAATGCAATCAGCAAAGTTTAGAGCAGCCAATTAGCTGGCAACATGGAGTACAGTTGAATATGATCACTGATTTATTGATCTGCGTCACTTAGGGCACATTCACACCTAAAATCGCAGAACGCCGGCGATTACCGACGGCGTTTTGCGGGAGTGATTTTCCCGCGATTAGCGTGGAAAACTCACTGGACACTGCGGCGGTTTTGGAGCGATCGCGATTAGCGTGCTATGCACGCTAAACACGATCGCTAATTGCGGAACGCTCGTCGCCGGCAAACCGCTGCATGCAGCGCGGTTGCGGTTATCGCTAACCGCAACAGTGAGAACACTGCCACTCGCTACATTGTGTAGCGGTTCTTACAGAACCGCTAGCGGTTTGCCGTGAGCGGGAATCACGCGATTCCTGCTCAGGTGAGAACGGGCCCTTAATGATCTCTTTTAGAGTAAAGCTACATACAAATACCAGATTAAACTTAGTCAAGACAACAGATATAGATTGCCTCAAGTGAGGACCATGCGTGTATCTGTGGCACAACATCGCCTAAAGATCTGGCATGACAGATCTTTAGCAACCCCTGAAGCCCAAATAGCCCCTGATCGCATTTTTCTCACCACTCCACCCCACCTGTGGGAAACTGCTCCATTGTGCACTTGTTGTCCCTCCTCCCACAATAGATGTGTCACTAGTCTGCAGGCTCCATACTTTTTTCCCACCATTATTCTGGCAGAGGTTGATCTTGGCTTCATCTGTCCAAAGAATGTTTTTCCATAACTGTGCTGGCTTTTTAGATGTTCTTTTAGAAGATTCCAATCTAGCCTTTCTATTCTTGAGGCTTATGGGTGGCTTGCACCTTGCAGTGTACCCTCTGTATTTATCTTCATGCAGTCTTCACTTTATGGTAGACTTGGATATCAATACGCCTACCCCCATGGAGAGTGGCTTGGATGGCTGTTGTGATGGGGTTCTTCACATGGAAATGATTCTGTGATCATCCACCACTGTTGTCTTCTGTGGATGTCCAGGTCTTGTTGCGTTGCTGAGTTCGCCAGTGCTTGCTTTCTTTCTCAGGATGTACTAAAATATAGATTTGCCATTCGTAATATTGTAGCAATTTCTCAGATAGGTTTTTTGTTTTTGCAGCTGGAAGGTGGCTTATTTCATCTGCATGGAGAGCTCCTTTGACCACATGTTGTCTGTTCACAGCAAAATCTTCCAAATGCAAGCAGCACACCTCAAATCAACTCCAGGGGCTTGATTCACAAAAGAGTGCTAACTGTTAGCACGGGCGTTTTCGCGCGAATTTTCGCATTGTGTGCGATCGCGAATTTTCGTGCGAAACTATAACATTTTTGCACGCAAATGAGATTTTTTTCGCGAAAATGATACTGGTTTCGTGCAAAAATGCGTGTTTGTGCGTGAAACCGTTATCATTTTGCGCGAAAATTCGCAATCGCGCGCAATGCGAAAATTTGCGCGAAAACGGCAGTGCTAACAGTTAGCACCTCTTTGTGAATCAAGCCCCAGGCCTTTTATCTGCTTAATTGATAATGATGTGACAATGAACTTGCTCACAGCTGCCTATGACCCACCACACCTGCCCATTGTCTTTGAGACAATTATCAAATTACTTTTAAGCCCCTGAAAGGGAGGACTGTTAAAAAATAAATTAAAGCTGAAAGCCAGCACTTCAACTGCATCTGAGTTGTTTCATTCAAAATTAGTGGTCTCTGTCCAAATATTTATGGACCTAATAACTAAATATATATATATCTTAGGTGTAATGAGCAGTAATAAAGTTATTGTTCAATCAATAGAGACAAAACTTAAATTTCAAAATTGCTGTGGTCCATAAAATAAAAACAACCTGTATATGTGGAATGGTTTTCTTTCACACTGGATCATAAGCAAGAAAAGGGGAATATAAAAATTAATTGCAGTAAGTGATATACCATACCTTGGGGATTGTTTGATTTAATACATCATCGAATTCACCTTTAATGTGACAGATCCATGTAAAGTCCCGTAGACTTTGTTGCTGCTATGGAAATGAATATAATAAATTAAGATCCAAGTCAATAAGAATAGAAAAAGGAATAAATCAAGACCTGACTTGGTAACAATATTGTGTTCACGTACATGACAAACTGTAATTCTTAGCTAGTAAAATGGATTTTCTGATGCCAACAATAACTTAGGTATGAATCTGTTGTGTTAAATCATTCCTGATGCAGAAAGATTGGCACAGATGATTTATGACGGATTTATGTAAAGTGAAGTGTACATTGGTATGATTGGTAGGCATTGCAAGGATTTCATTTCCACAGCACACGCTACTTGTACTCACAAGTTGTAATAATAGCTTTGTGCTTCTTAAACACGTTTTTCTTAGGGCCAAAGTGCCGCTTAACCAAGCATGTTCTGTGGTCATCTGACACTAGCTTCAAACAGAGGAAAGGAAGCTATTGTAACTGTTTTTATTTAATTGTTGAATTCTAGTAGTTGTAAACAAAGTGCAACAATCATTTTTTGGAAAGTATTATTCCAAATTGTTACAATGTCTGATTGTGTACAGTTCTCATGGTGGTCTGCTAAATAGTTGCTCTGCTGGGTAGAGATGTGGGTGCACAGGGTGATTTTTCAAATAAGATGAGGAAGGTACCTGAGGTGTACTCTCAGGTGTAGACTTGAGGAAGAGTGAGGAGTTTGAAAAGGTTTGTGTACTGTTGTGTACAATATAAGATATATCCCCAAGCAAGGGTGCCTCCCTTGTCTTATCTGAATAGTTCATAAGCAAGTGGAGTAGTGAACCACAGGGACAAGCACCGGCAGTCAGGTGAGAATATCCCTAGAAGAAATTGGATAAAGGGTCACCTATTCCAAGTGCACAGGGTGATTTTGTCATATTGTTGTTGGTGTATTTAAAATTGGTTGTTTTATTACCATCATTTTTTAAAACATAACTGTACATTGAGGCAGACTGGGCACTGTCACTTTAACTCGCTTTTATTTCCTCTTCACGCCATGTCTGTCCATGTGTGACTAATATGTTTGCATTGTCTTTTGGCATGAAGAGGAAATAAAAGCGAGTTAAAGTGACAGTGCCCAGTCTGCCTCAATGTACAGTTATATTGACAGTTGTTTTCCGCAATTTGAATTCTGGCTGCACGTCCTTTTGCTTACTATATACGCTGCAATACAAGTGATGTTGGGGTGAAGACTTAATTTAATGGCAGTAGAAGCAGGTACCCTCAAGAAGAATTGCTGAAGTGCCGAGTGTTTGTTTTTTTCTACAGTGTACTTGATTTTTTAAAACATGTCAAACAAGTTTAAGATGTTGAGAAAGTATAATAGTGAATGTATTTTATATTTAGGCTTCACAGGAATTTGTCAAAACCTTACATAAAAACGTATCTGCAAAATTGTAGTTTACCTCCCTGGCTAAAGTCTGCTTTCCCTGCAAGATTTATACACTAGCAGGTGCTAAAAGAGAGCAACCAAGATTGCCTCTGATCCCTCTCATCCTGTCAACTCTATCTTACAACTTCTGCCTTCAGGAGGAAGATACTGGTCAGTGGCAACAACAACTTCCAGGCATAGGAACAGCTTCTTCCCTCAGGTAGTAGATCTGATTAAAAGAATAAGGGGTAATAGAGGCCATCCATAGGTCCTACCACCTAAATAATCACTTACTTTTTTCCAAGCAGCTCCATCAGCTAGTAACCCGACCAGAGGTAGTCGGTGACCATTTAACTGGATCTAGTTGGCCGCACACGCACAGTAATGCAGATCTCCCAGTGTTCTCCCGATTGCAATATGATGCTGGGAGGATGGAGAGAGCAGTGGCACTGAGCTACTTTGCATGTGCTGCACCTTAGATCAAGCTCACATAAATCAATTGAAAAGGATTGGACCAGTACTTACCCTTGTGGGATCCCACAGTTTCTCATTTTTAATATGACCTGTTCACTACCACTCTTTGCCTTCTGTCTCTTAACCCGTTCTATTTACACATACACACATTTTCTCCATCAGGTTATTGTGGCAAACAGTGTCAAAAGTCTTTGCAAAGTCCAAGTACACTACAGCTATAGATTTCCCAAGATCTACTTTTGCATTCACCACTTTATGAAAGCTGAGCATATTTGTGAAACAAGACCTGTTTTTAATAAACCGTGTTGATAAACTGAAATTAGAATATTCTGTGCTATAAAGTCTTGTGTAGGGACTAGATTGTGAAACCCTCTGAAGAACAGTTAGTGACAAGACAATATACTCTGTACAGCACTGCGTAATATGTTGGCGCTATATAAATACTTAAATAAATAAATAAATAGCATCCCTTAGAATACCAGCAAACAGTGTACACACAGATCGTATTTGCAGCAGGGCGACCAGACTTCCCCCCTTTTTTCCCCACTAGGGGGATGTTCTGCTGGGGGGGGGTCTGATCGCGGCCGGCTACCTGCGTGCTGCGGGGGGGGGGCTCCTCAAAGCCCCCCACCACAGCGATATCGGGCCTCCCTCTCTTTCCTTCCCTCCTTCCCCTGGGCGGCGCAGGATGGCGATCCGTCCTGCGCCACCTCTGATAGGCTTCAGCCTATCAGATGCCGGCGATCCCCAGCCAATCAGAGGCGGGGGATCGCCGTCGCTGTTGCAGCGCCGTATGATGTAAACAGCAGGGATTTCTTCCCGGCTTGTTTACAATTAGCCTGCGAGCCACGAGCGGAGGCTCGCAGGCTGTTCACGGAGACCCCCTACGTGAACTGACATGGAAAGGCCGCTCGAACGAACTTGCCGTTTCCATGTAATACCACTTACGACCTGCCACCGCCTATCGGCGTTAGGCGGTCGTTAAGTGGTTAAATGTATAGGTCTGTAGCTTTCTGATTCTGATCTTTTCCCCTCTTTAAAGAGACACTGAAGCGAAAAAAAATATATGATATAGTGAATTGGTTGTGTACTATGAATAATTACTAGAAGATTAGCAGCAAAGAAAATATTCTCATACTTTTATTTTCAGGTATATAGTGTTTTTTCTAACATTGCATCATTCTCTAATATGTGCAGATTACACAACACTCAGCATTCAAAATGAGTCTTTCAGAGCAGTCTGTGAAGTAATGACCTCTACTCTAGCAGAGGAAAAGTAAATAGTCCAGGAACAGTTGAGATAATAAAAGTCAGATAACAGCCCTCTCCACGACTAACTTAGTCGGAGAGCTTAATGGCTTGTTTGCATAGAGATAACAACTGGAGTTTCTCAACTCTTCCTGTACTGGAAACAATTACACTGATGTATCTGATCTTAATGTTTTATTTCTTAGCTGTGCTACACATACAAATCATAATATCATAATTTTTTTTTTTCGTTTCAGTGTCTCTTTAAAGGATACCAGATGCGAAATTTGTAAGAGAAACGGGGGGAGCAGGCATATACTATCACTTGCCGTGATGCCCACCGCTCCCCCCGTTCTTCTGTCTAGCCCTCCATCATACCCCAAAGCCCCCCAGGACCTTTTTCTGGGTCGCCAGAGTCAGCCTTCACTGCACAGCCGCTGGCATGGCTGCACGCGTCTTAACTAATTTCCCAGAAATGCCACTGTACAGCATGTTTCAAGTACTGTGAGAACTACCAACACTACCAGATAAAAAGGATTTGTTGTTATCCACTCCAATCACAAATGAAAAATGCAGGTATTGTGATAAACTATAGAAGCTTAGTCTATGTCAGGGGGTATGCCAAATGAAACTCAAGTAGGGATGGTCAATAAGAAGTAAATAATTTCAAGTTGATGCAATATTATGGAAATTTTGTTTGCAAATATATGCAGCTTAAGGTGAACCTGAAGCAAAAAAAACACTTATGATGCATTGTATGTATAGTATGGATAAGTAGAACAGAAGTAGCCAAGAAAAAGAGTCTCATATTTTTATTTCGAGTTATAGGGTTTTGTTTTTTTATAACATTGCATCATTCTGTCACATTGGCAGTTTTAAAAGTACACACTTTTAAGCTATAAAACAAAGCAGAAATAATGACCCTTTGAACTTTCCTGCAGCAAAACCTTATCTCAAGCTGCCTTTTACTGTTTCTTGGAAGTTTAAGTGCTTCAGAAAACAGGACTGTATACGACCCAAGTTGGGATGAATAGCTCGGAGAAGCTCTTTTGCATATATAGCAACTGAAGTACTTAACTCATCCTGTACTGGAAAACAATATGAGACTCTTTTCTTTGCTACTATTGTTCTATTTCTTAGCTGTACTACACATGCAATTCATTATCTCATAAGCTTTTTTTCGCTTTAGGTTTGCTTTAAAATTGCATTTTACTGCAGCAGGGTTCGATTGGTTCATTTTCAAGCTGCATAAATTTACATACAAAATTTGCCTCATGCAGCATCAACTCAAAATTATTTGAATCTCATTGACCATACCTTCTCACAAGTGTAGCTTTTATTCCTTTATAAATAACGCTAATTATATTAAATTACTGTTTAACCACCCTAAGTTGCTCGTCCATGAATGCCGGAGTGGATAGCTCCGGCTAGGAGCGGTCTTTAACAATTTTTTTAAAAAAAACCATGTAGCTAGCACTTTGCTAGTTACATAATGTATCCGATAGCCGATAGCTCCCCGCCGATCCGCCGCTACCCACCGCGAAAGCCCCCCCCCAAGACGCATAGTGCAGCCTGGCCAATCACCGCCAGGCTGCGCTATGGGGTGGATCAGAAAGCCGCATGACATCGATGACGTCATGCTGTCATGTCCGATCGTCGCCATGGTGACGACAGAAGCCCAAACAGGAAATCACGTTCATCGCGGGATCACGGACGTGTAAGTATCGCTGAAAAAAAAAAAAAGGTTAACAAGAGGGAGCCGAGCCAATAGGGGAAGTCATGTAGCTAGCACTAGGCTAGCTACATGACCAAAAAAAAATATTGAAAAAAAAACCTGCCCACGGCCGCATGGCCACGGGAATTAGAATGCCAGGGTGGTTGAAACAAAAGTAAACTTAAAGAGAACCAGAGACGAAAACACATAATAGATTTATACATACCTGGGGCTTCCTCCAACCCCATCAGCATTGATTGCTCCCACGCCACCATGCTCCGCCTCTATCGCCGGTACCGGGTCCTGTCACTTCCGCCGGACGCGGCCAGTTGTACGCATCCGCAGGGACTCCCTGCGCTTGCGTCGACTGACCCTGACAGGCCAAAGTGACGGGACCCAGTACCGGCAATAGAGGCAGCAGAGCACGGCGGCGTGGTAGCAATCCATGCTGATGGGGTTGGAGGAAGCCCCAGGTATGTATAAATGTATTATGTTGTTCATCTCTGGTTCTCTTTAAAGAGAACCTGAGGCGGTTCCATGGGGGGCAGAAGGGACACAGAGGCATTTTCTCTGTCTCATGTTATGCCACACTGAGGTGCAGTGATGCCGCCCCAGCTGACCAGTAAGAGGGTGCCAGAGGGCATTTTGGAGGATCGGAGGGGCAGAATGGAGAATGGGAGAGCGGTGAGCATCAGGACAGCTCACCATACATCATTGCTCCCCCCCATTTTTCATATTAAGAACGTTTTGCAATGCAAGCTTAAATATTTATAAAATTGTGACTTGATGTACAAGCAAAGTCTTGATATACAAGCAAAAAATGTATATTTGCGTCACGTCATCACAACTGAACCAATGGTTCCTCTCCCTTTTACGCTGCACTATTGTACTTAATCTGAGGGTAGGGACTGTACAAAGCCACATTTTCATGACATCCTCAAAAGCAGGAAAGAGCAACTTTTACTGGATAAGTTCCTTGTTAAATCTACACACAAAAAAGTTTGAGGTGAGTCACCAGATAGCAAAAATTCTGTCAGTTATAGTGAAAGTCTTGTTTACATTTTTTTTGTACAGTACTTAGTATCAAATATTTTTCTATAAATGTTTTTGGATTGTGGAATGAACATCTGAGTTTCCATGAATCCTTATGGGGAAATTTGCTTTGATAAAAGAGTGCTTTGGATTACAAGCATGTTTCCGTAGCAAATTATGCTTGTAAACCAAGATTCCACTGTACTTTATAATGTTACCCATATGCATGTTTGGAAATATACCCATTAACCTCCTCAGCGGTATGGACGAATATATACGTCCATCACCGCTGGAGGTCGCCGCTCAGGCCCTGCTGGGCCGATTTTTGCGAAATAAAAAGCAGCACACGCGTGTGCTGCCTGATCGCCGCTGCTTTGCGGCGATCCGCCGCGAGCAGCGGCGAAAGAGGGTCCCCCCAGCCGCCCGAGCCCTGCGCAGCCGGAACAAAAGTTCCGGCCAGCGCTAAGGGCTGGATCGGAGGCGGCTGACGTCGGCTGACGTACATGACGTCACTCCGCTTGTCGTTATGGCGACGATGTAAGCAAAACAAGGAGGGCTGCTCATTGCGGCCTTCCTTGTTTATTCTGGTCGCCGGAGGCGATCAGAATGACGCTTCCGGAGCGCCCTCTAGTGGGCTTTCATGCAGCCAACTTTCAGTTGGCTGCATGAAACAGGTTTTTTTTAATTTAAAAAAAACCCTCCCGCAGCCGCCCTGGCAATCTTAATAGAACGCCAGGGAGGTTAAAATGGTTGTGCAGTTGCTGGTTGACCTCTAGTCTAGAGCTCAAGAAAAACAACAATGTTTTGACAGGATGGCTCTTTGTAATCTAAAAGTTATTTCAGTACTACAAGTGACTTCCTTAAATCAAATGAGGTGAATAAATACCCAAACTCTTATATACTGGTACATAGACAGTTCATTAACTCCAGTCAGGAAAAAGTTTAACCTATTTGACATTTATTTTTCACATTTGAATAGTTCACATTGCTTGCCTGAAGCTATATATTGTTTTTAGGACAACTGGGTGAATATGATAAAACAGCATTGTATGTTAATTATAAATAATGTTGAAGACCGTCTCTCTGTTTAAAGATGAGGGCCTTTGACACCATTTAGCATCAACCTTAGATATGTATGATTTATCAATAAAGAATACCTACACATCCTGCTTACTTGGCATTGCTGTAAGTAAGCAGGGTGCTTATACTGTACAGTAAGTAACAAATATAAAACCCCCCAAAAAAGACTTGACATCAGTAGTATTGAGCCTACCATGCATATTCATAAATCTAGTTCTGGTGAATTGAAAAGTAGGGGGTTACAAGACACAGCCATACACATGGGACCTGATTCAATTGCAAACATCACAAGCACTGAAGAGATGTGGACATGACTCACTTGCATATATGGAAATGTTAGATCCAACTGAAGACACTTGTGAGATGGATTTGTTGCCTGGTTTGGCAAATTTCTCCAAAGTGTAGAACTAAGACTAAGGAGACAGTATAACTGATCTGCAGCCTGTAATTATAGGGCAACACTGATGTACCATTGAAAGTGATTAATTCTTCACACCCCATATTATATTTCATCTTTGCGAAATAAAAAGCAGCACACGCAGCCGACACTTTGCCAGCCGCGTGTGCTGCCTGATCGCCGCTGCTTTGCGGCGATCCGCCGCGAGCAGCGGCGAAAGAGGGTCCCCTCTTCGAAAGAGGGCAGCACGGTGGCGTAGTGGTTAGCTCTCTCGCCTTGCAGCGCTGGGTCCCTGGTTCGAATCCCAGCCAGGGCACTATCTGCAAAGAGTTTGTATGTTCTCTCCGTGTCTGCGTGGGTTTCCTCCGGGCACTCCGGTTTCCTCCCACATTCCAAAAACATACAGATAAGTTAATTGGCTCCCCTTAAAATTGGCCCTAGACTACAGAACTTACACTACATAATATAGATATATGGCAATGTTAGGGATTAGATTGTGAGCTCCTTTGTGGGACAGTTAGTGACAAGATATATATATACACACACTGTACAGCGCTGCGTAATATGTCAGCGCTATATAAATACTAAATAATAAATAAATAAATAATAATAATAATCTGTTATGTAAAACAGACAATCCTATAGGGGATATGCAAATCCCTTTTGTCAGTGTGTGTAACAACAGTAATGTCTGTTTGCTTTTAATGCTGATACGCACATCGAAAAAAAGGGATCTGCGTGTCCCTGAAACGTTCGTCTGTTCTGTATAACAGGAAAAATTGAATGTGGAGTCTTCAGAATAAATCACTTTCATTGATAGGTCGAAGTGGGCAAATGTGGTTACATGCGGGCCTGGTTACATGCATAGGCAGTGCTGGCCTATTTTGGTCTACACACTTCATCTTCATGAGGATCACACAGGCAGAATGCGTGTGGTTCCTTTTCTGCCTTTATTTCCCCTTTTAACCAAAAAATTCAAAGAAACTAGAAACACTGCTAATAACACACTGCTAATAACATATGTTTAAACTAAACTCAAGGTGGGACTAGTGTGCTTTTTAAGTGTCTCCTCTAACCACCCTTCATAAGACATTTTATATTTATTTTATTTATTTAAGTATTTATATAGCGCTGACATATTACGCAGCGCTGTACAGAGACATTACCGCAATATAGCTGAAGCAGTTTGGCTTGCTGCTGGTTGGAGAGGGGGGCTACATGCTCTTTCTGACCCTTAAATCCCTGATCACACGGTCTGGATGTTTGGTGAAGGGCCTGAACAGCTAACACATAGATGTAAAAGAAAGGAAAAACACAATTGACAGCCCCCAATAGTGTATTATTGATGATAAAGGAATTCCAAGGTAGCAGCAATAAGAAATATACTCACAAGTATGGGTTGCCGGGTTCAGGCAACCACTTAAAGCACTTATGGGGATATTAGGCCTGTCCCCACTAAAAAGTCGCTGTCTGTAAAAGGAAAAAAGGGGTGCTTACCTATGATCAATTTTACTCTGCTGGCACCTCTGTTTCCATTGCAGCTAACACATAGGGCTTGATTCACAAAGCGGTGCTAACAGTTAGCACGCTGGTGAAAAGCCCTTTATCACGCCTAAACTCAGTTTAGGCATGATAAGTTTAGGTGTGATAAGTTTAGGCGTGATAAGTTTAGGTGTGATAAGTTTAAGTGTGATAAGTTTAGGTGTGATAACTATAGCAACAACTGGGTTAGCACCGCAGTGCACAGCTGATCAAAAAGCAAGTTATTTTGGTGCGCCGTTGATCTGTCATAGCAGCAATGCTATGCTGTGTGCCCCGCATAGCGGTAATTCGGGCTCCAGCGGCTGCCACACCCTGAATTACATCTCCCTCCGAGTTGCAGCAACTTGGAGGGGAAATAGTATATAATAGGGATGCTCGGAAAATTCCGCGGAATTATGAATTCCGTGATTCCGGCCGGAATTAGGTTAATTCCGATTCCGGTAGTCATATCAGAATTCCTATACCTCTCAAACGTAATTCCGCGGAAATTTTATAATTCCTACGGAATTTTCAGGAATAACACAAAAATCTCTCTCTCTCTCCTCCTCCTCCTCCTCCTCCTCCTCCTCCTCCATCCATCCATCCCTCTATCCCTCCATCCCTCCATCCATCCCATGCAGTAGGGAATTGCAGATTTTCAAAACAGCTTATATACCATAGCTGGGATTTGAACCCAGAACCTAGTGTGTAGTAGGTATCTGTCTTACCCTCTAGACCATGACCCACACTACATGCTAAAGCTGGCGGTAGCATAAACCATACTTCCATTATGATCAATTCGATAGAAAAAGTAGCATGATTAAGGATTTGTACTTTTTGAAAAGCATGCTTATATACCATAGCTGGGATTTGAACCCAGAACCTAGTGTGTAGTAGGTATCTGTCTTACCCTCTAGACCAGGGGTCCCCAAACGTTTTGGGTTGAGGGCCGGGTCAACATACTTCAGACCGCTGGTGGGCCGGAGTAAACATAAAATGATGTAGAAGTCTTTGCGGACCAGACAGTGAAGCATACCCAGGTGACAATCTGCAAGCCAATTGGACAGCAGTGTCACCTGATGTGGAATTTGATTGGAAACCAGCAAAATTTCTGCTTTCTGGCTTCCATGTGGATGGGGGGTGCTGCACTGCTATTCCATATGTGGACCACCAATATTTAAAGATGTAGCTGACTGCATTTATAAGCAATACATTTTCTGTGGGGGGGGCCGGTAAGAAAGCCTTAGGGGGCCACATTCGGCCCGCGGGCCTTAGTTTGAGGACCACTGCTCTAGACCATCAACCACACTCAGGGCCAGGCTTTAGCATGTAGTGTGGTCAGAGGTGGGACAAGGTCCTTCAGCACCCAAGGCTGAGACAGCAAAGTGCGCCTCCCCATCCCTCCCACCCCAGCTGTCACACACTGATTGCTATTACACTAAGAAGTGCCCCAGGCCCCCCCCCACCCCCAACACCTTAATCTCTACTTATCTGGCTTGCTGTCGCTGCCATGTATCACCTTTTCTTATTTCTTTCTGCTTCAAACACAATTGGGAATGACAGCTGAATGAATTGTGCACCCCCTCCTACACTGCGCCCTGAGGCTGCAGCCTCTCCAGCCTCAGCCTTACTAGTGGGTAAGACAGATACCTACTACCATGCAGTGTGGTTCATGGTCTAGAGGGTAAGACAGATACCTACTACACACTAGGTCCTGGGTTCAAATCCCAGCTATGGTATATAAGCATGCTTTTCAAAAAGTACAAATCCTTAATCATGCT